>NC_034012.1:11949532-12276717 GCF_000346465.2 Prunus persica | reverse complement strand
TCGACTATTTTCTAGAACTTTAGCAGACTAAACACGTCTGTTTTTATTGTTTTCCGACGTTGTTTTATTTAACAACGTCTAATATTTATCGTCGTTGTTTGTTTCTGAAAATATGACGTATAAATTTTGTAATACGACTCTCATATATTTGTAACCGACGTTGTTTCGTTTTTCAACGTCTACTCTATAAATACATACGTCGTAAATAATGACACTGACAACTATTTCCACGTCATCTTTTATCGAAAAATCGAAGTGGAAAATTAATTTTACGACGGCTGTTTTTATATATGCGACGTAGTAGGTATCAATAACGTCGTCTTCTAATGTATTTAAAGACGTCAAATTTTTTATTGTCGTGAAAATGATATTTAACGGCGTCGTATTTTTATTTTCGTCGTTGTATGTCTATCTTGCGGCCTTGTTCTCTTAATATGTGTCATATTTTTCCTTTTTAACGACGGTTTTTTTAGAGAGTTGGTCGTCTATTCTCATCCTCGACTGCTTTTTTAGATTTTTTTGCAGTACAAAGACGTCGTTTTGTATTTGTTGATGACGTTGTATATTTTAACAACGACGGTTATTTAGCGTCGTGGTTTATGAGGGAAAAGATGACGGTGGATTCCACGACCATTGAAAAACCGAATACACGACGGTGATTTACCGTCGTCTTTTTGCTTTTTTGTAGTAGTGAGGTTAGGCAATTTAGGCAAGTTGCTTATTTCCTTGGGCTCATGCATAATATGCTGCTAATTAATGCGATCTAACATTTCCCTAATTGGTTAGTTATTGTAATGAATCTTCTAGGCCAGAACACGGGTGGGCACAACATACAGATTTGGCAAGTTAGGCAAGCTATTACTTTCCTTGGGCTCATGCATGTGCTGCAAGTTAGGCAAGCTAATACTTTCCTTGGGCATGCGCTGCAGGTTAGGCAAGCTACTACTTTCCTTGGGCTCATGCATGCGCTGCAGGTTAGGCAAGCTACTACGTACTTTCCTTGGGCTCATGCAGGTTAGGCAAGGTACAACTTTCCTTGGGCTCATGCATGCGCTGCAGGTTAGGCAAGCTACTACTTTCCTTGGGCTCATGCATGTCCTACAGGTTAGGCAAGCTAATACTTTACTTGGGCTCATGCATGCGCTGCAGTTTAGGCAAGTTGCTTATTTCCTTGGGCTCATGCATAATATGCTGCTAATGAATGCGATCTAACATTTCCCTGATCGGTTATTTATTGTAATGAATCTTCTAGGCTAGAATATGGGTGGACACAACACACAGGTCACTAGAAAATTGACTCTGATGTCAAGTTAAACAGTATGGGGTATGTATTGAGAGTATTTGTCCCACATTGAAATGTTAAGGGACCTAGCCTGGGTTTATAAGGAGTTGGGCTACTCCCTCCATTGCCAATTGATTTTAGGGTGGAACCTCAACTTCCTTCATGGTATTAGAGCAAGGCTTCACATATTGGGCCCAACGGCCACACATGCTCCCACGTCACCCAATATGTGTTGTCCAATGTGTTAGGCTTGAAAGTTCGCCACACGTGCGGGGGCGTGTTGAGAGTATTTGTCCTACATTGAAATGTTAAGGAACCTAGCTTGGGTTTATAAGGAGTTGGGCTACTCCCCCCATTGCCAATTGGTTTTTAGGTAGAACCTCAACTCTTTATCAATACTTGGCAGACTCATGGGTGACATGAAGTCCCATAAGGTACATGTTAATATAAATGCAACCTTTTCTTTTTTATTTATTTCCCCATACCCCTTTTAACCTTAAAATTCATGTCTATATTTGCGTAGTTTGAACAAAAGAGAGGACATATTGCCTCAGCTGTGGAATGCTACATGAAAGAGTATGGTGCCACAGAAGAAGAAACGATAATTGAACTCAGAGCAGCCCACTAATAGATGTTCCACTATAAATAGCACAATACAACACCCCTTCAACTCATAGCAGCCCTTGATACATTCAATTAAGAGCACATTGATCGTTTCCTCGCACTTAGGAATAAAATGTCTGCTCAAGTTTTAGCTGCATACCAAGTTCAAAGCCTGAATGCGACTCCTGATCATGTTAAGCGACGTTTAGCTAATTTCTCTCCCAGCACTTGGGGCGATTATTTTCTATCATATGCTTCTGTGGTAGGAAATTAATTAATCCTAACAATTATTTATGGGCTAATAATACTCATCATGTGCTATAGCTGCGTCGTATATTTTGAATATTTTATTATTATAAATTAATTTTGATTAATAGTTCTAACTTCCATGCACAACGAATGAAGGTCATACTTTTCATAATATCCTTTTCAATTTGTTCGTGTAGGAAACAGATATCAAAGCAGAGCAAGATGTCCAAGAACTGAAGGAAAAAGTGAAGGGGATGATAATGGCTCCAATGCTTAAAAATCCATCAAAAAAATTAGAGTTAATTGATGAGATTCAGCGGTTTGGTGTCTCCCGCCATTTCGAAAATGAAGTTGAGGAAGTTTTGCAGCAAATTCACAAGAACTCTTACGGCGGTGATGAAGAAAATGATTTTGACCTTTTCACAACTGCTCTCCGTTTCCGTTTGCTTAGACAGCACGGTTATGAGGTTTCATGCAGTCAGTCCTCTCTCTCTCTCTCTCTCTCTCTCTCTCTCTCTCTCTCTCTCTCTCTCTCTCTCTCTCTCTTATATGTTTTGTTTCATGCGGCTAGCAGACATGTTCAACAAGTTCAAGGACGAGGACGGGAAATTTAAGGAAACACTTGTGGATGATGTAGTAGGACTGTTGAGCTTGTACGAATCCACGCATCTTAGGATGCATGGAGAGGATTTACTGGATGAGGCGCTCACCTTCACCACAACTCATCTTGAGTCAGTGGAAGCGCACCGTTTAAGCCCCTTGCTTGCAAAACAAGTAACCCATGCCTTGTATCAACCATTCTGGAAGGGCTGCCAAAGGCCAGAAGCAAGGCGTTACTTGGCTATCTTTGAGGAGGAACCTCATCCGGCAAACGAAACTCTCCTAACTTTGGCAAAGTTGGATTTCAACCTAGTGCAGCAAGTCCATCAGAAAGAACTAAGTGAAATTTCAAGGTTAATTAATATACATACATACATATATATTAGTGTTCATCAATATACTAATTAAGTTATTATTATGTAATTAAATGATAAATTCAGGTGGTGGAAGGATTTGGACTTTGTAAACAAGCTTCCTTTTGCAAGAGACAGAGTAGTTGAGTGCTACTTTTGGGCTCTGGGAACCTACTTTGAGCCCCAATATTGCTTTGCTAGGACATCATTAAGCAAAGTCATTGCTGTGATAACCGCTATTGATGACATTTATGATGTGTATGGCACACAAGAGGAGCTAGAGCTCTTTACTGAAGCTGTTGAAAGGTTTATTGAAATAGAAACCCAATTAATTTATAAGTTGTTTAGAGCATCCACAATCATGCTCTCTATTTTTTAGTTAAATTTTAGCTAAAAACATATAAAAGTTATTTTAGGAGCTCTCTATAAAATTTAAACTTCAATCATGCTCTCTAGTTTAGGAAGTCATAAATGCTATAACTTTCTTTTTATTGGTCCATCTCTATTATAAAATAAAATAAAAAAATAGTTTGTACTAAATAAAGGTTTGAAATACTCATTAAATAAAGTAGCATTAAATTATAGGGAACAACTATGAGTCATTTCTCTCTCTTCAGATAGAGGAGCTCCTAGAGGTCTTCCTATTTTAGGAGGTGGATAGAGAGCATGGTTAGAGTTGTATTTTTACAATTCCTCCCTAAAATTTTGTCTTAGATTAGTCATTTATCCTCCTCTAAATGCTGATTAAGTCATCACTATATCCAGGGGTGGTCTTGAGATTTTGAGAGCTTTGTGCTAAACTTAAGCCCTCACATAATCTAATATAAAAATACTAAAAAAAAAATTTGCCATAACGTAACTAATTTTTTATAACTAAAATTCATCATCAATTAGCATGTAATAACAAATACAAATCAAATTCATAAACTTTTTAATTTTTTCCTTTGATAAAGTTAAATATACTATTCGGTTAAAAAATAAAAAGAGTTCACAAGAAAGAAGAAGGAATGAATATTATATCCAGTAGCCAATTATCCTTCTCTAATTACTGATTAAGTCATCACTAGTCTATATCTTATTATTTACTTATTTTAATCATCAGGTGGGACATTTCAGCTATGGACCAACTGCCAGAGTATATGAAAGTCTGTTATGGAGCAATGTTGGATGTATACACTGAATTTGAAGAAAAGCTTGGAAAAGAGGGAAATTTATATCGCATCCACTATGCGAGAGAAGCAGTAAGCCTCATTAATATTTTTTAGATTACAGAGTTGCAAGAACATAAATTAGTATTCTAGTTAATTTCCAAGTTTATATATGCACAAATAGTAGTTGATATCTTACATTTCTTTTGGGTCGGGCTTCAGCCCTATCTAGACAGGTTTGAGTGCATGCATGACTCGGTCCGATCTAAATTTAAAAAAAAGGCCAGGGAATATAAGTATTTTTTATTTTTTTATTTATAACTTTTTGGGTTGGATGCTTTTAATTCTAATAAAATATAAGTTCTCATGATGTTATTGCATAGAAAGTAAATAGAGATCGTATTTTAATTTCGTAGATGAAATGTCATGTTAGAGGTTACTTTGATGAAGCCAAATGGCTCCACCAGAAATACACACCAACAATGGATGAATATATGGCAGTCGCACTTGGTACATCCTACAAGATGCCATTAACCACATCCTTTATTGGAATGAGAGATATTGTCACAAAAGAGTCCTTGGATTGGGTTCTCAGTGACCCTAAGATTGTGAACTCTTTATCAATACTTGGCAGACTCATGGATGACATGAAGTCCCATAAGGTACGTATTAGTATAAATGCAGCCTTTCGTTTTTATTTATTTCCCCATACCCCCTTTTAACCTTAAAATTCATGTCTATATTGACGTAGTTTGAGCAAAAGAGAGAACATGTTGCCTCAGTTGTGGAATGCTACATGAAAGAGTATGGTGCCACAGAAGAAGAAACGATAATCGAACTCGGAAAACAAGTAAATAAGGCATGGAAGGACATAAATGAAGGGTGGATCAACCTCACCACCATCCCTATGCCACTACGGTTGAGAATTCTGAATTTTGCACGTACCAATGAACTTATGTACAAGCATGAAGATGCCTTCACTCATGCTGGAGTTGTACTTAAGGATCTTCTGGTGTCTCTGTTTGTCAACCCTGTGCCCATATAGGCCTAAAATCAAATTTGGTCTTCTTGTCTTTGCTATAAAGAATAAGGTCTCCACAAGTCATGTCTTTGCTTTATGGTTTTTAAAAATAGTAATTTGGTTTGTTTTGGGTCATTTGTAGTCATGGGCGTTACTCAGAATAAGACTACACTATTTGTACTGTATTGACCCTTTGTTTGTCAGCCCATTTAGTACTTTAGATTTTATGTGTCATAGATTAGTTTGCAATTGATGTTCTGAATAGAACAAAGTCAGGTTGGAGTCCATATTGTATCATTCAGTAGTTGTATTTTAACATTTATACTCTTCTTTTTTTATTGTTAACAACAAGGGAAAGAAAACAAAAAAAATATGTCAAAAAACAAAAAAAAAAGGAAACATGTCAAAAAACAAGTTTTCTTCAATCAATCAAAAAAAATTGTAGGGTATGTTTTCACCCACTCAAAACAAAACAAAAAAAGTTCACGTCTTCTTCTTCCTCTTCTATTTTCTCAAATTGAAACATTAAAACTTTTATGAATTGGATTTATGATTGCCATTGCATGCTAATAGATGATGAATTTTAGTTATTAAAAAAAGTTACAATGATATTACATCATCGCAAATTTTTTTTATAAATATTTTCATATTACATTATGTGAGGGCTCTCGTTTAAGTTTTGCACAGGACCCTTAAAATCTCAAGTCGGCCTTGCTCTCTATGCCCCTACAATACAAACTTTTATGAGCTGGACCAAAATACATGAGTTCCTCCGTATACATTTGTTACATACGCATAGCCCAATCCACTTTTTAACTCCATAGCCTAAAAGCCAAACCTCTTTTTTACGAGTAATTTTTGTATGCTCCGAGTACACCATGTATACATGCGACATGCGGAAATATTCTCCAATACACTTGTATTAGATGGTACACGAGTCAACTTGTGTACACAGAAGAACATAAAAAAATTTCTCCTTTCTTACGATGTAAGAAATAAATTAATACATAAATAACCGAGACATAGTTATTGGCATATTTGTGCAGCACATCCCTTCAACAATCAGGAAAAAGAAAAATAAGTAAGTATCAAATTTAAGATTAACGACCTTTTCAAGTAGTAAATAAATGCATTTTATACCCACAAGTCCCTTGTAATTTAAAATATCGCTTGTATTTAAAAAAAAAAAAAAAGCATACAATTAAATGCATATATTTGTGAGACATTGGATTCACACAATGAGCGTTGCAGCATATCTCTGAGCTACTGCATCTCTTCCCACAAGAACCACAGTTGGATATGTCTGTCCTTATATCCACACATTTTTTGTTGTGGCAATCTGGCCCTGCGCTGCCTTCAGTTTCTCTACAAGCAAGAGGGTGTTGGTCGCATCCACCACCACCCCGACCCGGAGACGACTGAGAGGCAAGGAACCGGCTTGTTGACAGAGATAGTAATGGCTAAAGCCATAATGAGCATCGCTAGCATAAAAAAAACTTGGAGAGATTTCATAATCATGTAATATACAGCTAGGCTAGCTACTACTTTGTGTGTGTATATGACCGCTTAACTTGATGAAGAAACATGCATAAAACAACTTAGAGATTGATCATTATTGGTGAGCTGCAACTTAGAGAATCAAGAAATATGCTGCTAATTAATGCGATCTAACATTTCCCTGATCGGTTATTTATTGTAACGAATCTTCTAGTCTCGTTTGGTCTTTTTTGACTGTGCGTATTTGTGAAAATCCAAAAACTGCATAAAAACATAAATAAACTCCAAATGATCCATAAACAAATGTACTAATTAAACGTAAACTGCACAACAATTTTCTGAAAAAACCAATTCTACCGAAACCACTGCATGGCATTCTACTTTTATAACAAAGTAATATAGATGTCATCCACCTCCAAAACAACAATTGATCATCCACCTATTGGAATTTTAAAAAAGAGGTTTTAAAAATTTAACTGTTTTGATTGATTTAATTATTTTGGTTGTTTTATTTTATTTATGGTGGGTGTTATAATTATTTAATATTCAGGTTTTATTTCTATATTGAATGCCTTAATTTTCTGGTTGGTGAACTTTTCTGGTTGGTGAAGGTTACATGTTATTGGATGCCTAAAAAGGTCACTCCTCCTTCACATTTGTTACAACCACAATACACCATTAGAATATCACATACCACAATCACCACCACAAACTAATTCTCTCATTTTCTACTTTATATTATTATTTTGGCAATGGTTCTGTGACTTGGATACTTATATCCATCTATGAATGTGCTCATAGCGGATCTTGAGTTTGTGTACAAGGGGTCGTATCTTGGAGTCTTATAGACCGTCAATACCTGCACGTAGGGAGGCTACAAAGGCTTTAGGACAGCATCTTTAACGTGCTTTACCGTACCAAACTCACCTTCTTACTTATTATTTATTTTCCTTTTACTTACCTATTATTTTGTTTTCTTCAATTTCATTGTACTTTAAAAGCTTTCCAATTTGTTTATATGTTATTTATAATATAAATTTTTTTGTATTTGGCTTTACAGAAAAGGAAAACTATATTTTTTTATAACAATATAACAAATATAATCCTTTAAAAAAATAAAACTGGAATCAACTACTACTTTTACAACAAAATAATGTAGATATCAATGAAGTAAAATGAAAATAGAAACTTCAATCATTTACAACTCTAAGAAAAACACAACATACAAGCAAACCAATACACTATCATAAACACCTAAAGAAGTTAGGTCCATAAGACATTTCCATCTAACTCACTCCCTAAAGAGTTTCGAGTCATATGATCATTCAATTGGGCATTGACAATCCACAAATATTGGTATACATTGTATTTGCTTAATTGAGAGGATGATTGGTCTCGAGTCATTTGTGTAGAGACACTAAGATAAGCGTATGGGTGTTTACTAGAGAGTAAATTCACTGAATGCGATCAACCTATAGATCTTGTATGGAAGTTTTGCTTACATATCAAACAAAATTTTTATAGTAGCAATAATGTAAATTAGTCCTCGACTTGAGGCACTACAAAATAGTTGAGTTCCCTAGAGAGCATGACTCTAAGGTATGGTTGGGGTTCATGATCAATTCATGGAGGCATATGAGTGTACAAAAAGGGATATATACCCTCAGTAAAGAGGGAGAATGCTGTGACGATATGATGTAGGAGTCTTCGGGCCAAGCACCGGTATGATTGAGAATAGTGATTCCAATCACACTTGTATGAATCATATAAGCTTTGAGTTCACATTAGGGGCTTGACATATTTTTCATACCATAATGATGTGACCAAGAGCATTGAGTTCGAGAAGGACCGTATTACATTGTAATTCCAACTACAGGTTCTCTACTTTATTCTACATTGGTTTGGGTAACCGTGACATATTGCTAGACGTTATTCACTGTTTGTGGAAGCCTTTAGGACATGTCATAACTTGGTCCTCACAGTAGGAAGAATTAAAAAAGTGTTTTAATTCACAATCGATTAAGAGTATGAATTGATCACTGCCTTGCCAATTAGAACCTAATGGATCGCACACCCATAAAGGTGAGAAATGAAAAAATAATTTGAAGATGAGGAGCAAGAATTAATTAGTTAACAAAGATTAATTAATTAATCAAGACTTGGGAATTTTATTGGGCCTTCAAGGCCTATTGGCTTGTAGCATAATGGATTTGACCCATTTGATGACTCACATGAATCATTATGTTGGATATGGGTCATAGATGACACAACTTAAAATGCCTGACATAGCTTTAACCTTTTTGTACCAAGAATGCTATTATGGCACTATCTCAAGTCAATTCTCCAAAAATTGTATTTCGATAACATTTAATTCCTTTTCATACCGTTGTTTGATAACTACTAAACTGGTTACGTACCTATCTACAAGTTGTGTTTGGTTTATATAAAGTGGCATCTAAAATTTGATTGGCAATAATTGAAGACGACAAACGGTATCCAACCTTGTGATCCCTGCTAATGAGTTCGCATCTTTTCACGGTATCCAACCATTGACCTTTTTTTAAAATATATAATGGAGTTCACAGTTTGCAACATAGAACATGAAATAAAGGATGATCCAGAATATGTATAAAAAATATATTCCACATAAAAAAAATATTTGGATCCATAATAATGGGTTAGCGTGCAATAAATAATGTATAAAAAAAATTACAGGTAGACCAAAAATAAGGAAAACATAAAATATAAAAAACATAAAGCTATTGTAATTATTTTACGGAAGTGTCGGTTTATTTGTAGCATGCGTGGTAGGTACGACTATTTTTTTCTTTTTTTAATACCTTGGATGCTTATATGCATTAACATATAGTATTGATAATGGCTCATATCATTACTGTGAGCCAAGTCTATTAGAGAACACCACGTGGTTGTAGTTGTGATGAGTTACCTTTAATACTGGCCTGATCAGATTTGGTACCCCCGGGGGTCAATAAAAGGCCTCCCAGCGAAGATTTGAAGGGACAAAGGTCGAATCAGTGCTCGGGCATTTGAACACCGACCCGACCACTATGGTGCCGTGTTCAACCAGAGGAGCATTAATGATTAGCAGGCATGATCAGACCCCTGTCAAGTCAAACACTCCACCTCTTTGATAAACAGCCTGGCAAGTGAGATAGATCAATTAATGTACATCCCATCCAAGACCAAGTGTCGCCTTACCCTTTGATCGTCGAGTGAACAGGCTGGTGATGGAGAGGGATCATTTAATATACCTCTCATCCAAAGCCACATGTCACTTCGTCACACAATCCCTGTCAGATAGTATGGTGATAAGAACAAATCATTTAATGTGTCTAGTCCTACCAGGGGAAAGGAAGATAAATATCCCCTCCTTAAGTATCTATGTCTCTCCTTCTCCCCCTATAAATACCCCTCACCTATCCATGAACAAAGGTAATAAAGATTCTCACCTGAAAAACCCTACATCCTTTTCTCCATCTCTAAATAGCTTTCGACTTAGCCATCGGAAAGGGCTCAACTGGGACCAACCCCATTTCGCTCCTATTCTAATAACTGATCGAAGTGTGCAAGTCTTCTCCAAAAGGCATTATCACCAACAGATCAGGTATAGGCCCAGGCCTCCATCCAAGTTCAGGCCATACAGCATACAAGAAGGATACATGGTTTACATTTGGCGCAGTCTGTGGGAATTTATTTACGAATAGAAGTCGCATTTCCTCATCCATCTGAGCTCCGAAGCGAGCAAAACCAAACCATGCTGAAAAATCAGCCCCTCAAAAAGAAAACCTCCTCGGGCATGTTAGGGAGAAACGCCTAGAGGCCAAAGAAAGAGAGCCTGAAGTCTGATTGCCTGAAGAATTTGGAGGAGAAGATTAACCGAATTCTGAAGGGCGTAAAGGATGTATAGAATCTCAGCAACAGCCTTCGCTCGCAAAACGAAATACTGCAAAAAAACCACGCAGAGATGGCAGATTGGGTGGACTAGCAACAAGACCCCGAGTTGACTGGTACCAAGGATACCAGCGGAACCTCGTCCACGTCGGCGGAGGCTGAGACATCAAAGCGAGTGGCGATCGACACGAAGAACATATTGAAGGAGAAAAAACCCTGGCGGGAGCGCAACAAAACGCCTGGTAGGAAGTTTACACAAAGGAAATGCCCAGATTGGCTCTAAGGAAGCCGAGGAGGAAGTCGATGGCATCACCTCCAAACTCAAAGACCTGGTCACCGGCGAGTTAAAAAGAGTGTGAGATCGGCTTGGGCAGGTAGAGAAATCTAAAATGCCCAGAGTACCAGAATTCACCGAAGAGGAAATCCCACTGCCATATACCCGCGACCTACTAGACACTAAGGTAGTGGGAGATTCGAAGGCTCTGAAGATCCCCTTGTACGATAGGATGACCAACCCATATGACCATCTGGATAACTTCCGCTATGCCATTGAGGGACACAGCCCAAACGAGGCGACCAAATGTCGCCTCTTCCCGACAACGCTCAAAGGCCTGGCCACGAGTTGGTTTAAGTGACTCGCCCCAGAGTTTATTAGCTCCTTCACCGAGCTCAGGAAGGTCTTCTTAGAAAGATAAATGATCATTTCTAATCGGCTATACACCGCGAATAACTTATCCACGGTCAAACAATGACCTGACGAGAAACTCAGAGACTACATCACTCGATTCAACAACGAGTACGCACGTTGTGACGAGTGCGATGAGGCCACAACACACAATGCGTTTATGGGTGGAATTTAGGGAGGAGACTTTTACTTCTCCCTCACCAAGAAACCCCCAGAGACATACAAAGACCTCCTCTGCGAAGCCATCAGTTACTCGCGTGCCAAGTAGTTGAACCTCGCTAGGAAAACCACTGCCGGGTCGGTCTCGAACACCCACATCCCATGCCAGCCCAAAGAAAATAGACCTAATGATTACGCCTATAAATACTCCTCACCTATCTCTCGACAAAGGTAATAAAGATTGTCACCTGAAAAACTCTACATCCTTTCTCCATCTCTAAATAGCTTCTGACTTAGCCATCGGAGAGGATCAACTAGGACCAACCCCAGTTCGCTCTGATTCTGATAACTGTTCGAAGTGTGCAGGTTTTCTCCAAAAGGCATTATCACCAAGAGATCCGGTATAGGCCCAGGCCTCTATCCAGGTTTAGGCCATACAATATACAAGAAGGATACACGGTGTACAAATAAGATTGACTCAAATCAGGTCATAAAATTATGGTAATTATGCGTTTTTGGCGTCCCTTAATTATATCCTTTAAATAAATAAATAAAAGACAAAGTGAGAGTTTATTAGAAAATCCTTTCATGGGAAACCAAACAATGGACATTTCAACAACTAAATCCTCAGTGAGACCACAAGCAATTCCACACTTTTCTTAATAGATACATATTTATATCAATACCATTATTTCAAATTTTGATTACCAAATAATAGCTTAAGATATGATAATTTCTTATTTGTTGTGAATAAACGAAATCTAGTTCGGATACACCAACACTATATTAGCCCAAATATGGAATAGCAACAACTTTAAGAGGATATACTTTGCGAACGCTTGCCCCAGTAGATTCAGTCATGTCTAAGTCCTCCCCTCTTGCGCCATCAGGCAGCGCCCAGTCGAACTTGTGCACTAAATTTGCCAAAGCAATCTCTTGGACAGCCATGGCAAACTGAATTCCTGGGCAAACTCTTCTGCCAGCCCCAAATGGAATGTAGTGGAAGTAATTACCTTTATAATCTAAGGCACTGTCCAAGAACCTTTCTGGCTCGAACTCCTCTGGTTTGTTGTATGACTTGGGATCTCTTCCAATTTGCCATGCATTCACTATAACTTGTGTGTTGGCATTAATGTCGTAGCCATTTATTTGTGCATCTTGGGTCGATAGCCTGGGCAATAGCAATGGAATTGAAGGATGTAGGCGAAGAGTCTCCTTGATAACTGCCTTCAAGTTGTGCATTCCAACCAAATCATCCTCTCTAATTATGTCTGTTTTCTTGCCCACTATCCCCCGTACCTCATTCTGCAATTTTACCATGATTCTTGGATGCCTTAAAAGCTCGGACATTGTCCACTCTAGGAGTGTAAATGAGGTATCAGTGCCACCAACAAACACATCCTACAAGAATTTTAATGGTAAAAATCGATTAAAAGTTAATGGAAAATTATATATAAACCCCAAAGAATTGGGGTTAGGATGTTATCTATCTATATATCTATACATATAAAAAGGTAGAAGGCTTGAAACATTCAAAAACCCTGAAAATACTCCTGCTTCAAAGAATTTTTTTTATTTTTATACAAGAGATGTTCAACTCTAAATTATAGGGAGGGAGATTCGAACTCGGGTGCAGAGTGGGAGCACATCCGCTCTAGCCAACTTGGCTAAGCCCATATGTGCTCTTCAAAGAAATATTAGAACACCACAATCTAATATAAGTTGAATTTTTAAATAGCTAAAATTACTAAAATACCCATGTCAAGTCAACAAATTAACGGTGTTACCAAAGAAATTGACGGAATGAGTGAATGTCAAACACGAAATGAAAGCATAGGGGGCACATTGACTTAGTTGAAATTGTAGGGACAAATTGAGATTTTCGGTACAACATAAGAGGCATATCAATAAATAAGCCTTAAAAATATCAAATTAGTCCAAAATGTTTGACTTATATTAGTTTTTTACAAAATGTTTTCTTTTTAATATTACTAGTCTCTTGTCACACAACACATCTTTTTCTTTCTGTTTCTTGGCTGGCTAGCACGAGTTTGACAATAAAAAATTTCAGATATGGTTCAATTTTGGTTAAAACTTATTTATTTCTTTAGATATGATCACATAACAAGCATATTGTAACATCATTCTTCGAACAAACTGAGTAATTCTAGCATTACTATGGTGAGAAAGATAAGACAACCCAACACCACTATGCATGTAACAGAAAGAGAGAGAGAGAGAGAGAGAGAGAGTTAATTACCAAGATGATAGCCTTGATGCTAACTCTGTCAATAGGAGAATCAGCCTGAAGGCAAAGCAGAACGTCCACAAGATCCTTTTGGTCCTCATTCTTGGTAAGACCACGAAATTCATCTATATGCTCTTGAACAACTATTTCTAAAAACTCATAAAACCGTTTAGCCAGATAGTCAAACTTGGCGTCCAAACCATTGAGACGGGCGATCCAGGCAAACCATTGATACGCCACATCACCAACGTCAGCTCCCCGGCAAGCTTCTTAAACGTCCTCCCACGTTCCCCGCCATCGCTGTACTTCCTCCCAAGAGCTACTCTACAGATAACATCATTCGTAAGCGTCTCGAGCATTTCACTTAAATTAACCGCTGATGATATTGATGAGGAGGGGGATGAGGAGCAGTGCTTAGTTATATTGTCGATCATGGATTTAGTTTCCTCTTCTCTTACGCCACGAAAAGAACGAACCCTTGTGTTGCCAAGGAGATTTAAGACGCATATACTTTTCATCTGCCTCCAATACTCACCATAAGGAGCCGAGGCCACGTCTTTGAAGTTGTAGCAAAACTTCTTGAAGAAGGTGTTCTTGGGTCTGTTGGCGAATGTGATGTCATGGGTTTTCATGATCTCGCGGGCAGTCTCATCTGAGGAGACCACAAGGACCGGCACACTTCCGAAATGGAGGAGCATGAGCGGCCCGTGGCGTTGAGCTAGGGTTTGAAGAGAGCGCTGAAGGTGCTGGCCTAGTTGGTGAAGGTTTCCAATGATGGGTTTGCGGAAGTGGAGAACCATTTGTATATAAGGATGAGGAAAATTGCAAGAAGTGCTAAATACTTGAAGGAAAAAGGTTGCAACAAGCTTGAGAAGGTTTCATTCAGGAGATTTAACATCTTCTTCCACTTCTTAATTATTTAGGTGGTGTTGTGTTTGTGCTTCACAAATAAAAAGTTTGTAGGGTGCTCCATATATAAGATCACCCCGGACTTTTTGGATGAAAATATCAGGTGAACACCTATTAAAAAATGATAAATTAATGATTTTTTTATTATTCTGTGTGCAGGAACTAATAATAATTATTGGATAATAAAAACGAATATGTTTTTGTTGGGATGCTCTATAAAATAAAACACCTTACCAATAATAAAAACCAATATAAGTAAACCAATCGAGACAAGTATGACATATTGGGAAAAATATTAGGACTTCTTGGAAATAGGTCCAATTTTATTAAGATATAATGGACGCAGGACATTAATTGTTTATTGTTGATTATAGTCTATAAATCCAGTAATGTGGCAAAGTAAGCAAATCTTATGTCCACAAGATTTAAGATATTTAGAGCATCCACAACGGGCTCCCTAAACCACATTCTTAGACAAATTTTAGAGAGGAATTGGAAAAATACAACTCCAACTATACTCCCTATCCACCTTCTAAGAGCATCTACAATCATGCTGGAGGTGGATAGTGAGCATGGTTGGAGTTATATTTTTCCAATTACTCCCTAAAATTTGTCTAAAGAGTTGATTTAGGGAGGCCATTGTGGATGCCCTAAAATAGGGAGACTTTTAGGAGCTCGTAAATCCGAGGAGAGAAAAAGGACTTTTAGTGGCTCCCTATAAGTTAATGCTGCTTTGTTTTATGCATAGTTTAAACTTTTAAGTAATGCTAACTACTTATATATATATATATATATACAGTCCTGATCTCTTGGACTACAGGGGTCCAAGAGATTTGTGGTCACTCACCGTTGGATGTAAATTCAACGGTTCACTCACTCTTGCACTCCTTTTAAGAAACTTTTTTGAACTATTGGATTAATATCCAATGGTGGGTGACCACAATTTCTTGGACTCCTGTGGTCCAAGAGATCGGGACTGTATATATATATAGATGAATCAATCATATTGAATTAAAAAATAACTATAATATTTATGACTCCCTAAACTAACTTTCGTGTGTTTTTAGTTAAATTTTAACTGAAAAAAAGGGAGTATGATTATAGATGCTCTTACAACATGTGCGCCATTGTTCACCCGTTTTATTTTTACTCCTGTGATGGAAGGGCAAAGTTCCCCATTGCCTTGAAAACTATTGATTGGTCAACAAGCCAATTTTCTTTGGTGTGCGAGCGTGCCACTGCTAACAATGAAAAATCCTAGCAGACTTCTTTGAAACAGATAACTTGCGCCCCAAGTTACTGATTTCTAAACAAGCGATTACGAATTTGGGTGAGGAATATCTCCCAAGTAAGTTCCTTTCTTGCCTCAAACTGGTGAGGACTTCATAATTTATCACAGTATAAAATTGGTAGTTCTGGCCAAATAGATGATAATTAAGTGGACTGTTTTAGGCAGAACTGCCTTCTACAGAATTAAAAAGGGAAAAATCAACTCTAGAAAGACAAAAAAAGACGGCTGGAATCCCATTTCTGCCTGGGTAGAAACTTCTGATCCGAGTTGAACCAAGTACATTCATGCTGGACTGAGCTGTTAACAACTTCAATTGCTTAGCTTTAGCTGTAAATCGATACCAAAGTTCAATTTTGGCAGAGCTTTAATCTACTTCAAATATTGGGAGGCTTTTGAGTGGGTAGAACTACGGCTTCTTTAGTATGAAGGGGCAAAAGTGGTTGTACTTGATGACTTAATAAGCTGGAACTGCACTGTAAAATTTGTTGAGGTTTTCATATTTGTGAAAACTCAAACTCTGCTTGTCTTGGCTTTTGCTGAGCCAAATTTGTAACGAGAGAAATCTCATTTTGAATGACTTATTTCTCTAAGCCTGAACTTTGGCCTGAACTTTGGAAGTTCTGATATATAGCTAGCTTCTTTTGTGGCTCAAATGAGCTTCTAGTTGCTCCAGTTTATTTGAAGGTTCTTAGTGATCAAGTGATCATTTTGAGTTTTTTGCCTTTGGTTGATTTCTGATTGTTTGATTGATTGTTGAATAATTCCTTGCTCTGTTTACCCTCTTTTTATATTTATAAGAAATGTTCTGAAGTAGGGTTTCTTTCTTTCAATAATGGGCGGCAAAAATTCTCAAAATATCTTTTATTTTTTTAAATATAAAGAAGAAGGGGTTTTTATCAATTTCTGGCAGATAGGCTTTCAATAGTCAGTTCTTTTTAAGACCAATCACTTCTCTGTTTTTTGGAAGAGAACCTTACCCCTCTTTAATTCCAACTGCCCCTTGTGGGAGCTCAAACCGTGTTGTTCAGTTTGCTTTTTCCAGTTTGAACAACTCCCTGTTTTCCTGCTTATCTCTTTTTGAGAACTTTAGCATGCATATCCCTTGAAAGATGGTGCTTTCTTTGGAGTAGAAACAATATATCTGAATATATAAAAGGGTCTTGATCTTGTGGTGGCAGAGATATCAGAGACATCTCTTCTTTTTGCCTGCGTCTGTCAACTCTTTTATCAACCCAGTTGAATTTGTTTGGCTTTTCCAAGTCAGAGAAAAAAAATCACGTGGGTCTGTTTCCTTTTGGGTTTCCACTTTTTACTTTGATCATGCCAAGTCCAATTTAGTTTCTTTGAAGCCCAAGCTTGAGATAGGTTCTAGGCCAGGCTTTTGTTGGATTTTGGACCTTTGGTTCTTGTTTATTTTTAGAGTCCAAACTTCTCGGGCCCTAGCGTTTTTGTCTTTGTTATTCTGGGCTTTGTAGCGTTGTGCTGGGTGCATAGGATTTTGGCCCAAACAGCCATTGAATAGAAAAGACAAATATATCAAACATATCCCTAAATCACGTTTTCTCCTAAAATCATACCAATTTATGTTGATTCATGCTTCTTTAATGCATAAGTTTTTGGGTTTCCAGTAATGTCGACTCTATAAATTTAGAGTATTCTCACCTTGTGTCGTCAATTACAGCACCTATGTTATAGGTTGTGAGGTGTATACTTATACTGTAGGTTTTTAACTGTATTGTAGGTAATTTTTGGGTCAAAATAGAAATAAAAATACCTATGGTATAGGTAAGGTTTGGGTGAAAAAACGTACCTGTGGGGTAGGTAATGGTGGGGTCCTATACCTGCGGTATAGGTAAGGTTGTAGGTAAGGACTGGGTCTCAATACCTCCCTTTGGATGCAAATAAGTGTTGGGATCATGGGATCATACATCAGAAAATACATATACGTCTGGTAATTTTACTTGGAGCATTGCATTGGATTGGATTTGAACCTGCTGGAAAAATGTACAACATTTGTTTCATTTATCTCTAAGGTCGAGCTACGACCATTCCAGAAGAATGGCTTGTATCATTCTGATATGTATTCATGAATTATTAAAGCAAATTTCACAGATTACAAGTTGAATACATTGATAATACACTACATAAATTAAAGTCCCATAAGAACAGAACATGGGTATTGCAGCAATCAATATGATCCACGCCTGTTGCGTAGCAAATGATATGGATGGAAGGACAATCCTTTCACATGTCAACATTAATACGGTGCACGCCTAATGCGTAGCAAATTATATGGTTTAAAGTCCTAGAAGGACAATTAAATTGACATGTATGTATTAATCTGTGGCATGCCTGCAGCATGATAGATATATGGGTTCTAAATGTTCCAACTCCCTAAATGGAGATTATCCATGCCCTACTGTAAAATAACACTTCATTGGAGGTTATGATCCACATTCTCACATAATTCATCTTATAAGAGATGTCTGTCCAGAAAGAGACAATAAAAGCCCCCTGAAGTGGCTTGGGTACCCAAAAGCAAAGAAATACTTATAATTGATGCATGCGCATGCACATGAGAATGATGTGATCATGAATTGATGAATGAAATTTTTTGATTTTAGAGTAGCTACTCAAATCATCAATGGGCTATGTTGATTGGAACCACGTTCTATTATTAAATGTCAACAATATCAAAATGGAAAGAGGCAATTCCATTATAGATTAGAATGAACGTAAAAGAACAAACCCACAGTACGAACCCCAAAAGATGTTAATACTGAAAGTTATACTTAGGTGTTCGGAATAAAAGGGAATATACCCACTTGTATGACACAATGTTTATGGCAGAAACCAGAAATGTTGGGTTTTCTCCATATTTACAGATTCAATTGTGCCTCATTATTGCACATTTACAGAGATCAACATGTTATCTTTAAGGGTTATTAAATGCATGGAGCATATCGCCAGAAGCGGTTCCCTAAAGATGTATAAATAGCTGGGTTAAAGATATATAATGTGTCATAAAGTTTAATCCCTTAAACAAAATCCCTGAAAGGTTTGCAATTGCATGAAGCAAGTCCCTGAAAGACATGTGCTTGAAGCACAATCAATACTAATGTGCATAAATTGCCTCAGTGAGTACATTGATTATAATATGTTTGCAACACATTAAAACTTTTGAAGAGTTAAAGAAATATGTCTCGGCCTGAAGATCGAGCATTATGCCAACGAGATTCTTGCTCATACTAAGAAGATATTGAAGTATTTTTATATGGATTATCCGTTGGGCACTTAAATAATTTTTCGGAAGTATACTGGACCGGATATTATATTTTCCAGATGGAGCTCAGCTCCATCACCACCACTTTGGGATGATGTGAGGCATATTGGATGCTATCTCCGCAAAACACCATATATGGGCATATTCTTTTTAAGTGAACTTACAAATAACCCAGATTTTGTTAAATACGCAGACTCTGGAAATTTCTATGGTCGCTTACTGGAAAAAGTTAGTCATGAAGATTTCAGGGGGAGATTTTTCAGGAGGAGCATCCAACCATATTACAAGAATGACTTACAGAAGCAGTGTCAACAGATGATCAACTGTATGGCTTAAAGATATTTTGCCAAGCATCAGGAGGAGCGTGCTGTCAATAAAGACCTTCACACACTGTACTCTTTTTCCTTCGTCCAGGTTTTTATCCCACTGGGTTTTTCCTGGCAAGGTTTTAACAAGGCAGTGTCGCACGCGTGTCAATATACACAGAATTTTATGTTACACATGGTTATGTACTCTTTTTCCTTCGACTAGGGTTTTTCCCACTTGGTTTTTCCTAGCAAGGTTTTAATGAGGCAACATGAGTGCATTTAACATTATCCTTATGTCCCAAATAAAGTTGTACTCTTTTTCCTTCGCTTAGGTTTTTTCCCACTGGGTTTTTTTTCAAGCAAGGTTTTAATGAGGCAACCAACCTAGGGACATGTGGTCTCCAAGAGGGAGTGTTGTAAAGTGAGATATGAAGCCCACATGAAGGATGTATTAGTCAAAAGCTTAATGATGATGTTGGAAGCTTAATGATAATGTTGGGTAATGAAGCCATCCAATTTGCCTATAAATAGGCTTGCTCATTCAATTGTAGAACACACCAAAGGAAAAGAGAGGAAAGAAAGGAAGAGAAGAAATGAAGAGTGAGAGGAAACAAAATAGAGTGATTTCTATATGAGAGGAAATTCTGTCAGTGTAAACATTACAAGAGCAAATACAATTCTACTCCCAATATTCAATGGTACTTTCCATACTCTCTTATTTTATTTTTATAACAGTTTTCTTCTAGGCTATGCTTGTAGGCTACTCAAATTTGTTAATAACACTTTTAACATCATGTCTTTTTTCGATATTATCACTACTACAAAAAGTGAAAAAGACGACCAGAAAACAACGACGGTCTAAGTGAAAACCGTCGTGGTTTTTAAAAAGACGACGGTTCTAAAAACACCGTCGTGTAATACCACCTTAGACAACTAAAAATGGAGATTCAAATGGCTGTTCAAAAACAACGACGTACCTAATAAAAAAACCGACGTCTATTTGAAACAGATTTCCGCAGTGTAAAATCAAAGCCAACAAAGAACGGTAGAAGTTATGAATCGACCGACGTAGAAAGTAAAGACGACGATTTCAATAAAAGCCTCCGTTTTTACTCATAAAATAACACGACGAAATTTTCGTATAAGATGCCGTATAATTACAAACAAATCGACGGCTTTAAAATACAAAATGTCGCCGTATTAAATTAATTTACAACGACGAAAAATATAAATATATCGACGTCATTCTCGTATAGTTCTACGACGTTATCTTTAAATTGTACTATAAAATTTAACGTCGTATTTATTCATTTTATACGTCGTACCTTTAATTTAAACCGTCGTCTTAATAAGAATTTTTGTTAACAATTTTTTCCTTTATTTTCTTATCCTACGTCGGTAGATCTACTTAATGACAAGAATTGAAATCTGTCATCCAAAAAAGAAACTTTACATATTCCAGAACATTAATTTCCTTCATTTTAAATTTCCTCCGGAAAAAAAACTCTATTTATAACGCACTGTAATTGAAAAATAAACTGAAAGGTCACGGGAAAAAAATTTCTATTCATAATTTAACAATTCAAATCCACGTCGGTTATATTAAACCTAACGACGTTAAATGAAAAGATTCCACGTCGCAAAACAAATATTGCGTCGTGTTAGTTTATGGTTTCTTTAATAGTTTCAGTTTCTTTAACAGTTTGGTCCTTTATCTTTCTGCAGGACTTGGTATAGTTCAAAGCATTGACTTGTATAGTTCAGAGTATAGTTCAAAGCACTAATTCGATTGCTCATGCTTTATCGCATTCATGAAGCCATTTCTATTCTTTATCGCAGTCTTGAAACCCATCTTCTTCTTCTGAAGCTCTACGGATAAAGGAAGAGGCTATCACAAATCTGACGGATCTTCTTAGCCAAGAAAATCAAGCAGAGGATCAGGCACATCTAATATTCAGATTTCCCTGAGAAGCGAACTTTCCTTCGACAGCGAGTGGAGGCCAGGCTTGCATCTCTTTTGATGGAAAGCAAGGAGTATTCAGAAGCACTAAGTGTCCTATCAGGCTTGATCAAGGAAGTGAGAAGGCTAGTTGACAAGCTTCTTCTTGTGGACATAGATTTGATGCGAGTAAGCTCAATTTCTCTTTGAGAAAGACATCCAAATTACTGTCTTTGAGATGTGAGAGACAGTGTCTCTGAGAGAGGAAGAACTTGGAACCCTAAATGTAAACCGAAAATGAATGAAAGCGACAAATTTATAGAATAAATTTTTAAAACCAACGGCGGTCCTTACAAAAAAACCGCCGTTTAAATTGTAAAATCAACGTCGGTATGACCGACGTATATTACATAAATCCACGTCGGTACATTAATAAAACCGACGTGTTAAATGATCTACCATGACGCGAGTTATTACTTATGTACTTTAATTTTTGAGTTTACTACGACGGTACCTACAACACTACTGTCGTACTTATTTACCACGTCCGAAGTTAAACGTACTGTCGTATTTTATAATTTATACGTCGTAGTTATATGTAACCGCCGTATTATTTTTTTGAAATGGTTTTATATGTAAGCAACTTTTCGTCTACCTGACTTACACATGCACTGTTTCCAAACCCGATTAAAAATTTCAATCTCCCAGAGAAAACTTTTAGACTTTTTTCCTTGTCAGAGCACTTTCAGAGTATCTCATCGTCTTCCTCTCGTCTTCTTCGTCGTCTCTGAACTTAAACATCGATCGTCTTCCTCTTGCTTTCATTGCACGCAAAAGGTAAGCTTTCATTTTCACTACTTTGGTTGCTGTTTTGCATGCTCATACGTTTTTTGTTTGAAAAATCTTTTTACCTTTTTTCTGGCCAAAATCATTTTACTTCTTTCCAAGTTCGATAAAATATACAGACAAAGAGGGAAAGTTTCCAACTTTGAAGACAACTACCTCAACTAAATAAGACGACGGTAGCTTCTTATTTACGTGGTTAAATATGTAGACCACGACGGTTCGTCAGTCGTTCTAGCGTCGTCTGAAAATTGACAAAGTTGTTTTTAAAATTATATTCTTTTTTTTATTTGCTTGTTTAATTGCAGGTTTGATTTCTCTGAACAATGGTTTTTGTTTTTCCCTAATTTGATAAAATATAAAGAAAAAGAAATTAGGGTTGGTATCTAATATAGACGACAGTATCTTATTGTTTTACGTCGTGTGAATGTTAATACCACGACATCATATTAAAATACCGTCGTCTATATAAGATTCCAAAACTTTCTTTCTTGGCCTTGTATTTTATCAAATTAGAAAACAAAAACCATGGTTCAGAAAAATCAAATCTGCAATCAAACATTCACAGAGAAAGAAAGAAGGGTTTTGGATCCTTATATAGACGACGGTATATTAATACTGACGTCGTGTGAACATCAATACCACGACGTTATATAAATATTCCGTCGTTTATAGTTAATTATTACGTCGTTTGTTGTTAATTATTTCGTCGTTGTTTAATTACCTTGGTTTTAAACATTTATTACGTCTGATATTATTTCATTGCGTCGTTTAAAATCATATCATACATCGTCTTTTATTAATAACCGTCGTTTGTGTTCTTAATCTTTTCTTGAAATATTTTCACTTGCAGTTTTGTCTGTAAAAATGGTTTCTCACCAAGACCAAAGTAAGGATTCTGGCTCCAAGAAAAATGGAGGTAAGGAGCAAGTACCTCCTCAAGAGAAGTCTTCGAAGATAATGAAGTCTTCGAAGAAGATGAAGTTTGCTTCATCATCTGCTGATACAGAACCAACCAGCGCGACAACAATCTCTGATGATTCAAAGGCTGGTCGAGGTATGAGCACAATGCCTCGTGTTGTGAAGAGAAAACTTCAGAAACTGAGGCCAATTGTTGAGTACAATAAAAGGGGGAAAGGAATTGGCCAAGCACACAGTGAGATGCAGTCCTATATTGGTGTGTTGGCACGCTCCAGAGTTCCACTTGTGGACTTGAAATGGGCTCAAATCCCCAAGGATATAAAGGAGCAGATTTGGGAAGCAGTTGACATTGCTTTTGTAGTAGGTCAAGGGGGCAAGAACTCTGTCTTAGCTTCTGCTGCCAAGAAATGGAAGGATTTCAACACTAACGAGGCATTATATCCTTCCATACACCAATGACAGGGAGAGATTAAGCCAACCCCCTGAAACATATAAATTCATAGAGAAAGCACAATGGGATGCCTTTGTAGCTTCAAGGTTATCCAAAGATTTTGAGTCTGTGCATTCTCAACTTGCACAGATTAGGGAGAAACTCGAGTACAATCATCGATTGTCTCGAAAAGGATATGCTGGTTTGGAGGATCAATTAGAGGAAACCATGCCTGGGGTAGAAATTGATCGATCTACCTTATGGAAGAGAGCTAGACAGGACAAACATGGTAACATCCCTGATCCAAAGGTGGCAGAGAAAGCAAAATTAATTGTAAGCCTACTCACTCTGTTTTAAATTTTTATTAAACTGTGAATAATTCTTATTACGTCTTATGTTATATTTTGCGTCGTGTGAATGATATTACCACGTCGACATTTTTTAAAACACGTCGTTAAAGGTCTAAATAGGAATCACAACTCTGTTTTCTGTAATTATAGCATAAGATGTCGGTGGTTCATTTTCGCGTCGTCTGTATTAAATTACTACGTCGAAATGTTTTAAACAACGTCGTTAAAGGTGTGAATATTGAATCATCCCTCTGTTACATAAGACGTCGGTGGTTTATTAATTTCGTCGTTTTAAAAAACTAACCACGTCGGTATAACTACCGTCGTGATAAATTATAATAACGTCGATTTATATGTTATTGCGTCGTGTGAAATTATATAATACGTCGTTTGTATATAAATAACCGTCGTGTGTTTTTGTTCTTACTTTTTTATATATCTTTGTTTTAGGATGATTTGCAAAAACAAGTCTCGGAAGGCAAAGTCACCGTCTCTGGCAGCAATGATGTGCTGACCATGGCTTTGGGCCCCGAGCATCCAGGCAGAGTCAGAGGAGTAGGTGCTGGGATCTCACCAAAGCAATATTTCAATTTACCCAAACCACAGAGAGTGAGCTTTGACGACCGTTTGAAGGACAGTTTAAGAGTTCTCCTTCAAGAAGAGACTAAAAAGATGGAGGCTAAGGCAAGGGAAGAGGCTTTAAGGATGGAGGCTAGAACGAAACAATTGGTAGAGGCTGAGAGGGAGCATTTCCTGAGTCAGCTTTCCCAATTAATTCCCAATTTTGATCCAAGCATGCTTAAACCCAGAATTAGCCAAAGTCCCAAAAATCCAATGTCTGACAAAGCAAGCTGCTCTGGAGGTGATGTGAGATCCCAGCATTTTGAGGATGATACTGCCAAAAATGGGAAACATCAGGAAGAAAAGGTAACATATCTGAACTTTGAATTCTCTGTTTTTTTAAAAACCATTAGACGTCGTTATTATTAATAAAACCGTCGTTTGAAATACATACCACGACGATTTTAAAAATAAACCGTCGTTTGTATTTCAATACCACGTCGTATTTAGTTTACTTGTTTTACATGCCATTAAACGTCGTTATTTTTAAAACTTTGTGGTTTTTAGACAACGGAGTTAATCATTCCCGACGTCATAGATGAAGAGAATAAAGAAGAAAAACAAGATGAAAAGGAGAAAGAAGATGACGACCAGGTATGTTCACATAACTTTGCCTTTTTTATTTGTCTTTCAAAATTCCAGACGTCGATATTTTTCTTTAAACCGTCGTTTGTTTACAACTTAGACGGCGGAATTGTTTTCTAAGACGTAATAAATAATTCACCACGACGGTTATTTCACCGTCGTTTAAATTCTTTTCAGACGACGTTTTATTCCTTAAACCGTCGTTTTTATTGAATTACCACGTCATTTTTTTTATTTCTTTAAACAGGTTATTAAAGTTGTTGATTATTCAAATATGGAGGCGCCATCTTCTTTAAAAACCCTTTGTCGTTATGTGGAAACGACACTCGTGCCTCAGGATAAGACACTGCACTTTACAATTGATAAGGAGGTGTTTGGTCTAGAGCGCGATACCTTCCTCCTGCCTGAAGATATTACACAATTTGCAGGCATGGAAGAAATAGGAGCCACTGTCATTGCTGTATATATGAGGTTTGTCATTCTAAAATAATACGTCGTTGGTTTATTTATTGCGTCGTCTTAACCAACTAACCACGTCGTTAGTATGTACCGTCGTGATAAATATACTATAACGTCGTTGTCTATTTCAGTACGTCGTGTGAAATTTTATAATACGTCGTTTTGTTATACATAACCGTCGTGTGTTTTTTTGTATATATGAGGTTTGTCATTCTAAAATAATACGTCGTTGGTTTATTTATTGCGTCGTCTTAACTAACTAACCACGTCGTTAGTATGTACCGTCGTGATAAATATATTATAACGTCGTTCTCTATTTCAGTACGTCGTGTGAAATTTTATAATACGTCGTTTTGTTATACATAACCGTCGTGTGTTTTTTTGTGCTGACTTGTTTACATTATTTTATATATTTAGGTACTTACACGATGTTTTGAAACGAGCTAATATGTGTAGCATGGTTGGCTTTATCGACTCTGCTACAGTTAGTGCCAGCTCTGGCACAATAGCTGACAGATCACGCCTACTGGCAGCTCGACTTCAGAGGACTGACGGTGAACAGATTTTCCTGATGCCTTACAATCCAGGGTTAGTCTCCTTAACAGGATTTTGTTTTTATGATTTTCAATAAATGACAGCGTATAAACTAACCACGTCGGTGTTTTATTTTATTGAGTCGTTTGAAACGACTAACCACGTCGGTAGTTATTTATCGTCGTGATAAATATATAATGTCGTCGATTGCTACTTTATTTCGTCGTGTGAAATATTATAATACGTCGTTTTTGTAAATAACCGTCGTTTTTATATTAATTTTGTGCAGCCGTCATTGGATCTTGCTGATTGTAAGAGCAAAGAGGGAAACAGTCTATTTTCTGGATCCTCTGCCAGGAAATCGTGTGGTCGATGAAGAGGCCAAAAACATCGTGAACAGTGCTATAAAAATTTATAATTCCCACATAGGCAGATCAGGCCGTAAGGCAGTCATTTGGAAAACTCTGTCAGGCACACCAAAGCAACCCAGCAATGTCGAATGCGGGTATTACTTGATGCGCTTCATGAAGGACATCATCATGGATCCTTCCTTGGGGTTTGAGAAGATGGTAAGAAGAAATAACCTTCAAACATTTTACGTCATTTTTTGTATTATCAACGACGGTCATGTAAAATTACCGTCGTTGAATAGATATACTACGTCGGTTATGGTCGTCTGTGATTGAATTTCCTTTTATTTATAAACCCTAATAGTCATTGTTTATGCAGTATGCGAAGGAAAAACAGGAAGAGCCATACCCCCAAGAAGCAATTGATGAAGTCCGGAATGAATGGGCAGAGTTTGTTTGCCTTCACCTGGAATAGGGGAATTATTGAACACTTGATATTTATGTATAATGTACAAATTTTGTCTATAATAAATAATGTAAAAATTTGTTGAGGTTTTCTTAAATTAAAAAAAAAAAACAAACATACAAAATGCGTAACCGACGTGTAATACTTTTCCAACGACGTAATAAAGTCAAAAGCCGTCGTTTTTTGTGGTTTCGTTTTAAACAAATCCGACGTAAAAGGATATTTAGACGACGTTCTTTGAACAATGGAGTCGTTTATGGTTTACAACGTCTTCAATTTCTTAAGGGTTCAGGGTAGTACTTTGTAACGACAGCGGTTAAGTCGTGGAATATATATTTTACGTCGGATAGTTAAATATCCGCCATGGTTTCTCATTTAAACGACGTCATTTTAACAACTTAGTCGTCTATTACAATTTACAACGTCTACAATTTATTAACACCGACGTGGTTTGTTGTTGTGATAAGAATATTTTATTATTTTTATATCAAAATATTCAAAATAAATTTAAAATAAATCAGAAAAATGCAAAGTCAACTCCTATGAAGTCATTGATATATTTTCTTCCCCCTAAACCTTGAAAAAATTCATTTTGAATAACAAAAATTTAAAATGAACATCCAAAACAAAATTGTTTTGATGAGTCATAAAATCACTTCTAGTTTTATGGTTTAGTGTTTAGAGTCTAGGGTTTAGAGATTAGGGTTGTTATTTATTGGGGTTTATTTTTAAAGTATAATTTTTGGGTAGTCTAGGGTATATATTAGGCTGTAAAACCATAAACCCTTTTATAAACTTAATTTTTAAAATTATATAATTTAGTTTTAAGGGTTTAAGGTATTAATTGTTAACGACGGTGGTTGAGTCGTGGAATACATATTTTACGTCGTGCAGTAAATTATCCGACATAGTTTCTACTTTAAACGACGTTATTTTAATATGTAAGTCGTCTATTATAATTTACAACGTTTTCAATTTCTTAACCCCGACGTGGTTTTTCAGTCGTCTTTATATCAAAATATTCAAAATAAATTTAAAATTAATCCGAAAAATGCAGCGTCAAAATAAACGGCGTTGCGTTCAGTGTTTCCGTCGTGGAATATTACATTTACGTCTATTCTTATAGAACTTTCGCCATGGTTTTTCTTTCGACGTTTTAAAGAGCGCGCGCTCTAAAAATTTTCGCGCGTCCTAAATTTTTTTATATTTGGCTCTTATTCTTATACTTCTAACCCTGAACCCCAAAATTTTCAGATTTCGCGCAACATAACATTTCGCTCTCTCACTTCTGCTCTAATTAAAAGTTGCACTCTCCAGGCTCCGTCGAATCTGTGAGCTCGTCCAACCTGTAAGTACAAACCCTATCTTCCCCTTGTAAATTCATTGAATGATATTAGGTTGTTTTGTTAAAGGGTTTTAGGTATATGCTTTGCGATCTGTTAATAATGTGCTTATAAGTATGGGTTCATGGATTTTCTGTTTTATGGGTTCATGGATTACATTATCTGTTATGTTGAATTGGGAATGGATTTAATTTTGTCGGATCTTTTAATCACCCTATGTTATGTTGAATTGGGAATGGATTTATTGTTTTCATGCTTGGTTTCATGTATATGTTGTTTTCTTGCTTGGTTTCATATATATGTTGTGTTCTTAATGGGTTTTGGGTTCTTGAAAATAAACTGAGACACGACGCCTTTTTAGGCATACGACGACGATTACACGACGGTTTATGAAAAAACCGTCGTTGTATTACTTATACACGACGGTTTTTTCATAAACCGTCGTTTGTATTACTTATATTAGACGACGTCTGTTGAAAATCCGTCGTCTATATATGCCAAATACGTCTGTTTTTGTTTAAAACCCGTCGTCTCTGTTGTGTATTACTTGCTATTAGATCTTTGTATAATCTGCTATAGTGATGGTCATTGCCTGTATTTTCACTTTATTATAGATAATAGGTTATAGTGTCGGAGATGGATAAGTCATGGATGCACTCGGATAGAAGATCGAAGGCATATGAGTTTGGGGTGGAAGCATTTTTGAACTTTGCTGTAGAAAATCTTCTAACTACAACACATATCCGTTGTCCATGTGTTAAATGTGTTAATTTCAAGTTGTTTGGGGTTGGAATTATAAGGGATCACTTATACTTTAATGGAATTGACCAAAGCTATAAGAATTGGACATTTCACGGAGAACCTTGGGAAGCAACTACTAATGCTAGTAGAAATGTTGAAGAAGATGATGGCCATAGTAGGTACAGTTTTGTGTCTGAAGAAATTGATATGGATGATAATGATTTTGGTGATTTTGGTTCCGATCTGTATGAGTTTGCCAATGTGATTGGGGATGGAGATCAACCAGTGTACCCTGGTTGTAGAAAGTACACGAAGTTATCGGCATTAGTGAAGTTATATAATTTGAAGGCAAAACATGGGATGAGTGATGTTTGTTTTACAGAATTATTGATACTTCAAGGCGATTTGCTTCCAGAAGGAAATACAATACCAACCTCTATGTATGAGGCTAAAAAGACTTTGTGTGCATTGGGGCTGAGTTATGAGAAAATGCACGCATGCCCCAATGATTGCATCTTGTATAGGAAGGAGTATGAGGATTCAACTAATTGTCCTACTTGTGGTATCTCAAGGTGGAAGGAAGGCAAAGATTCAATCTTGAAAGAGGGTGTGCCACGAAGGTGGTGTGGTATTTTCCTCCAATTCCAAGGTTTAAAAGGATGTTTCAATCACATGAGACAGCTAAGAGTTTGACTTGGCATGCTGCTAGAAAATCAATTGACGGTCAGATGTCTCATCCGGCGGATTTCCCGTCTTGGAAACTTCTTGATGATAAATGGCCTGAGTTTGGTAATGAGCCGAGAAACTTGAGATTGGCTCTTTCATCTGATGGATTCAATCCCCACAGTTCTCTAAGTAGCAAATATAGTTGTTGGCCGGTTATCTTAGTTACATATAATCTCCCTCCATGGCTGTGCATGAAACGAAAGTTCATGATGTTAACCTTATTGATTTCCGGTCCTAAACAACCCGGAAATGATATAGACGTCTACTTGGAGCCTTTGATTGATGATTTAAAATCTTTGTGGGATGGGATTAGAGGAGTGTATGATGCACATAATGGAGAATACTTTACACTCAGAGCTGCATTAATGTGGACAATTAATGATTTCCCCGCCTATGGAAACTTATCTGGTTGTGTTGTTAAAGGATATAAAGCTTGTCCAATATGCGGCGATGATACACCTAGTCACAGGTTGAAAAATGGCCACAAAATTTGTTACATTGGGCATAGAAAATGGTTACCAATCAATCATCCATATAGGAGGCAACGTGCAGCTTTTAATGGGAAACCTGAATATGGCATACCTCCCGAGCCATTAACCGGAGAAGAAGTGCTGCATATGGTTGAAAATGGTGACAGAGTTTGTTGGAAGAAGAAATCAATATTCTTTGATCTCGAGTATTGGAAATACCTTCCTGTGAGGCATGCCCTAGATGTTATGCACATTGAGAAGAATGTTTGTGATAGTATCATTGGTACATTGCTGGAGATCCCTGGGAAAAATAAAGATGGGATTGCTGCTCGATTAGATTTATTGAACATGGGGGTCAAAACTGATTTGCAACCCGAGTATGGAGAAAGACGTACTCCTTTGCCTCCTGGGCCTTGGAATTTGTCAAGAGCAGAGAAGAGAGAGGTTTGCAATTCTTTCTATGGTATGAAGGTCCCTGAAGGTTATTCTTCAAATATTAAAAATCTTGTATCTTTACAAGATTCAAGACTTCTTGGGCTTAAATCACATGATTGTCATACCTTAATGCAACAATTGCTCCCTGTGGCAATTCGTTCTGTTTTGGAGAAGCCTGCAAGGTATGCAATAACTCGTTTGTGCTTCTTCTTCAATGCTATATGTGCAAAGACTGTTGATGTTTCCAAGCTAGATAAGTTGGAAGAAGATGTAGTAGTTACTCTGTGTTTGCTTGAGAAGTACTTTCCCCCTTCATTCTTTGATATCATGGTTCATCTAGTAGTACATCTTGTCAGAGAAGTTCGTCTATGTGGGCCAGTATATTTTAGGTGGATGTATCCGTTTGAAAGATATATGAAAGTGCTGAAGGGGTATGTTCAGAATCGTACTCGTCCCGAAGGTTGCATTGCTGAGCGGTATATAGCTGAAGAAGCGGTAGAGTGTTGTACTCAGCATTTATCTGATGTTAGTACAGTTGGAGTGCCTTCAAGCCAAAAGATGGGACTTTCAAAGCCATTATCAGGTTGCACAGTGAGCGTAGTTGATCAGGACCTGTTGAATCAAGCACATCTATATGTCTTGGAGAATACGGAGGAAGTCCTACCTTATATCGAGTACGTATGAGCTTTATTCTTTAAGTTTCCATTTTAAATTATTTCTTATGTTTATCTTCTATATTTAGGACCGTAATGCTTGAATTTTTTGTGTCATGTAGGCAACATATGATCCACATCAAGACTGCTTATCCAAAATTTAGAAAGAGAACAAAGTGGCTGCAGGATAAGCACAATAGCACTTTCATTCAATGGCTACGCTTCAAGGTATATGTTGTTGAATAACATATTTCTCTTTTAATTTTCTTCTTATTTATATGTTAGATTGAATTAAGATATGATTAATTTACAGGTTCCAAGTGAACTTGAGGAAGACAATCATGGCGTATCAGAAAATTTAAGATGGCTAGCAGCTGGTCCAAACATGTCAGTGCCATTATATAGTAGCTATCTTATTAAAGGTATTAAATTCAATATCAAGGCACAAGATGATGTGCGAACAACTCAAAATAGTGGAGTTTATTTACTTGCACATACCATGCAAGTTGCTAGTGCCAAGGATAAAAATCCAATTCTCTCAAATATGGGTTTCTATGGTGTCATTCAAGAAATTTGGGACCTTGACTACCAAAAGTTTACAATCCCAGTCTTTAGGTGTGATTGGATAGATAGTTCTGGTCTTGTAGTCGACGAACTTGGATTTACCCTTGTAGATTTGAGTAAAATTGGACATAGAAATGACCAATTTGTTTTGGCTTCTCAAGTCAAACAAATATTTTTTGTTGACGACCCGATGCATCGTGGTTGGTCGGTAGTGTTATCAATGCCTAATAGAGAATATAATGATGTTATTGGTGATGAAGTCTTAGGTGATGTGATAATTGAGTGTGAGCCATTTACTAGAGGGATGCCAAATGTTGACACATTTGATGAACTGGTGGGTGAGTTAGGCGGTCAAAATATTCGAGATGGGTGTGAAGATATATGGATTGAATGATGCTTATGTAATTGGCAGTGTATGACATTAATTTTGTAATATATTGTAATGTGATTTCTTCACTTTCTACGTTCAAATAAAACACGACGTTATTGTGAACCAGTTATTCAGCATATTTACCGACGTCTTAAAGCAACGTAACAATGAAGAACCACGACGCTATTGTGAAGCAATTATTCAGGATATCACGTCGGGGAAGGATTAAGAACCGCCATGTAATTCAAAATAACACGACTCCAATCCCATAATACCGACGTCTAAAAAATGAGATATATAATCTGAACGTTAAAAAATACGACGTCATCATACATTTTCCACGTTGCAAGTTCTTTTATAAACGAAGAGGAACGAAATGAATTCCGACGGAAATTCATTATAACCACCGTCTAATAACAATTAAACGACGTTATTTGTAATACGGCTCTCATCATAATCTACGCCGTCTATATGTTCTGTAATACGGCTCTCATTTATTTGAAACCTACGTTGTTTAGAAGTTCAACGTCGTCTATATTATTAAGTGCGTCGTGAATAATGAATACATATAAATACAACGTCGACTATATAAATGCCACCGACGTTGTTTCGCATTTCAAAGTCAACTATATAAATACATACGTCGTAAATAATGACACTGACAACTATTTCCACGTCATCTTTTTTAGAAAAATCGAAGTGGAACATTTATTTCACGACGGTTGTTTGTAAATAAGAGACGTAGTAGATTTCAATAACGTCGTCTTCTCATGTATTTAAAGACGTCATATTTTTTCTTGTCGTGTAAATTGTATTTAACGGCGTAGTATTTTAGTTGTCGTCGTTGTATGTGTCTTGTCCTTTTAATATATGTGTCATATTTTTCCTTTTTAACGACGGTGATTTGTTTGAGTTGGTCGTCTATTCTCATCCTCGACTATTTTCTAAAACTTTAGCAGACTAAACACGTCTGTTTTTATTTTTTCCCGACGTTGTTTTATTTAACAACGTCTAATATTTATCGTCGTTGTTTGTTTCTGAAAATAGGACGTATAAATTTTGTAATACGACTCTCATATATTTGTAACCGACGTTGTTTCGTTTTTCAACGTCTACTCTATAAATACATACGTCGTAAATAATGACACTGACAACTATTTCCACGTCATCTTTTATCGAAAAATGAAGTGGAAAATTAATTTTACGATGGCTGTTTTTATATATGCGACGTAGTAGGTATCAATAACGTCGTCTTCTAATGTATTTAAAGACGTCATATTTTTTATTGTCGTGAAAATGATATTTAACGGCGTCGTATTTTTATTTTCGTCGTTGTATGTCTATCTTGCGGCCTTGTTCTCTTAATATGTGTCATATTTTTCCTTTTTAACGACGGTTTTTTTAGAGAGTTGGTCGTCTATTCTCATCCTTGACTGCTTTTTTAGATCTTTTTGCAGTACAAAGACGTCGTTTTGTATTTGTTGATGACGTTGTATATTTTAACAACGACGGTTATTTAGCGTCGTGGTTTATGAGGGAAAAGATGACGGTGGATTCCACGACCATTGAAAAACCCAATACACAACGGTGATTTACCGTCGTCTTTTTGCTTTTTTGTAGTAGTGTATACACAACCACAATAATTCTACATAAAAGTTTACTAGACACTTTAACAGTGTTGTTTATACTCACAACAATTTCACTACACTCAACTGCTTTATTTCAAAGTTGATTATTCTCAAGATAAACAACTTTTTTGAAGTACAACAATACTAAACTGACACTACGGCTAACTCAAAGCCATTAGGTCATATTATTCAAACAGTGAATATATAAAGCACAGCTAGTTCTTTCTCATAATCCAACTCATAGGCTCATACTGGTGCCAGATCAATCAAATACGAAGCGATGCAATCGTTCATCACTTTTCCACCATGTGTGTATGCATCATATTTTTTGTAGAGGAGATCCACCACTCTTGTTAAATTAACAATACGTTCAAGGATAGGCATCGGCATAGAAGTTGGTCTAAGGAACTCCTCGTTGATATCCTTCCACGAATCCACAATTTGTTTGTTGAAGACATCAATTATCTCTTGCTCATCTGAGACCCCATATTGCTTCATGTAACAATCAATAGCACAAGCAACATGGCCCCTCTCTTTTTCAAACTGCAAAAATAGAATCCAGAATCCCAAAAAATAATATAAGTGATGAAATAGTTATGAATTGAGAGACCTAAGTTATGTAATACTTAAAGCACAATTTAGTACGTAGTTTCTGTGTACCTTGCTTGAAACGATGTCATCCATGAGCCTAACAATGATATTGGAAGCTTTAAGAATTTTAGGGTCATTGAACAACCACTCAAAGGACTCCTTGGTTACAATATCTCCCATGCCAACTAAAGATGTAGTTGAAAGTGCGAAGCTAGCAGCAGAAGTTGCAGCAACACGCATATACTCCTCCATGCTTGGGATGCATCCTTCGTGGAACCATTTGGCCTCATCAAAGTAAGCTTTGGTAATAGTTTTCCACTGCATATGTGGGACATAAATATTATGTAAATTAATTGTAATAGTGAATTAATAAGCTGTGTGTTTCTTTAATTAATTAACATACCGCTTCTTTTGCATAGTGAGCTCGGTATGCTCTTCCTTCCTTCACCATCTCCTCCTCAATTTCATTGAAAACATTCAAAAGCGCATGGAAGAATGTTTGCATGTAGTCTGGCAGTCCATCCATGCAATTGGCATGCCATCTGTAAATTGCATACACCATATTCATCTGAAGCATATAAACAAAACAATTTTTTTTAATACATAATTTCAAACCTTTGATGAATTGCTTCGGTAAAGATCTCAAGTTCTTCAAATGTACCGAATGCGTCATAGATATCATCCATTACAGACATCAGGGCAAGAATTTTTGTGAGAAATTTTCTTCCAACAAGGTATTGGGGCTCAAAATAGACCCCCAAAATCCAGCAGTATAACTCCACAATTCTGTTTCTTGCAAAAGGCAGCTTCCTTCCAAAGTCTAGTTCTTTCCACCACCTAATTGACGGCATTAATTAGTGAGTTATTAACTTAATTATAGTCGGTGCTCGTAATTAATCTCACATAATTAAAAGATAACCTACCTAATAATCTCACTGAGCTCCTGTTTGTGCAAAGACTGAACAAGATTGAAATCTGACTTAGCAAGTTTTAATAGAGCTTCATTATGTGAAGCTTCATCTTGGTAGATGGACATGAACCGACGGGCGCATAACCTCACGAGACTCTTTCGGAGCGGTCTCTCTAGGGCTTGAGCTATTTGTTCTGCTAGTTGATAGCTTACATGGGTTGTTGCCGACTCCAGATGTTTTGTCGTGAAAACAAGAGCCTCTTCTAGTATATCTTCTCCATGCACCTTCAGATGCGTAGCTTCATAAAAGCTTAGCAATCCCGACACATCAGCGATTAAGCTTTCCTTGAAGCCTCCATTTTTACTATCTTTGAACTTGTTGAATATTCCTGCTTGATTAAGTGCAGCAAATGGACACATAAGAAATAATTTTGGCCAAATTCAATTTTGTTAAATTAATTTATCTAATAATTTAGCTTACTGCATGAAACATTGTGTCCATGTTGTCTTAGTAGCCGAAAACCAAGAGAAACATTGTATAGATCACCATCACCATCATCATCATCATGGAAATGATTTGCAGCATATATATGTTCCAGTGCTTCTTCTATTTCCTTTTCAAAGTGGTACGCCACGCCTAGGCGCTGGATTGCATCAATTAGCTTCATCTGATTTGAAAAATCATCTGCACTGGTTGTGAACACTTCCCTCCTCACTGCTAGTTTCAATTCTTCAACTTCTTGTTGCTTATGGGCATAAGTTATCTGCATCCACAAAATTGAATGAGCAAAATACATGTCAAATTTCTTTTGAAACAAAACAGAGAAACATGCATTTAGTTATTGAAACAATCTGTATGATATATAAATTACAATGTCTACTGAATCATAATTCATAAACTGATCCCCCCAAATGCTCGGGTGGTAATTTGCTGTCCGTCGAACAATTTGATCAGCCTTAGAATTTTGTGATTGAGCAGTTGAACCAGCTTCTAGAGCCATGATTTGTACTTGTGTAAAAATGTCAGATCTTTTTTGCTCGGCAAGTATGGAAAATATTGTTCATATACTCATGTATAAATAGGGAAGGGATGGAACTATTGGCTTACAGCACAAATGCAGAATGAGTAACTTATTTTTTGGCTTATCTTTTGTAATCTCAAGTGACCCTCGACCGACCATTGGCCAGATTTGCAGCATATGTTTATCCTTTGTCCCTTTGCAGCATATGTATATGCATCCATATTTTGAGCGTGGGAAACATTAATTTATTTTTTCACAAATGCCACTATTATATGTTGAGAGTGTTTGTCCCACGTTGAAAATTTAAGGGACCTAGCCTTAGTTTATAAGAAGTTGAGCTACTCTCTCCATTACCAATTGGTTTTGGGGTGGAACCTCAACTTCCTTCTTAGTATCAAAGCAGGTTAGCCCACGCACTACTACAAAAAAGCAAAAAGACGACGGTAAATCACCGTCGTGTATTCGGTTTTTCAATGGTCGTGGAATCCACCGTCATCTTTTCCCTCATAAACCACGACGCTAAATCACCGTCGTTGTTAAAATATACAACGTCATCAACAAATACAAAACGACGTCTTTGTACTGCAAAAAGATCTAAAAAAGCAGTCGAGGATGAGAATAGCCGACCAACTATCTAAAAAAACCGTCGTTAAAAAGGAAAAATATGACACATATTAACAGAACAAGGCCGCAAGATAGACATACAACGACAAAAATTAAAATAAGACGCCGTTAAATATCATTTTCACGACAATAAAAAATATGACGTCTTTAAATACATTAGAAGACGACGTTATTGATACCTACTACGTCGCCCATATAAAAACAGCCGTCGTAAAATAAATTTTCCACTTCGATTTTTCTATAAAAGATGACGTGGAAATAGTTGTCAGTGTCATTATTTACGACTTATGTATTTATAGAGTAGACGTTGAACAACGAAACAACGTCGGTTACAAATATATGAGAGTCGTATTACAAAATTTATACGTCCTATTTTCAGAAACAAACAACGACGATAAATATTAGACGTTGTTAAATAAAACAACGTCGAAAACAAATAAAAACAGACGTGTTTAGTCTGCTAAAGTTCTAAAAAATAGTCGAGGATGAGAATAGACGACCAACTCAAACAAATCACCGTCGTTAAAAAGGAAAAATATGACACATATTAAAAGAACAAGGCCGCAAGATAGACATACAACGACGACAACTAAAACACTACGCCGTTAAATATAATTTTCACGACAAGAAAAAATATGACGTCTTTAAATACATGAGAAGACGACGTTATTGAAATCTACTACGTCTCTTATTTACAAACAACCGTCGTGAAATAAATTTTCCACTTCGATTTTTCTAAAAAAGATGACGTGGAAATAGTTGTCAGTGTCATTATTTACGACGTATGTATTTATATAGTTGACGTTGAAATGCGAAACGACGTCGGTGGCATTTATATAGTCGACGTTGTATTTATATGTATTCATTACTCACGACGCACTTAATAATATAGACGACGTTGAACTTCTAAACAACGTCGGTTCCAAATAAATGAGAGCCGTATTACAGAACATATAGACGGCGTTGATTATGATGAGAGCCGTATTACAAATAACGTCGTTTAATTGTTATTAGACGGCGGTTATAATGAATTACCGTCGGAATTCATTTCGTTCCTCTTCGTTTATAAAAGAACTTGCGACGTGGAAAATTTATGATGACGTTGTATTTTTTAACGTTCAGATTATATATCTCGTTTTTTAGACGTCGGTATTATGGGATTGGAGTCGTGTTATTTTGAATTACATGGCGGTTCTTAATCCTTCCCCGACGTGATATCCTGAATAATTGCTTCACAATAGCGTCGTGGTTCTTCATTGTTACGTTGCTTTAAGACGTCGGTAAATATGCTGAATAACTGGTGTGGGAACCTAATTAAATCAAACCCTAGGTCAAATAATTCCTACCATTTGGGGATTATTTGACCCAATTGGGAATTAATCAACCTAATTGGGAGTTACTCAATTTAATTGGGAATTACCCAATTAAATTGAACGTTACCTAATTAGGTTGAGAATTGATTTGGTTAATTACCACGATCTCCAAATAAATGAGGAGTTGCCTAATTGAATCAGGATTTGATTTGATACCTACCACAATTAGGGATTTGATTTACCCTAATTAATCAAATCAATTCCAAAAAGGGGAGGAATAATTCCCTTCCATCTACGGAATTATTCCTCTGAAACCCTAGCCTCCGAGACTACTATAAAAGCATAGCCACACACAATGGTTGAGGTACGCCTAAACTCTTACAAAACTCTACAGAAGTTATTTCTCAAAAACTCTAGCCACCCCCTCTCTTTCTCTCTCTCACACAAGGCTCCGGCCACCACACACGGCTCCGGCCACCCGGTTTTCCTTGAATTACCCTACCTAACTTAGGCATCGGAGGGCCTTTGGCCAACACCCCCCGGGTGTGGTCCTTTTACTCCGATCTGTTTTGCAGGGAGAAAGAGAGGCGGAGAAGACAAAGGAATATTGGGCGAATATTCTCCCGTGAGATTATTTGCACAAACAAATTGGTGCTTTCATTGAGAGCACGAGATATATTCAAAGCGTGCTCCAAATCCATCTTTCACACATTTTTTCAAATAACCATGGTTGATACAAGACGTACGAAGAGTAACGCCACCACGATGGGCCCATCTCATGGTTTCGTGGTGGAAACCTCAATGCAACCGCACGGAATCGTGGCTGCCAACGCCTTGCAGTCGTCCTCTAGTGCTTTGCAGCCGCCTTCAGCTGCTGGAATTGCAGAATAGCCACCACATGACCCTGGGACCTCCACAGCCTTGCAGTTGCCAGCGCCGATTACCGGAGCTGCTCTGCCTCGCTGTCCTGCCGTCGGATTACAGCAGCAGCCACACCACTCAACTACCAGATTTGCTGCTCAGCCCCATGGCTACTCCGACGTCATCCCAGTCTTGGAGCAGATCCATTCTCTGCCTCCTCTGCGATCACACTCGACATATGCACCTGTGTACGCGTCTAATGCAGCCCTAGCCCATTTGCCGTTGGGCCCGATGCACAGCACTCTACTTGACCCGCGCAGTCAGGTGGACCTTAACTCACGGGTCGATCAACTCACACAGAAGGTCGATGATCAGAACAACCTGATTGGCCAGCTACTCAGGCAGATCAACTTGAATCAAGGCCCTAACCTTGGACCCCGTGACGAGGAGAGGAGGGCACACCAGCATGCCGGCGAGCAGTTCGAGAGGTCCCATGCTGGTCAGACAAGGGCAAATCAGGAGAGGAGAGATCGAGATCGAGCAGATGAGACGCAGACAGCCGCGAGCCGTACTCTGAGCCGTTCGGGGCTAGAACCAAGGACCACTGTGCTCGAGAGGCTAGGCCCACAATCCAATGTCCACGCCCGCTTGGGCCCATAAGGAGCTCGAGTTCGTGAGCAGTCGCGTGACGAACGCAACGACCGACGCCCACCAACCCGCTCGAGGGCCAACACGCGACGGCAAACTGTAGAGGGATCCTTCCAAGCTCAATCTCCTAATCTGCCCCACAGGCAGGGCACCCAAGGGGATCGACCCTTGGGAACCGAGGAAGGAGTTAGCCAGTCACGCTCGAGACACCAAAGACGTCGACCTGAGCGACCTTCCTTGCAGGCAGAAGATGATGATCGACGCCCACCAACCTGCTCGAGGACCAACACGCGGCGACAAGATGTAGAGGAATCCTCACAAGCTCAATCTTCTAATCTGCCCCACGGGCAGAACACCCAAGGGGATCGACCCTTGGGAACCGAGGAAGAAGTTAGGCGGTCGCGCTCGAGGCACCAAAGACGCCGGCCCGAGACTCCAGTCCTGCGAGCAGAGGACGTCGAGAAGCTAGTAAATGACCGACTCCAAGCTCTCCAACTTAAAGGAAGCGCGGAGGAGGCCCTGCACAAGGAAATTGATCGAGTTGACTGCTCACCCTTTACTGACAAAGTGGAACGAGCTCCTCCACCGAAGCGGTTCACAACGCCATCCATCACTCCATTCAAGGGAGACTCTGACCCTGAGAGCCATTTGAGGCACTTCAAGAGCGCCATGATCCTGTACAAGGCAGACGATGCCCTGATGTGCAAAGTGTTCGCGATGACCCTGCGAGGAGCAGCTCAAGACTGGTTCCACACTCTACCGTCCGCGTCGATAGGAAACTTCAAGGAGTTGGCCTTCATCTTCACAAAGGAGTACACCTCCTACAAGACGGTCAGAAAGCATGCAGACCATCTGTTCAACCTACGCAAGAAGCCAGAGGAGTCTCTACGAGACTACCTGAGACGGTTTAAGGCTGAAAAGGCTAACATCATAGGATGCAATGACCAAGTTGCATCCTCAGCTTTCAAGAAGGGCTTGCCAACCGAGCACGAGCTATACCGGGAACTGGCCATAACACAAAGTCAAACCTTGGCAGAAGTGTTCACGACGGCAGAACGCTACGCACTTTGGGACGATGATCGAATCGCCGTAAAAAAAGCCAGCAAGCAAGTTGATCACCCGACGAAGCAGGCAAGCCAAAAGAGCAACCAGTTCGAGCAAAAAGCCCGAGATAAGCGCAGATCGCGGCCCCGAGAGGGAAGCTCAGAAATTGGGACCTTCACTGAGTTCGCTATCCCAATTCATCAGATCCTGGCTCAAGTGAAGGACAAGCCGTGGGTGAGGAGACCGCCACCCATGAAAGGAGACCCCTCTAAGAGGGACACCAGTAAATACTGCGCATTCCACGGGGAGCACGGTCATTACACCAACAATTGCAATGCCTGGAAAAGGCATCTGGAGGAGCTGGTCAGAGAAGGTCATTGCACAGAATTCGTCGCAAAGAAGGCCATCCAACAGATCGAGGATCGTGATGCGGCTGCCAAGGAACCTCCCCAAAAGGTCATTCGAATCAACACCATTCTAGCTGACCCTCAGGAGTCCGGGCTGACCACCAAGGAGCGCAAGAGGAAGATCGCGCAGGCGACTTATGTCTCCCAAGTCACTACAGGAGTACCAGTTATCGTGGATACACCCATCATTGGTTTCCAGAAGAAAGACTTGATCGGGCTTGACCTGCCGCACAATGAGGCCCTAGTCATCTGCATTCAGATTGAACAAGCTGTGATCGAGCGAGTTCATGTGGATGAGGGCAGCGCAGCCAACATCTTGCAACTATCTGTCATCCAACAGATGGGATTGGAGCCCAAGATTAGCAAGCTTGCAAGGTCGCTCACTGGCTTCAATGGGGCCACATCAATCACTGTTGGACTGATCGACCTTGACGTCCACTCACCCCCAGTAGTCTGCTCGCAAACCTTCATGGTCATCGACGAGATCTCCCCGTACAATGGAATCCTGGGCCGACCGTGGATCAGCAAGATCGAGGCTATCACATCTGCTCTACACCAGAAGATTCGCTACCCCATCCCTGGAGGCGAAATCGGGCAGATCAATAGTGACCAAGCCATGGCAAGAAGATGCACAGCTCACGGACTCAAGAAGAGCAAGCAGATGCAGTTCACACCAGTAATGCAAGCTGCCAACGAGGCACGAAGCGCTCCCAACAGACAAGCAAGCTCGAACGAGAAGGGAGCTATTACCTCACAATAGCAATTAATGAGCCAGGATCAAGGCGAGGGAATCCGCCCGGAAGACTCCCCTTAAAAGGGTTGGAAGTCTGAGGATGACGTTGAGTTAGTACCCCCTGATCTTGGCCAGCCAGACAAAGAAGCGCAGATCGGCTCGCGCCAGAATCCAAATAAGAAGGATCGAGAGGAGGGAATCTGCCCGGAAGGCTCCCTTGAAGAAGGTTGGAAGCCTGAGGAAGACGTTGAGTTAGTACCCCTCGATCTTAACCAGCCAGACAAGAAAGCGCGGATCGGCTCGCGCCTAAGCCTAGACGAGAAGGTGGAGCTTACCACCTTCCTCCAAAATAACAAAGACATGTTCGCGTGGTCACCGTCTGACATGCCCGGCATCGACCCAAACATCATCTGCCACCGCCTCCATGTCAACCTTGCCAGCAAGCCCGTGGTGCAGAAGAGACGCAACTTCGCTCCCGAGCGAGTCGCGATCATTGAGGCCGAGATCGACAAGCTTCTAGCCGCTGGATTTATTGAAGAGGTCTCCTACTCAGAATGGCTGGCCAACGTTGTTCTGGTGGCAAAACAAGAAAAGGGCAAATGGAGAGTGTGCGTCGATTACACCGACCTCAACAAAGCATGCCCTAAAGACAACTTCCCATTGCCGAGGATCGACCAGCTCGTGGATTCGACTTCCGGCAACCAGCTGCTCAGCTTCATGGATGCCTACTCCGGCTATAATCAAATTATGATGTACGACGATGACAAGGCGAAGACCTCTTTCATCATCGAGAGAGGGACCTACTGCTACAAGGTCATGCCCTTTGGGTTGAAGAACGCTGGAGCAACCTATCAAAGGCTCGTGAATAAGATTTTCAAGGAGCAGATCGGTAGAACCATGGAAGTCTACGTGGATAATATGCTGGTCAAAGCCCCCAAGCGTGGAGACCACCTCAAAAACCTCGCCGAGGCATTTAGCCTGCTCCGCCAATACCGCATGAAGCTGAATCCAAGTAAATGCACGTTCGGTGTATCATCTGGCCGATTCTTGGGGTACTTAGTCACACAACGAGGTATAGAGGCACATCCACGCCAAATTAAAGCCATTCTCGAGATGAAGTCACCTTCCACAGTGAAGGAAATACAAAGTTTGACGGGCAGAGCAGCAGCCCTCAACCGATTCCTCTCGAAGTCTACCGACAAGTGCAGACCATTCTTCAAAGTTTTGAAGAAGGGGCAAAAAGACAAGTGGGACGAGGAGTGCGAAGTAGCTTTCCAGAGTCTAAAGACCTACCTTACTTCACCTCCTCTGCTCTCGAAGCCAGTTCCTGGTGAAGATTTGTTCGTGTACCTAGCAGTGTCTAACTCGGCCGTCAGCTCAGCTCTCATCCGAGAAGAACTTGGGGCCCAACATCCGATATTCTATACGTCAAAAGCTCTCCTCGATGCAGAGAAAGGGTCAAAGAAGATGAAGCCAAATTGGGAAGGCCCTTACATGATCAGCCGATCTGGGGGCAGAGGAAGTTACACCCTCGACACTCTAGAAGGGAAGGAAATTCCAAGACAATGGAATGCCCACCACCTTCGGAGATACTATCCATGAAGCGCTTCGCTTACCAGCTCGACTCCTAACAGACAACGATCCTCTCGTACTTCTATTAAAGGCAAACTGCTTTTGATGTTACTTATGTTATTAATTTCCTTTATTCAATAAAGCGATGTATTCACACCAACATCAATACAAAAGCCAGCTTTTCAATGAAGTACTTTTTCGAGCATTATGTCCCACAAACATATACATGCAGGCAACAAGCCTTACCTCCATTGCAGACAAGCTGCTCCCCGGAGCACAAACTCAATGGAGTCTTTTTCAAGCGCTATGTCCCTGACATACGCACACAGGCGACAAGCCTTACCTCCATTGCAGACAAGCTGCTCCCCGGAGCACAAACTCAATGGAGTCTTTTTCAAGCGCTATGTCCCCAACATACGCACACAGGCGACAAGCCTTACCTCCATTGCAGACAAGCTGCTCCCCGGAGCACAAACTCAATGGAGTCTTTTTCAAGCGCTATGTCCCCGACATACGCACACAGGCGACAAGCCTTACCTCAATTGCAGACAAGCTGCTCCCCGGAGCACAAACTTAATGGAGTCTTTTTCAAGCGCTATGTCCCTGACATACGCACACAGGCGACAAGCCTTACCTCCATTGCAGACAAGCTGCTCCCCGGAGCACAAACTCAATGGAGTCTTTTTCAAGCGCTATGTCCCCGACATACGCACACAGACGACAAGCCTTAGCTCCATTGCAGACAAGCTGCTCCCCGGAGCACAAACTCAATGGAATTCTTTTTCAAGCGCTATGTCTTCCAAGTGCCATGTCTCCGGACACACACTTACAAGATACAATGAGAATTGAAGTTCGAAAGACAACTGAAAATTCCATAACAAAGCGGCCAATCAGCCAAGTTCAACAAGAAGTAAGATGGTTAAACAAAGACCACTTATTGAAAGAAAATAACAAAGTTCAAAAATAGCAAAAATGAACTACAACTACTAGGGAACTTCAGCAGGTGACCCTTAGCCGGTCACATCCTCAACTGCACTGGCAACAGCCTCATTCTGCCCAGCCAGCACAACTTGCTCAACCGCCTCGGCTGCTTGCTCCTTCGCATCCGCTTTAGCCTCATCAGCTGACCCACCTTGGCGTTTGTCTTCCTCAATTGCAGCTTCATCTGCTATCTGCTCTTCAACTGTTTCTGCATCCATAGCATTCACCTGCCCACTCTGAGCGGGGGGCAGGTCAAGACCAGACTGCTCACCGTCATCATCTTCGAGGGGGCAGCAAGGAGAAGCACCATTCTGGCAATCCAGGTACCCCAGCTTGTACGCATTAGCAGCCATCTCGTGCTTGGATGCCTCCGTGGCTTCCACATGGGTGTCAAACTTGACCAGCAGTTTGTCATGATCCTGGGCCAAAGCGGCATGCTTACGTTCGAGGCAGAAGAAGGCTTCCTTGCGTTCGAGCAGGGTAGCCATAAGAGACTTGAGTTCACCATCCTTTTGGCCAACTGAACTCTTGAGCACGGACATACTCTCCTTCATCTCGGAAATCCTCGCATCATGGCGAATCCGCTCGTTCGAGAGCTTGTCAGTCAGGTCGGAATTCTTCTTCACCAGTTCGTCGAGCAGGGCAAAAGAAGGGGCAACATTACGCGAGTTCCGCATGGCCCCAACAGCAAAAACCATTCCCTTTTGAAGGTGATACATGGCAGCTTCTTCTTGCTTATCCAAGGGAAGGCTCGAGAAAGCACAAAGGTCACCAGCTCGATACACGTGATCAGCTAGCAGATGGACTTGACAGAAAGCCCATTTTCAGCAGATCAGACACTGGCTCGCCCCCAGCAGAGCTATCACCAGTTCCCGGACCGGTAGTTCGTGCAATTGGAGGACTCTTCGCTCGAGCAGACGACTCTTTAGCTCTTTTGGCTGCAACTTGCAACATTGAGTCAGCCCTGCGCTTGACTGTTCGTGGCCCCGCAGATGAGTCGTGGTTGCTGGACAGAGGTACAGTCATCTCAGCTTGGTTCCCAGATCGGCACGGACGACCCAAACCTTGCTTCCCAGCGGCTTCCTTGCATGGCAGATCACGGGTCTTAGGCAGTACGGGCAAAGACTTGAGCAGAATTTCCCGAACCTTCTGCATGCCGTTGGCCTTCTTGCTGTTCGCGCTGACGAGGCGTTTGATCCCGGCAGACGAGGCAGGAGCAACTCCCTATGGGCCTTCTGAGCAGGCGAGACCTCCCTTGTAGAAGACTTGTTCGTGGCAAGAGAAGATCTCGGCTGCCTTTGCTGTGGAGACGTATCCACTGATCGTGAAACTGCAGCTTCATCTCGAGCAGAGCTATTGCGTGCTTTCCCACCCTCGGAGGACTTAGTCGATGACCCCTCCCGCTCAACTGGCAAGTCACTTAGCTCCAAGCAGCGCGACTTCCACCTTTCAATATCTTCAGCAGGGGGCAGGCCACCGACTTCCTTCCGATGTTCGCTCAGCAGCCAGCGCCATTCACGAAACTTGGCGGGGATGCTCAAAGCTTGTCGAACCTTCGTCATGTCCGGGTCGAGAACGAGCTTCTTTCGGATGGCATCATCTGCAAGCATGAGACAAAAGTTAGTCAGACACAGCAAAGAATTCCATGGAAACAGTAGCAGATCAGAGGGATGCGACTTACCATCGCAGTAGGTGAGAGGAACGAGCGGACCGTCGCCAACCTCCCCTTCCCATCTGCCGCTAACCTCCAGCACATCCTTGCTCCACACATGATCGCCCTGACCCAAACTGCCACCTGCTCCAGCAGCAGATCGCGCACCTCCAGCCCAGTTACAGCTGGACAGCCCGAGTAAAAAGCCTCCTCCACGCAGGAGCCCAATTCAAATAAGGAAGCCCAGTTACAGCTGGACAGCCCAACGGATAATTTACATCTCCTACATGCCACCACGCGCCATGCAGAAGCTGGGGGGCATTTGTGGAAACCTAATTAAATCAAACCCTAGGTCAAATAATTCCTACCATTTGGGGATTATTTGACCCAATTGGGAATTAATCAACCTAATTGGGAGTTACTCAATTTAATTGGGAATTACCCAATTAAATTGAACGTTACCTAATTAGGTTGAGAATTGATTTGGTTAATTACCACGATCTCCAAATAAATGAGGAGTTGCCTAATTGAATCAGGATTTGATTTGATACCTACCACAATTAGGGATTTGATTTACCCTAATTAATCAAATCCCTAATTAATCAAATCAATTCCAAAAAAGGGAGGAATAATTCCCTTCCATCTACGAAATTATTCCTCTGAAACCCTAGCCTCCGAGACTACTATAAAAGCATAGCCACACACAATGGTTGAGGTACGCCTAAACTCTTACAAAACTCTACAGAAGTTATTTCTCAAAAACTCTAGCCACCCCCTCTCTTTCTCTCTCTCACACAAGGCTCCGGCCACCACACACGGCTCCGGCCACCCGGTTTTCCTTGAATTACCCTACCTAACTTAGGCATCGGAGGGCCTTTGGCCAACACCCCCCGGGTGTGGTCCTTTTACTCCGATTTGTTTTGCAGGGAGAAAGAGAGGCGGACAAGACGAAGGAATATTGGGCGAATATTCTCCCGTGAGATTATTTGCACAAACAACTGGTTCACAATAACGTCGTGTTTTATTTGAACGTAGAAAGTGAAGAAATCACATTACAATATATTACAAAATTAATGTCATACACTGCCAATTACATAAGCATCATTCAATCCATATATCTTCACACCCATCTCGAATATTTTGACCACCTAACTCACCCACCAGTTCATCAAATGTGTCAACATTTGGCATCCCTCTAGTAAATGGCTCACACTCAATTATCACATCACCTAAGACTTAATCACCAATAACATCATTATATTCTCTATTAGGCATTGATAACACTACCGACCAACCACGATGCATCGGGTCGTCAACAAAAAATATTTGTTTGACTTGAGAAGCCAAAACAAATTGGTCATTCCTATGTCCAATTTTACTCAAATCTACAAGGGTAAATCCAAGTTCGTCGACTACAAGACCAGAACTATCTATCCAATCACACCTAAAGACTGGGATTGTAAACTTTTGGTAGTCAAGGTCCCAAATTTCTTGAATGACACCATAGAAACCCATATTTGAGAGAATTGGGTTTTTATCCTTGGCACTAGCAACTTGCATGGTATGTGCAAGTAAATAAACTCCACTATTTTGAGTTATCCGCACATCATCTTGTGCCTTGATATTGAATTTAATACCTTTAATAAGATAGCTCCTATATAATGGCACTGACATGTTTGGACCAGTTGCTAGCCACCTTAAATTTTCTGATACGCCATGATTGTCTTCCTCAAGTTCACTTTGAACCTGCAAATTAATCATATCTGAATTCAATCTAACATATAAATAAGAAGAAAATTAAAAGAGAAATATGTTATTCAACAACATATACCTTGAAGCGTAGCCATTGAATGAAAGTGCTATTGTGCTTATCCTGCAGCCACTTTGTTCTCTTTCTAAATTTTGGATAAGCAGTCTTGATGTGGATCATATATTGCCTACATGACACGAAAAATTCAAGCATTACGGTCCCAAATATAGAAGATAAACATAAGAAATCATTTCAAATGGAAACTTAAAGAATAAAACTCATACGTACTCGATATAAGGTAGGACTTCCTCCGTATTCTCCAAGACATATAGATGTGCTTGATTCAACAGGTCCTGATCAACTACGCTCACTGTGCAACCTGATAATGGCTTTGAAAGTCCCATCTTTTGGCTTGAAGGCACTCCAACTGTACTAACATCAGATAAATGCTGAGTACAAAACTCTACCGCTTCTTCAGCTATATACCGCTCAGCAATGCAACCTTCGGGACGAGTACGATTCTGAACATACCCCTTCAGCACTTTCATCTGACCGTCAATTGATTTTCTAGCAGCATGTCAAGTCAAACTCTTAGCTGTCTCATGTGATTGAAACATCCTTTTAAACCTTGGAATTGGAGGAAAATACCACACCACCTTCGCTGGCACACCCTCTTTCAAGATTGAATCTTTGCCTTCCTTCCACCTTGAGATACCACAAGTAGGACAATTAGTTGAATCCTCATACTCCTTCCTATACAAGATGCAATCATTGGGGCATGAGTGCATTTTCTCATAACTCAGCCCCAATGCACACAAAGTCTTTTTAGCCTCATACATAGAGGTTGGTATTGTATTTCCTTCTGGAAGCAAATCGCCTTGAAGTATCAATAATTCTGTAAAACAGACATCACTCATCCCATGTTTTGCCTTCAAATTATACAACTTCACTAATGCCGATAACTTCGTGTACTTTCTACAACCAGGGTACACTGGTTGATCTCCAGCCCCAATCACATTGACAAACTCATACGGATCGGAACCAAAATCACCAAAATCATTATCATCCATATCAATTTCTTCAGACACAAAACTGTACCTACTATGGCCATCATCTTCTTCAACATTTCTACTAGCATTAGTAGTTGCTTCCCAAGGTTCTCCGTGAAATGTCCAATTCTTATAGCTTTGGTCAATTCCATTAAAGTATAAGTGATCCCTTATAATTCCAACCCCAAACAACTTGAAATTAACACATTTAACACATGGACAACGGATATGTGTTGTAGTTAGAAGATTTTCTACAGCAAAGTTCAAAAATGCTTCCACCCCAAACTCATATGCCTTCGATCTTCTATCCGAGTGCATCCATGACTTATCCATCTCCGACACTATAACCTATTATCTATAATAAAGTGAAAATACAGGCAATGACCATCACTATAGCAGATTATACAAAGATCTAATAGAAAGTAATACACAACAGAGACGACGGGTTTTAAACAAAAACAGACGTATTTGGCATATATAGACGACGGATTTTCAACAGACGTCGTCTAATATAAGTAATACAAACGACGGTTTATGAAAAAACCGTCGTGTATAAGTAATACAACGACGGTTTTTTCATAAACCGTCGTGTAATCGTCGTCGTATGCCTAAAAAGGCGTCGTGTCTCAGTTTATTTTCAAGAACCCAAAACCCATTAAGAACACAACATATATATGAAACCAAGCAAGAAACCAACATATACATGAAACCAAGCATGGAAACAATAAATCCATTCCCAATTCAACATAACATAGGGTGATTAAAAGATCCGACAAAATTAAATCCATTCCCAATTCAACATAACAGATAATGTAATCCATGAACCCATTAAACAGAAAATCCATGAACCCATTAAACAGAAAATCCATGAACCCATACCTATAAGCACATTATTAACAGATCGCAAAGCATATACCTAAAACCCTTTAACAAAACAACCTAATATCATTCAATGAATTTACAAGGAGAAGATAGGGTTTCTTCTTACCTTCTTCTCAAACCCCAAGGAAGGATCCATGATGATGTCCCTCATGAAGCGCATCACATAATACCCGCATTCGACATTGCTGGGTTGCTTTGGTGTGCCTGACAGAGTTTTCCAAATTACTACCTTACGGCCTGATCTGGCTATGTGAGAATTATAAATTGTTATAGCACTGTTCACGATGTTTTTGGCCTCTTCATCGACCACACGATTTCCTGGCAGAGGATCCAGAAAATAGACGATTTCCCTCTTTGCTCTTACAATCCGCAAGATCCAATGACAGCTGCACAAAATTAATATAACAACGACGGTTATTTACAAAAACGACGTATTATAATATTTCACACGACGAAATAAAGTAGCAATCGACGACATTATATATTTATCACGACGATAAATAACTACCGACGTGGTTAGTAGTTTCAAACGACTCAATAAAATAAAACACCGACGTGGTTAGTTTATACGCTATCATTTATTGAAAATCATAAAAACAAAATCCTGTTAAGGAGACTAACCCTGGATTGTAAGGCATCAAGAAAATCTGTTCACCGTCAGTCCTCTGAAGTCGAGCTGCTATCAATCGTGATCTGTCAGCTATTGTGCCAGAGTTGGCACTAACTGTAGCAGGGTCGATAAAGCCAACCATGCTGCACATATTGGCTTGTTTCAAAACATCGTGTAAGTACCTAAATATATAAAATAATATAAACAAGTCAGCACAAAAAAAACACACGACGGTTATGTATAATAAAACGACGTATTATAAAATTTCACACGACGTACTGAAATAGACAACGGCGTTATAATATATTTATCACGACGGTACATACTAACGACGTGGTTAGATAGTTAAGACGACGCAATAAATAAACCAACGACGTATTATTTTAGAATGACAAACCTCATATATACAGCAAGGATAGTAGCTCCTATTTCTTCCATGCCTGCAAATTGTGTAATATCTTCAGGCAGGAAGAAGGTATCGCGTTCTTGACCAAACACCTCCTTATCAATTGTAAAGTGCAGGGTCTTATCCTGAGGTAGGAGTGTCGTTTCCACATAACGACAAAGGGATTTTAAAGAAGATGGCGCCTCCATATTTGAATAATCAACAACTTTAATAACCTATTTAAAGAAATAAAAAAAATGACGTGGTAATTCAATAAAAACGACGGTTTAAGGAATAAAACGTCGTCTGAAAAGAATTTAAACGACGGTGAAAAAACCGTCGTGGTGAATAATTTATTACGTCTTAAAAAACATTCCGCCGTCTAAGTTGTAAACAAACGACGGTTTAAAGAAAAATATCGACGTCTGAAATTTTGAAAAACAAATAAAAAAGGCAAAGTTATGTGAACATACCTGGTCGTCATCTTCTTTCTCCTTTTCATCTTGTTTTTCTTCTTTCTTCCCTTCATCTATTACGTCGGGAATGACTAACTCCGTCGTCTAAAAACCACAAAGTTTTAAAAATAATGACGTTTAATGGCGTGTAAAACAAGTAAACTAAATACGACGTGGTATTGAAATACAAACGACGGTTTATTGTTAAAATCGTCGTGGTATGTATTTCAAACGACGGTTTTATTAATAATAACGACGTCTAATGGTTTTTAAAAAAACAGAGAATTTAAAGTTCAGATATGTTACCTTTTCTTCCCGATGTTTCCCATTTTTGGCAGTATCATCCTCAAAATGCTGGGATCTCCTCCAGAGCAGCTTGCTTTGTCAGACATTGGATTTTTGGGACTTTGGCTAATTCTGGGTTTAAGCATGCTTGGATCAAAATTGAGAATTAATTGGGAAAGCTGACTCAGGAAATGCTCCCTCTCAGCCTCTACCAATTGTTTCGTTCTAGCCTCCATCCTTAAAGCCTCTTCCCTTGCCTTAGCCTCCATCTTTTTAGTCTCTTCTTGAAGGAGAACTCTTAAACTGTCCTTCAAACGGTCGTCAAAGCTCACTCTCTGTGGTTTGGGTAAATTGAAATATTGCTTTGGTGAGATCCCAGCACCTACTCCTCTCACTCTGCCTGGATGCTCGGGGCCCAAAGCCATGGTCAGCACATCATTGCTGCCAGATACAGTGACTTTGCCTTCCGAGACTTGTTTTTGCAATTCATCCTAAAACAAAGATATATAAAAAAGTAAGAACAAAAACACACGACGGTTATTTATATACAAACGACGTATTATATAATTTCACATGACGCAATAACATATAAATCGACGTTATTATAATTTATCACGACGGTAGTTATACCGACGTGGTTAGTTTTTTAAAACGACGAAATTAATAAACCACCGACGTCTTATGCTTTATTTACAGATAACGGAGGGATGATTCAATATTCACACCTTTAACGACGTTGTTTAAAACATTTCGACGTAGTAATTTAATACAGACGACGCGAAAATGAACCACCGACATCTTATGCTATAATTACAGAAAACAGAGTTGTGATTCCTGATTTAGACCTTTAACGACGTTTTTTTAAAAATGTCGACGTGGTAATATCATTCACACGACGCAAAATATAACATAAGACGTAATAAGAATTATTCACAGTTTAATAAAAATTTAAAACAGAGTGAGTAGGCTTACAATTAATTTTGCTTTCTCTGCCACCTTTGGATCCGGGATGTTACCATGTTTGTCCTGTCTAGCTCTCTTCCATAAGGTAGATCGATCAATTTCTACCCCAGGCATGGTTTCCTCCAATTGATCCTCCAAACCAGCATATCCTTTTCGAGACAATCGATGATTGTACTCGAGTTTCTCCCTAATCTGTGCATGTTGAGAATGCACAGACTCAAAATCTTTGGATAACCTTGAAGCTACAAAGGCATCCCATTGTGCTTTCTCTATGAATTTATATGTTTCAGGGGGTTGGCTTAATCTCTCCCTGTCATTGGTGTATAGAAGGATATAATGCCTCGTTAGTGTAGACTTGAAATCCTTCCATTTCTTGGCAGCAGAAGCTAAGACAGAGTTCTTGCCCCCTTGACCTACCACAAAAGCAATGTCAACTGCTTCCCAAATCTGCTCCTTTATATCCTTGGGGATTTGAGCCCATTTCATGTCCACAAGTGGAACTCTGGAGCGTGCCAACACACCAATGTAAGACTGCATCTCACTATGTGCTTGGCCAATTCCTTTCCCCCTTTTATTGTACTCAACAATTGGCCTCAGTTTCTGAAGTTTTCTCTTCACAACACGAGGCATTGTGCTCATACCTCGACCAGACTTTGAATCATCAGAGATTGTTGTCGTGCTGGTTGGTTCTGTATCAGCAGATGATGAAGCAAACTTCATCTTCTTCGAAGACTTCATCTTCTTCGAAGACTTCTCTTGAGGAGGTACCATTCCAAGCTCCTTACCTCCATTTTTCTTGGAGCCAGAATCCTTACTTTGGTCTTGGTGAGAAACCATTTTTACAGACAAAACTGCAAGTGAAAATATTTCAAGAAAAGATTAAGAACACAAACGACGGTTATTAATAAAATACGACGTATGATATGATTTTAAACGACGCAATGAAATAATATCAGACGTAATAAATGTTTAAAACCAAGGTAATTAAACAACGACGAAATAATTAACTATAAACGACGTGATAATTAACTATAAACGACGGAATATTCATATAACGTCGTGGTATTGATGTTCACACGACGTCAGTAGTAATATACCGTCGTCTATATAAGGATCCAAAACCCTTCTTTCTTTCTCTGTGAATGTTTGATTGCAGATTTGATTTTTCTGAACCATGGTTTTTGTTTTCTAATTTGATAAAATACAAGGCCAAGAAAGAAAGTTTTGGAATCTTATATAGACGACGGTATTTTAATATGACGTCGTGGTATTAACATTCACACGACGTAAAACAATAAGATACTGTCGTCTATATTAGATGTCAACCCTAATTTCTTTTTCTTTATATTTTATCAAATTAGGGAAAAACAAAAACCATTGTTCAGAGAAATCAAACCTGCAATTAAACAAGCAAATAAAAAAAAGACTATAATTTTAAAAACAACTTTGTCAATTTTCAGACGACGCTAGAACGACTGACGAACCGTCGTGGTCTACATATTTAACCACGTAAATAAGAAGCTACCGTCGTCTTATTTAGTTGAGGTAGTTGTCTTCAAAGTTGGAAACTTTCCCTCTTTGTCTGTATATTTTATCGAACTTGGAAAGAAGTAAAATGATTTTGGCCAGAAAAAAGGTAAAAAGATTTTTCAAACAAAAAACGTATGAGCATGCAAAACAGCAACCAAAATAGTGAAAATGAAAGCTTACCTTTTGCGTGCAATGAAAGCAAGAGGAAGACGATCGATGTTTAAGTTCAGAGACGACGAAGAAGACGAGAGGAAGACGATGAGATACTCTGATAGTGATCTGACAAGGAAAAAAGTCTAAAAGTTTTCTCTGGGAGATTGAAATTTTTAATCGGGTTTGGAAACAGTGCATGTGTAAGTCAGGTAGACGAAAAGTTGCTTACATATAAAACCATTTCAAAAAAATAATACGGCGGTTACATATAACTACGACGTATAAATTACAAAATACGACGGTACATTTAACTTCAGACGTGGTAAATAAGTACGACAGTAGTGTTGTAGGTACCGTCGTAGTAAACTCAAAAATTAAAGTACATAAGTAATAACTCTCGTCATGGTAGATCATTTAACACGTCGTTTTTATTAATGTACCGACGTGGATTTCTGTAATATACGTCGTTCATACCGACGTTGATTTTACAATTTAAACGGCGGTTTTTTTGTAAGGACCGCCGTTGGTTTTAAAAATTTATTCTATAAATTTGTCGCTTTCATTCATTTTCAGTTTACATTTAGGGTTCCAAGTTCTTCCTCTCTCAGAGACACTGTCTCTCACATCTCAAAGACAATAATTTGGATGTCTTTCTCAAAGAGAAATTGAGCTTACTCGCATCAAATCTATGTCCACAAGAAGAAGCTTGTCAACTAGCCTTCTCACTTCCTTGATCAAGCCTGATAGGACACTTAGTGCTTCTGAATACTCCTTGCTTTCCATCAAAAGAGATGTAAGCCTGGCCTCCACTCGCTGTCGAAGGAAAGTTCGCTTCTCAGGGAAATCTGAAGATCAGATGTGCCTGATCCTCTGCTTGATTTTCTTGGCAAAGAAGATCCGTCAGATTTGTGATAGCTTCTTCCTTTATCCGTAGAGCTTCAGAAGAAGAAGATGGGTTTCAAGAATGCGATAAAGAATAGAACTTGATCAAGCCTGATAGGACACTTAGTGCTTCTGAATACTCCTTGCTTTCCATCAAAAGAGATGCAAGTCAATGTTTTGAACTATACAAGTCCTGCAGAAAGATAAAGGACCAAACTGTTAAAGAAATTGAAACTGTTAAAGAAACCCTAAACTAACATGACGCAATATTTGTTTTGCGACGTGGAATCTTTTCATTTAACGTCGTTAGGTTTAATATAACCGACGTGGATTTGAATTTTTAAATTATGAATAGAAATTTTTTTCCCGTGACCTTTCAGTTTATTTTTCAATTACAGTGCGTTATAAATAGAGTTTTTTTTCCGGAGGAAATTTAAAATGAAGGAAATTAATGTTCTGGAATATGTAAAGTTTCTTTTTTGGATGACAGATTTCAATTCTTGTCATTAAGTAGATCTACCGACGTAGGATAAGAAAATAAAGGAAAAAATTGTTAACAAAAATTCTTATTAAGACGACGGTTTAAATTAAAGGTACGACGTATAAAATGAATAAATACGACGTTAAATTTTATAGTACGATTTAAAGATAACGTCGTAGAACTATACGAGAATGACGTCGATATATTTATATTTTCCGTCGTTGTACATTAATTTAATACGGCGATATTTTGTATTTTAAAGCCGTGGATTTGTTTGTAATTATACGGCGTCTTATACGAAAACCTCGTCGTGTTATTTTATGAGTAAAAATGGCGGTTTTTATTGAAATCGTCGTCTTTACTTTCTACGTCGGTCGATTCATAACTTCTGCCGTTCTTTGTTGGCTTTGATTTTACACTGCGGAAATCTGTTTCAAATAGACGTCGGTTGTTTAATTAGGTACATCGTTGTTTTTGAACAGCCATTTGAATCTCCATTTTTTAGTTGTCTAAGGTGGTATTACACGACGGTGTTTTTAGAACCGTCGTCTTTTTAAAAACCACGACGGTTTTCACTTAGACCGTCGTTGTTTTCTGGTCGTCTTTTTCACTTTTTGTAGTAGTGACGTGTGAAAGCTCAAAGACCACACAAGCTCGATGTCACCCAATATGTGTTGTCCACATATTAGCCTTGAAAGTTCGGCACACGTACAGGGCGTGTTGAGAGTGTTTGTCCCACATTGAAAAATTAAGGGGAGTTGAGGTTTATTCCCTAAGTCCTTAGAGTTCATTTTATACAAGGATAAATTTGTCTTTAAAATTTTGAATATAAGGTGAGTTAGAAAATAAGACATCGGTGAAAATAGCAGCATCGATTTAACCAATCTTATAACACATCAATCAATAATTGCTTATTAGAATTTAAAGGTTCTTTTATTTTTATTTTTGGTTTTTCTTTTGATTTTCTGGTAGATTTCCATTGTATCCGATCAACCAATCTTGTAACACATTAATTATTGCATTCAATTATGCATCGGGCAAGCTTTCGATGTCCAATATTTGCATAACTATTATGTATGTCACGTAACATACACTGATGATTATTGTAGGTGAGCATCTCCAAGGGAGTATCGGTGCGTTTAAATGAGGGAAATAAACTTGAGATTTTGATAAAAGTCAGAATTTCTAAATTGACATGAACCAATTCCTGTATTTGGATATAAAAAAAAATATAAATTTAAAATTTTCGCTTGGAAAAAAAATGGACTTTTGAGATCATAAATCCCAACTTTAAATTCTATCTAAAAGTCATCATTTCTAAAATTCCAAAAGAGATTGAGTTTTTAAAAAAGATAACTTTACAAATAAAGGTTAAATTTCATGTTTTTAAATTCGTTACCCAAACAAGAAACTTCACAAATTCTAGAACATTAATTTCCGTCATTTATGAAATTCTTTATACTTTAAAATTTTCTCATCCAATCGCACTATAAATGTCACATCATATACGGTCATGATAATTTCAGCAATTATTGTTTGAGAGGGGAGAGAGGGAGGATTATGAGGTGGAAATGTCGTTGGCGGTTTTGGATATTTTTTTTTTCCTTATATTATTTTTAAAGAGTTATAAGATTGATTGATTGGATGTAATGGGAATCTGCCATTATTGAAAAAAAAATAAAAACAAAAACAAAAACAAAAAAAAGACAAGAAAAAGAAAAAGAACCTTTAAATTCAAATCTGCAATAATTGATTGATGTGTTATCAGATTGGTTAAATCGTATATGCAGAGTAAGTTTTTTACAAAGTCATGTTGGACTGCTGTCTCATGTTATTATAATTTCCTAACCTCTCATTTGTTGAAGTTCATGTGATTAGGCGGTTCTTCTTTTTTGTCAAAATAATATAACCGCGGCGTTATTATTTTATTCAACCATATTTTAGGAGAAAACAGTACACATTATTTGCAACATGGACTTATCAAACTCAATAATCATATCAATGAAAGGGCTCCTTTTTGTGCAAAGACTGAACAAGATTGAAATCTAACTTTGCAAGTTTCAACAAAGCTTCATTGTGTGAAGCTTCATCTTGGTAGATTGACATGTAACGCCTGGCACATACCCTCTCTAGATCTTTTCGCAAGGTCTCTCCAAGGCTTGAGTGATTTGTTCTGCATGTTCGTAGCTTCCATGAGCTTGTGCAGTAGAGTCAAGGGTGAGTGGTGGTGAAAGCAAGAGCTTCATCTAGTATTTCTTCTCCCCGTACGTCTAGATGCCCGGCTTCATAAAGGCTTAGCATCCCTGGAAACATCAATAATTAAGCATTCCTTGAAGCTGCCATTTTCATCTTTGAACTTGTTGAACACATCTGCCTGATTGTCATAAAAATGAAAAGGGATTAGTTGGCAAAAATCAGTCACATTACACTTAATACATTATAATTTGTTGATTAACTTACCACATGAAACCTTATATATATGTTGTCTTAGTAGCCGGAAACCAAGAGCAACGTTGTATAGATCTCCATCATCACTAAAGCCATGGTCACGAAATGCAGCATGCATACGCTCCAATGCTTCTTCAATTTCACATTCAAAATGGTATGCCACGCCAAGGCGCTGGATTGCATCAATAAACTTGAGCTGATGTGAAAAGTCACCTGCACTAGTTGTGAATACTTCCCTCCTCGCTACTTCTTTCAGCTCGTTAACTTCTTGTTGGTTCCGGGCATTTGTTATCTGCGGCCGGTAATTAATTAAATAAGCAAAACACGAGTGAAATTATTTTTTTCAGAAAAATTAACATGAAATATAATGATAATTTGCATGAGATTACAATGTCTTGGGAATCATAGTTGATAAACCGATCACCCCAAATGCTTGGTGGGAAGTTTGCTGTCCGCCGCCGAATAATTTCAAGCTTGGCATTTGGTGATTGAGCTGCTGCACAAACTTGGATTAGGATTCAACTAAGCAAGTTATTTAATATAATTTAAATTTAAATTTATTGTATTTTTCAAATTCCAAAACTACCCCTATTTATAAGTGAATGTGTTATTGGGGAGGGGGAAGGGGTGTGTGGGGTGGTTAACTAATGACACACGTTGAATTTTGAAAGATCTCCAAATAGTTGTAATGGATATAGAAATTAATTTAGAAACTTATTTGAAATTAAATATTAAAGTCAACATTAACATATTAGTAATCTATATGTGATTAACGTTTTGGTTTATTTAATAAAAAAAATGATGTTGTTTTCTTTTTATGAATTATACGACTCGTAATCTATTGGCAAAATTGTAGCAATGGTCCCTAGACTAAACCCCAACTTCACTTTTCGTCCCTGACAATGCTAAATTGTTACCATTGTACTTTAATTATGCCTCCAGTTTCAGAAACTGTCTTTTCTGTCATCGCAATCAACTTTTTCGTTTAATTTGATGACATGGCATGGACAAGTCCTACTCAGCATGGACAAAAATTTCTTTTCACACCAAATTTTATTTTAAAAAAAAAAGAAAAAAAAAAAGAGGAATGCTAGAAACCTTCTCTCTAACCTTCTCTTTTGGACCTTCTCCCTTCTTCTCATGACAAGTGTCACTTTCCTTACGCTTAAAACAATGTCATTAATGTATCACACAAACTAATTTTTGTTTTCCAAATATACCCTTCTTGAATGTATTAACTCTTTTTAATAACAATCTAGTTTTTTTACAACTTTCTTATTATCTTGTTAAAAAATTAGATAAGAAAATAAAAACTGAAGTTTTTAAATTTTTTTTTCCAAAGAGGACGTATGTTTTGTTAAACACAAAATACTGATGATCTCACTTTCATGATAACAATGTCATGAAACAAACTTTAATTTTTTTTAATTTTAAAAATGACTTTTTTTCTTATTTAATTTTTAACAATATGCTAAGGAAATTGTAACAAATTTTGGATAAGTTGAAGGAAATATAAAAACAAATATATTTAATAAGAGTAAACTTGGAAAACAAAAACTAATTTGTGTGATGCATTAATGATATTGTTTTAAGTGTAAGAAAAGTGACACTTGTCATGAGAAGAAAGGAGAAAGTCCAAAAGAAAATATTAGAAAGAAGGTTGCTAGCCTTCCTCAAAAAATAAACCTATCTCATCTCTCTCCAATTTCTTCTTGCCCCCACCTCCACCCGATTTCTTCTTCCCCTCCCCGCCACACCCATTTCTTCTCTCTCTCTCTCTCCAATTTCTTCTTCCCCCCACCCGATTTCTTAAACTCCCCCACCAAACCCATTTCTTCTTCCCGCACCCTACTCACCCCACCAATTTCTTCTCCCACCCGATAACCCACATCAGACCCCACACATCACAATTTTTGGTTTTTTGCCCAAATTAATTTTGACACTTGGGCTCTCACCCAGTGGCTCCTTCAGATGTGGAATCTTTATTTTGTACTCCTCTTTTGAGATAAATCTTGTTTTTTCTTGCTCTTCTTTTAAATCCTGGTAATGTTTCAATTGTTGTTCTTCAATCCCTCAATTTTTTCCTCCCAAATCCCCTTATCTTACTGCTCGATTTTCTGATAATCCAAGTCTAGTGAGAGGATTCACACGCAATTAACTTTCCTTTCTTCCCTCTGCGTAAACTAAAACAATAAATATTAGTCGAGATTTTGTTTTCCTATTTTGTTGTTTGGCAGAAAATTGAATTGGAAGACAGCAAACGTGTAGGTGCCTGCGTGAGCACTCAAATAACAAAACTAGAAATAAAAAAAACAAGCCTCACTTTTTCTCTTTTCTGTAGTTGCTGGGGTTCTGGGCTTCGTGGATGATTTTTTTGTTCTCACTTTTGTGCCCTTATTTTTAATGGAAAAGGTGATTGAGATAACAGAAATGACGATTTCTAAAAGTGGAGGTATAATTAAAGTACTATTGTAACAATTTAGCAATGTGAGGGAGGAGTAAAGTTTGGGCTTAGTCCAAGGACCATTGCTATAATTTTGCCTAATCTATTTTATTATCGTTTTGTAAATAATAGTGTACATTCTAATTATGTTGAAAAATAATTTGATAATCTATTTATTGTTTGTTTTTTGAAAAATATTTTTTCTTAAATGAACATATTTTTTCTCTAAATAATGTAACTATTTTTTTCTCTAAATAATGTACCTTTTTTTTCTCTAAATAAAGCATCTATTACTTGTTTTATGAAAAATAATTTGATCATCTTTTTATTGTTTGTTTTATGAAAACTTTTTTTTTTTTTAAATGAACCTATTTTTTCTTTTTAAAGAATGTACCTATTTTTTTCTCTAATAATGTGTACCTAGTAAACCAATTTACCTAGTATAATGAACTTATTTTTTTCTTCTAAATAATGTACCTATTTTTAATTTATAAAAAATGTGCATAAATTTCAATTATACAACGTACCTATTTTCTATAAATTATTGTGTACGTATTTTTAATTAATGAAAAATGTACGGAAATTTCAATTACGAAGTAACTTACCTGGTTTTTTTTTTTAATTTTTTTGGTAAATAATATACCTATATTTTTATACGTATATATATATTTATATTTATATTTTTCATAAGTACATTATTGGATATGTAATTTACATTTATTTTTTTGGTTTGCAATTTTAGGGAGCGATATGTTAATAGAGGGAATGGCAACAAAAAAAAAGGGGTGAATGATATGCTATTAATAGGGAATTTTAATTACAATTATGGAAATTAATGAAATGCTTGGAATAAATTATAAATAAATTATGAAGTCTGATAGCACTGATGTAAAAACATAGGAATACTATGACATCTTATATCCCACTAATTATTTAAGTTTGAAATTGAGTTTTACACATAGATTTATAGAATTATGGGTATATATCTTGGAAATAGAAATTATAGGGACTTATATTGGACAGGTACTTTTTTTTAATAGATAAAAATCAGACGGCACTTATTAGTACTGTTTTCTATATGCTTCGAGCTTTGCTATGAAACTATGAAATGCATTGATGGTAGACTAATGTATATATAGGCAAGGGTTGGGATATAAGATTATTGCAAAGCAAGAATAGAATCGTGCATAGCAGAAGATAGATTCATATAAGGGAGATTCACTATTATATCCAATATAGGGGCCCAAATTATAAAAATACCCTATATAAAATGGACTTTAGAAACACACCCAAAACTCATTTACAACATTACAAAAAGGCTTTTAACTTCTTATAAATTACAAAACTACCATCAATTTCTTAAAACAAGCTCAACCCCAAAATCTCATAAAAATACCCAAAACACACAATAAAGCATCAAAGTAATTTAATATTCAATATTAAATTCAATAAGGCCAGCTATCATTTTTTTGGGTTTTTTTGGGTTTGTTTATAGAAATTCAATGGTGTAGGGTTTATTTATAATATTAGTGCTAAGAATGGGTGTATCACTAAATATCTCTTCATGTAAACCATATAATAAGTTTCAAAGCAATAATTTCCATGTAATGTTGGGATATATATTATCTTTTTCCTTGTAATGTTTTTCTCAAGTAACATATTGGGCCATTGGCTGGATTTAGAGAAGATGTTTAGCGTTTGCCATTTTGCCTCTTTTAAAGCTAGCATAGTGGTGAATCGATGATGATGGTACTTTCCTCTTCAATACATGAGTTAAATCAATATAATCTAACAATCTACATGCGCCATGCATCCACATGTTTTTAACGTGAGAGAGACATGCGTTACCCTATATTGCAATAATTCTGGCTAGATATGGTTGATGTGACACTACAAGAAAAATATACTATGACAACACGTTATTAACAACGTGCGTAAGTTAGCGTTGTGGAATTAGACTTTCCACAACGTGCAGAAGGTGCATGTTGTGTTATACAACTTTCAACAACGTGCATTTAGTGCTCGTTGTGGAAATGGAATTTTGGGGAAGTTCTAACAACGCACCTGTGCGTGTTGTTGTATATGGAGTTCAACAACATGCAACGCATATTGTCAAAACTATATCAGTTTACTACAGTAAAAAAATTCCTGAAAAAACTAGCCGAATTTTTTTGTGGGAAAAACTCCCGCACTGTTCCACTAAATATTTCAGTCTCCCTCTCAAATGTTTTATCGTCTCCTCTCTTTCTTTAGTCTTTCTCTTTATCTTCTAAACTCTCATTTCTTCTCTCTCCATCTCTTGCGCTGGCCTTCTATGTCGCTCCTCTCTCACAATCTGGTTTTTTGTTTGTCGTTGGCTCTCTCTCTCTCCCAGCCTCTTCCTCCATTCCCGAGTAGATTATCCAACACTCTCAGCCTCTTTATGACAGGTAAAAGCTTTGCTTCTCTTCCTCTCTCTTTTTAACTATGTATGATTTAGATTATTCAAATCAAGCTTAATGGTATTTCAATCTAGGATTATGGTCTAGGGGTTTTGACAAATCGATTTCAATGTTCCTAATATGCTTTAGGGTTAAACTATTTGGGTAGTGAATTGTAAGTCAGAACAAATCGATTTCAAAACTCGTCATCTCTATGGAACCGTCTCTAGGAACAAATCTCCAAGTACTCCTTCGATACTCTCCTCTACAGAGTACTTCTTTTTCTTCTTATTCTTTTAATTTGCAATATTTGTTGTTTTCCCTTCATTTTCTCTTAATTCTTTTTAATTATTTCGAATTTGCTTTTCATTTCCATATACTGTATCGGTTTCTTGAATGCAGAATTTGGTGATTTGGCATCTATTGATAGTTGGCCTATGTAGGCTTGTGTTTGGTTTGTTTAGAACCTACCAGAGTCCGCTAGGGACCTCCTGCCCAAGTTTTTGAAGCACAATACCCTCTCCAGCTTTGTTAGGCAATTGAACACCTATGTATGTATCTCTCTCTCTCTCTCTCTCTCTCTCTCTCTCTCTCTCTCTCTGTGTCTTTGCTCCTCATGGTTTATGCTTTTATTGGTGATTGAATTTTTACCAACAATTGATGGAAACATAGATTGATTTTATTTGTGGAGTACGTTTATAGTTTACCCAAATCTAAATCATTTAGGAGTATGAGGCTACTGAGAAAAACCTAAATTTTTTGGCTAAGAAAGGAAAAGGAAGAAAGGTGGCAATTTTGAGATAGTAGTTTTGTTGAGTATGGCTTGGAGCAGAGTCAAGTCTTTAACCATCTCGACTTGGTCTTTCAGTTCTTACATGTCTTCTTTTTTTCTTATTTCTTTTTTTAAAATTCATTCCTTTATATGTGTTTTTTATCTGAACCTCAATTCAATTTGCAGGAAATTCAAGAGAGGAAATTCATAAGAGAAAAAGAATCATTTTGCTGGATATACTGATTCATGTAAGAATTTGTTTGTCTCAATTGTCAACTAATTCACACACAGATGGCTGCCCTGCTTGCTATTGATCTTGAGGTATGTATGGATTGCTTGTTCTATGTATGTTTTATAAAGCTAGAACAACCTTCTTAGATCCCAAAATTTGCATAGAATCTGTAATCTCATATAAACTATGCTCTAACATTTTTTCTGAGGTTACAATAGTGGTGCATGTGCTTGTATCGTTTTCTTTTTATCCTAATTTTATAAGTACTACTGATTGGGGTAATGGTATATCCTCATATTTTGGGAAGTCAGTTATATATTAGTAAATGCTTCTCTGTTCAAAGCCTTGCATTCTTGTCTTTTAACACTTGTAAAATTGAATCTAGAAGGTGGAGACCAGAATGAGGATCGTTGCTTCTAGTGAAGGGAAAAGCAAGTCCTTCGTTCGCACATTCATTTAAGTGTCATCGTTCTTATTTATCATATTTTAAACTTTTACATGTTTTTTTCTTTCTCTTTTTGGTGGATTTTCTGGCATTTTGTGTTTGGTTCTATGTGATATTAGAAAAAGTGCATGATTTAACAGACATAAAAGATTACTTTAACGATGCGAAATCAAGTTTGTAATGAAGATAGTGTGAATTACAAAACACGAGATAATTGAAGAGCTCAATGTGAATGTTTATCATCCACAACTATTGGATCAAATCCTAACAAACTAACTACTAGCAATTATATATATATGTTCTCAATGTGGGTTGGATAGATGGGTTCCATTAGCAGCTTCATCCCGAATTGTAAGTATTATTCATATTTTCTTATACTATTTATTGAAACTTACGTGTGCATTTTTTTTTCTTTCTCAATGCACATAGTTTATGTTTAGAAAATCATTATCTCTGTTTTTTATTGTCCAAACCTTTTCAGAAGATATTTAAGAGGGTGAAAAAAGCTTGGAAGCATGGTAAGGATCAGCTTGGTAGATTATGTGATGAAGAGTTTGTTGATATTGGTACAAGTGAAAGAACTATAAAGGAGAAGCTTAAGTGTACCTTATTTAGTGATTATGAAGGTATACATTTATATATGTAGAACTTGACTTGTAGGATAATCATGTATATCAATTTGGTTTAGGTTTATTCTTGTAATTAGGCATGTAGTTAGAAGTCCTAGAATACTTCAATCTTCTAGATTTTATTTTATTTTATTGTACTTTTGATATTGTATGCTTTTGAATATTAATAAGTAATTGATACGGTTTTTTGTTGATGGAAAGTCAACAAAAAATGAAACGGATTATGTATTTTTCATGCAATAAGGTGATTATAGCGATTGGAAATAATTATAACATAATAATATTTAATATCACAACGTGCAAAGGCTGTTGTTAAAAAGTTAACAACAACGTGCATATGAACGTTGTCAATTAGGTATTCAACAACACGCTGAACAAGTTGTTGTCAGCCTCTTCCACAACATGCGTGCATTGCATTTACTGGTGTTGACAACGAGCACTAATATCAACAACAACATGCGAAGCGTGTTGTTGAAAGCTGTGAACTTTTTAACGACATCGGCTTCAACAACGTGCACCGCATGTTGTTAATACCCTTCAACAACGCACAATGTGTGTTGTTGAATGACTTTTTTCTTGTAGTGTGATCTTGTACGACTTATGATTCATAAGTAAAGTTTTATCCTATTGAGTTTTCTTTGGGAATGTTTTAACGAGCCCACTCAGAAATATAACGTATTTGATGTCACTTGTTTGGTGGTAATGGAATTTTGATCTTCCTCTAAAAAAAGGTAACAAGTTAACACATGTAGCTAGCATTGTTATATTATAAATTTCTCTCTTCAGTTTTCACTTTAAAATTAGATTTTGAGGGAAACTTATTGTGGGTGGATTTTGTTATTTAACATTGCCAATGGAGGAGTTGGCAGCCCCTTTTAATAATTTTTTTTTAATGTTTATATAAACGACATTCTTCTTTAATCTAATCTAAAGTCGGGGAGGGGGAACACCTTTATTGTTATCAAGTTTTTTCTTATAAATTTTTTTTGGTAGTTGCAATTAGGGGCGGACACATGTTGGGACAAGAGGGTTAGCACGACCCCTTGGAATGCCAAAAATTTGGCTGTGCACTCCATGAACGACCCCTTGGACAATAGCTGAAAGACCTCTTGTGTGCACACCAGGTGCTCAATGAAAGTCCCGGCCTATTTGCCTTGCTCTGCTGCACAACTGAGCATAATTTTTTATTTTTTTATTTATAAAGCGAGCCTTGCCAAAAGACAACGTTTGGTCCAAGGCTCAGTCAAAAAAAATTTTAATTGACCTGGCCCGAAAATGACGTCGTTTTAGGCCAAGTTTAAAAAAAAGAAACGAAAAAAAAAGATCAACACTTACCCGACTCTGCACAGCACCTGCAAACCCTTTTCATTCCCAATTTCACATCTCTTCTCACCCTCTCAAACCCTAACCTCCCAACCTCCACCACAACTCTTTGCGGTGCCAATCACCACCACCTTGTGTTGCCGTCCACTGCCCTTTTTTTCAATTACATGTGAGCAAAAGTGATATTTATAAATTTATAGTGATAATAATTATTTTGGATATTGATATTTTTTAATGTAGATTGATTGAGTATATAATTGATTGATAATGTGGATTGATTGAGTATATTGAATATTGATTGATATGATAATTTGGTATATTGAATATTGATAGTGGGTTAATGACATTTTTATATTCATATGATAAGTTGGATAAAAATTAATGCTTGATTGAATTAATTGATGTGTAGATTTATGGAACGATTCTTGAAAAGAAAATTATCTACAAATAGTCCTTCTCCGTCTAATCCAGGTAGGTCAAATGCAAGACCAATTGAATTTAATGAGATATTGGCTAATCTTCAGGCATACCCTGGACTAAGAACTCGAATGACGGATCATGATGAAAAAGTAAAGGTGGTTGTGTTGGAAAATGCTCTAGGCAATCTAAAGTTAATAGCTCCTTCAATTCAAAAAGTTCTTGTCAATTCTTGTGTCAAAGAAACCATTGGTCTTATCTTGAGTGATGTAAAAGATAGATATTTTTCAATAATGGTGGATGAAGTATGTGATGTTTCAATAAAGGAGCAAATGACGATGATGTTGTGTTATGTGAACGACAAAGGACAAATAATTGAAAGGTTTGTGGGGATTCAACATGTAACCAACACTACTTCAAGTGCACTAAAGGAAGCCATTGATGAATTCTTTTCTTCCTAGAATTTGAGCATTTTCATATGAGGACAAGGTTATGATGGAGCTAGTAATATGAGAGGTGAGTTTAATTGTCTTAAAACAAAGATTTTGAGAGAACAACTTTGTGCATTTTATGTTCAACCTTGTGCATTTTAAAAAAAATATGGATAGGGATATAAGAATTTGGGTGGCATTGGCATAACCAAATTAATTTACAGATATTGAATTTAAAAGAATTCAAAGTTGTAAAACTTGTGGAAGGAGAGCCAAAAAGAAAAAGACGAATTCGAAGAAGAAAAGTGGACTCCTTTTAAAACCATTGCTGTTGCTGACAGATATCTACATACAAGGAATAAAATAATAACAGAGATTTATAATAAAATACCCCAAAATAAAATAATAACAATACTGTCGGTAGCCTTCGACTGATTATGTCCATTCCTTTCCATTTCCCTTCCAGTTTTACTTGGTCTTTGGTGTTCTATGGGCTTCGGAGGGAAACAAAGAAAGAAAGATGATGATCATGATAAGCCAAAAAGCTAATTAAGGTTAAAAGAAAAGACCAACGACAACATCAACTGACAAACACAAATTGATTAAAGTCGAAAAACAAACACTAACAGTGTCAGGACTGATGTGATATGACGTGTCTCTCTTTTGGTTGCCGCTTCTAATCAATTATTTCGGATTTCACGGAATTGGTGAAGTGTCTCTCTTTTGATGGCCAGATTTCTGGATCTTTTGTGTGCAGCTGTGCTAGTTGGTTGAAACATTTCTAAAATAGATAAGCTCACTTTATATAATTCTCGAATTTTTCGGGACGAAGTAAAACAATAATATATATATATCAATTTTGTATATTTAATTTTTGACTTCAAACTGAAAAATATAATTTGATAAGATAAAAATTGCTTGTGATAAAGAAAGCATCACATTATAAATTATTAAACTTATTTCAATATAAAAAAACATATATCAAACATTTGTAAATTATTATAGTTTGATTTAATATCAAAATAATTATTATAATATTTAAATTTAATTAAGGCTTTTTAACTATAAATAAATAAATGTTGTGAAAAAAAATTCCATTCAAAGATCTAAAACAATAGTTGAAAGAAAACAAATATTATGATGTTTTTTAAAGAGAGGCGCCAGACTCACGTGTTTTATTTAGCGAGCGTGCCATTTAGCGAACTACTTTTCAGGCTCACTATATTAGACGAGCGAGTAAGACATTTTTTTCACTATTAGACAATACAGTCTCATTTAAGTTAGTCTCGTCTTTTACCAAACATGAATTTTGAGTGCTATTTAACCTAATCCAATCCAGTGAGGCCTGCCAAACATGGCCTAATGGGGATAATTGTCCAAAGTCTTATTTTCTATTTCATTGGGATCTTTAATGAGATTGCCCTCGACCTCGATGATGATTTGGATGATCTACCTAGTCATAACGGTGACCTCTCCTTGTCCCACATGGGCCCAAAGAGTTTGGGCCAGCACAACTCCCCCAATTTAGGCCCACTTGAGCTTTCAATACCTAGGTTGGACCAAGCCTCTAACTAGCCGATTATCTCTACACCGGGGCCATCTAACGTCCATTTGTCTCTGGGATCTGACCCCTTTAATCTAAATCCCATAATCGAAAGGACATCCAAACATGCGACAAAGAAGAGAAGACGTAGGATATCCATAAGGTCCTCGTAACATTGGGGTTCTTGTGTTTAATGTGGAAAACTTCCTGTTATTGGTGATAAGAGGAAACTTGGTGTAGCACTCCGCCACATTGTTGATGAAAAAGCTCCTTCCATTGTTTTCTTGTGTGAAACAAGATGCAATGGTAATGTTTTTTATTATTTACAACTTTCTTTGGGATTTGATTTGATTTGATTTTTTTTTTTTTTTTTTTGCTGTGAATTCTGTAGGCAGGTATGGTGGGCTTTGTTTACTTTGGAAGCAAGATTTTGATTTGTACATTCGCTCCTTATCCCTACACCACATCGATGCTCTTGTGGGAGGAAAGGGCAATCCTGAACACTGGAGATTGACTAGTTTTTATGGCTTTCCAGTGTGACTCTTTGGAGGATCCTACTGAATATCGAAGTGTGGTAGGTGCTCTTCAATATCTCACATTAACTCGTCTTGATATTACTTTTTCTATGAACCAGGTGTGCTAGTTCATACACCAACCCACCACCTCACATTGGCTTGTTGTTAAGCGCATCTTGCGTTATCTCATTGGGACTGCTACTCATGACATCTTCTACAAACCTGGCCCTCTCACTCTCACAACCTATTCTGATGTTGATTATGCTGGAGACCCCGTCAGTCGCCGTTGTACCAGAGGCTATTGTCCATATATTAGTTTAAATTTGGTCCCATAGAGTTCCAAGAAACAAGGTGGTGTTTCTCGCTCTAGCACTGAAGCTGAGTACTGCCAATTGGCTTATACTGTAGCTACTATATCATGGTTCCAGACCCTTTTTCGTGACTTGCACATTCCTCTCTCTTGTCCGAAGCTATGGTGTGACAATATTAGTGTCGTCTTTGACGACTAATCCGGTCTATCATGCCTACACTCAACACGATGAACTTGACTATCACTTCATTCGTGAGAAGGTTGATCGCAGGGAGCTTGATGTTGGTTATTTATCCACCCATGATCAGATAGCCGACATCTTCACCAAAGGACTTTTCATTGCTCGATTCCATCTAGAGTTACTTGTTTTAGGCTAAGGTTTAGCCAATCAATTGTAACTACGTCCGTTGGTATCACAACAGGTATGGCCAGCTCAGATAACTACATATACTCAGTAGCTGAAAATGATGAATCATGGACCTTGGTTTTTATCAGAAGGTGGCATTGATAATTAAGTGTGGTTGAGAATCAATTTATTGGAAAGTTGATATAAAGGTCAGAAAATAGATACGTGGAATAAAGGGAAAGTTTGTGATATTTTCAAGCCCACCATAGGAGTACCCCCCAGTGACCTTGAAACAATTTGGTTATTTCTGATAATGCCCCACGAGTTTTGGGGAAGCCTGGACTGTGTGGTGCAAGGATTGTGGCTCGGGTGGACTTGATGTCTCCGAGGCCAGCGAGGATTGAGGCTCGGGTGGACTTGGTGTCTCCGAGGCCTACAAGGATGGAGTTGACGGAATAATATTGGAATTGACGGTATTAATGGAATGACGGGATATTTGGAATTGACGGAAAACTATTGGAATTAACAGATCAGGAATGGGGGTACGCCTAGGTGGAGAGAACTTAAGTTCTGAGATACTTTTAAACTAAAATGGAGGATTTTATATAGTTACCATTATCTCTACACCGGGGCCATCTAACTTCCATTTGTCTCTGGGATCTGACCCCTTTAATCTTAACATTGGGGTTCTTGTGTTTAATGTGGAAAACTTCCTGTTATTGGTGATAAGAGGAAACTTGGTGTTCAAGCACTCCGCCACATTGTTGATGAAAAAGCTCCTTCCATTGTTTTCTTGTGTGAAACAAGATGCAATGGTACTGTTTTTTATTATTTAAAACTTTCTTTGGGATTTGATTTTTTTTTTTTTCTATGAATTCTGTAGGCAGGTCTGGTGGGCTTTGTTTACTTTGGAAGCAAAATTTTGATTTGTACATTCGCTCCTTATCCCTACACCATATTGATGCTCTTGTGGGAGGAAAGGGCAATCCTGAACACTGGAGATTGACTAGTTTTTATGGCTTTCCAGCGTGACTCTTTGGAGGATCCTACTGAATATCAAAGTGTGGTAGGTGCTCTTCAATATCTCACATTAACTCGTCTTGATATTACTTTTTCTATGAACCAGGTGTGCTAGTTCATACACCAACCCACCACCTCACATTGGCTTGTTGTTAAGCGCATCTTGCGTTATCTCATTGGGACTGCTACTCATGACATCTTCTACAAACCTGGCCCTCTCACTCTCACAACCTATTCTGATGTTGATTATGCTGGAGACCCGTCACTTGCCGTTGTACCAGAGGCTATTGTCCATATATTAGTTTAAATTTGGTCTCATGGCGGAGTTCCAAGAAATAAGGTGGTGTTTCTCGCTCTAGCACTGAAGCTGAGTACTGCCAATTGGCTTATACTGTAGCTACTATATCTACTGTCATAAGGAGGAGGAGGATTAAACTTGAAGGTCTGAATAATGAGGCTGGAATTTGGATCACTAATAATATTGGAATGAAACTAACTATTGTCAATTATTTCCAAGGGCTGTTTGGTGAAACTGTTTTGGTTGATGACTATAGATTGCTCCCTCATCTTTTTCCAAGGTTGGCGGATACGGATCTAGAGGGCTTAAGTTGTGAGGTTACTGACGATGAAGTTAAAAATAGTCTGTTTGCTATTGGGGGATTAAAAACTCCTGGACCTGATGGATTTCCTGCCCTCTTTTATCAAAAATATTGGGGGATGTGCTCTGCTGATATTACTGCTTTGGTGAAGGATTGTTTTTTAACTGCTTCTCTTCCTGAGAATATCAATGAGACATTGATAGCTTTGGTGCCTAAAGTTGAGAGACCTGTCTCTATGTCTCAGCTCCGCCTCATCAGTCTTTGTAACACCCTCTATAAAGTGATTTCTAAGATTCTTGTTGCTCGGCTTCGGCCTTGTATGGCTAGTTTGGTCAGTCCTAATCAAGTGAGCTTTGTCCCAGGGAGACAAATTGTTGATAATATTATTGTGGCTCAAGAAATGCTGCATAAGTTTAAAAGTTCTAAAGGGAGGAAGGCTTCCTTTGCTTGGAAAATTGACTTATGCAAAGCTTATGATCAGTTAAATTGGGATTTCATTAGAGAAGTGCTTTGGGAGGTTGGGAATTGTGGGAGAATTCTTGAGCTTTTAATGCAGTGTATTAATTCTGTGTGTTATAAGGCGATTCTAAATGGTGAATTAACTGATACTTTCTCTCGTAAATGTGGCATTCGGCAAGGGAATCCTCTTTCCCCTTATCTCTTTGTTCTGTGTATGGAAAAGCTTTCGCATATTATTCAGCAGGCTGTTCAAGACAAGGCTTGGAAGCCGGTGCAGATATGCCAAAGCGATCCTTTTATCTCTCATCTCTTCTTTGCGGATGATTTGATTCTCTTTGGAAAAGCTTCTATCAATCAGGCTATTGTTATGAAGAAATGTTTAGATGATTTTTGTAGTCTCTCTGGTCAGAAGGTGAGTTTTGAGAAATCTATGATCTATGTTTCTCCAAATACTTCTTCTGAGTTGGCTCAGGATATTGCAACTATATGTGGTTCCCCTCTCACTACTTGTCTTGTCAAGTATCTTGGTGTTCCTCTTATACACAGACGTGTCACTAAAGCTACTTAACAAGAGCTTATTGATAAAGTCCAAAGGAGGTTATCTTCTTGGAAAAGTCATACTCTCTCTATGGCTGGTCATTTAACCCTGTTGCAATTAGTCACCCATGCTATTCCTATTTATTCCATGCAATCAGCTAAACTGCCAGTTTCCATCTGTATGAAACTTGATCAGTTAAACAGAAATTTTTTATGGGGGCATTCTACTGATCAAGCAAAGGTTCACTTGGTTAATTGGGACACTGTCTGTAAGCCCAAATTTGCTGGCAGATTAGGTATTAAAAAATCTGCTTGGATGAATCAAGCTCCCCTTGCTAAAACCAGTTGGCGCTTACTGCAACGTGAGCAAGGTCTTTGGGCTCAAGTGTTTAATGCTAAGTATCTAAGGCGTTGTGATATCCTTGCGGCTAAAGATCTGCAGCTTCAGAGTAGTTCCAATGTTTGGAAGGGTATCTTATATGGTGCTCAAGTTCTTTCTGCAGGTGTTAAATGGCATGTGGGGTCTGGGGACGATATCTTGTTCTGGACTGATAGATGGCTTAGTTGTGGTCCTTTACAGCAGTTTGCTTTGATTGATTTATCTGACGACATGCTTCAATTAAATGTTAGTGATTTTTTGGAGGATGGGGTTTGGGATTTCAATTGCTTAATGGAATGCTTGTCTATAAATATTGTCAACTTGATCCTTAGTACTCATGCTGGCTATAATGGTAGTGGGGAGGATAAATGCATCTGGCAGCTCACCTCTAATGACCAATTTTCTGTAAAAACTACCTATAGCACCTTTTATCTGGATGAGGGTAGTGCTAATTGGAAATGGGACTTTATTTGGAAGCTTCATGTTCCGCCAAAGGTTAAGACCTTCCTCTGGCTGCTATGTCATAAGAAGTTACTTACAAATGCTCAAAGACTGAAGAGAAAACTCACTAATGTTGCTGGTTGTCCTAGATGTGATTGTCCTTTGGAATCTTGTGCTCATCTCTTTAAGGATTGTACTGCCTCTCTTGCGATTTGGAATAGCTTTGGGTTTGGGAGAGTGGAAGCTGGTCAGTTGATGGATGATTATGATGATTGGCTGCTGCTTAACTTGAAATCTAAGAGGTTTGTTGTCCATGGCCTGCCATGGTATTTGGTTTTTGCCATCTTCCTCTGGTTTATTTGGAAATGGAGATGTAAAGTGGTTTATCAGAATTTTCTCTTGCCTGCTGAACCTCATTTGATGATTTATCAGTGTGCTTTGGAGTGGTTTTCTGCTTGTAATCCGATGGCTTTTCTCCCTGAGCGTAGTGTTGTTCATCTCCATTGGATGGCCCCTCTTTTTGGTGTTTGTAAAGTCAACACTGATGGTAGCAGAATTAATTCTTCTAGTCTTATTGAGGCAGGGAGTTTGTTAAGAGACTCTTGTGGGAGTTGGATCAAAGGTTTCTCTGTGAATCTGGGCTATGGTTCCATCATTGAGGCTGAGTTATGGGGAATTTTTTGGGGGCTTAATATGGCCTGGGGTGCTGGTTTTCGCACAGTGGAGATTGAGTGTGATGCTACCTCTGCTGTGGCTTTGTTAAACAGTCCTATTGTGTCAACACACCCTCTCTTTAGTATTATCAATTGCTGCAAAATGAAGATTCATGAGGATTGGTGCTGCTCTATGAAGCATATTTTCCGTCAACAAAATTGTGCAGCAGATGCTCTCGCTGCGAAGAGTTATGATCTTGCTCCTGGTCTTCATGTGTTTCTGGAGGCCCCAACTTTTCTTAGTGATATGTTAGCTGCTGATGTTCGAAGTGCTGTTAGACCTCGTTTAGTTTCTGTTTAGTTTCTTTTTGGTTTGGGGCTTCAGCCCTCCTCTGTACCAAAAAAAAAATTATATAATTTGATAAGGTAAAAATTGCTTGTGATAAAGAAAGCATCACATCATGAATTATTAAACTTATTTCAATATAAAAAAACCATATATCAAACATTTGTAAATTATTATAGTTTGATTTAATATCAAAATAATTATTGTAATATTTAAATTTAATTAAGGCTTTTTAGCTATAAATAAATAAATGTTGTGAAAAAAAATTCCATTCAAAGATCTAAAACAAGAATTAAAAGAAAACAAATAAAATTATGATGTTTTTTAAAGAGAGGCGTCAGACTCACGTGTTCTATTTAGCGAGCGTGTCATTTAGCGAACTACTTTTCAGGCTCACTATATTAGACGAGTGAGTGAGACATTTTTTTCACTATTGGACAATACAATCTCATTTAAGTTAGTCCCGCCTTTTACCAAACATGGGTTTTGAGTGCTATTTAACCCAGTCCAGTCCAGTGAGACCTGCCAAACATGGCCTAATGGGGATAATTGTCCAAAGTCCTATTTTCTATTTCATTGGGATCTTAATGAGATTGCCCTCGACCTCGATGATGATTTGGATGATCTACCTAGTCATAACGGTGGCCTCTCCTTGTCCCACATGGGCCCAAAGAGTTTGGGCCAGCACAACTCCCCCAATTTAGGCCCACTTGAGCTTTCAATACCTAGGTTGGACCAAGCCTCTAACTAGCCGATTATCTCTACACCGGGGCCATCTAACGTCCATTTGTCTCTGGGATCTGACCCCTTTAATCTAAATCCCATAATCGAAAGGACATCCAAACATGCGACAAAGAAGAGAAGACGTAGGATATCCATAAGGTCCTCGTAACATTGGGGTTCTTGTGTTTAATGTGGAAAACTTCCTGTTATTGGTGATAAGAGGAAACTTGGTGTAGCACTCCGCCACATTGTTGATGAAAAAGCTCCTTCCATTGTTTTCTTGTGTGAAACAAGATGCAATGGTAATGTTTTTTATTATTTACAACTTTCTTTGGGATTTGATTTGATTTGATTTTTTTTTTTTTTTTTTTGCTGTGAATTCTGTAGGCAGGTATGGTGGGCTTTGTTTACTTTGGAAGCAAGATTTTGATTTGTACATTCGCTCCTTATCCCTACACCACATCGATGCTCTTGTGGGAGGAAAGGGCAATCCTGAACACTGGAGATTGACTAGTTTTTATGGCTTTCCAGTGTGACTCTTTGGAGGATCCTACTGAATATCGAAGTGTGGTAGGTGCTCTTCAATATCTCACATTAACTCGTCTTGATATTACTTTTTCTATGAACCAGGTGTGCTAGTTCATACACCAACCCACCACCTCACATTGGCTTGTTGTTAAGCGCATCTTGCGTTATCTCATTGGGACTGCTACTCATGACATCTTCTACAAACCTGGCCCTCTCACTCTCACAACCTATTCTGATGTTGATTATGCTGGAGACCCCGTCAGTCGCCGTTGTACCAGAGGCTATTGTCCATATATTAGTTTAAATTTGGTCCCATAGAGTTCCAAGAAACAAGGTGGTGTTTCTCGCTCTAGCACTGAAGCTGAGTACTGCCAATTGGCTTATACTGTAGCTACTATATCATGGTTCCAGACCCTTTTTCGTGACTTGCACATTCCTCTCTCTTGTCCGAAGCTATGGTGTGACAATATTAGTGTCGTCTTTGACGACTAATCCGGTCTATCATGCCTACACTCAACACGATGAACTTGACTATCACTTCATTCGTGAGAAGGTTGATCGCAGGGAGCTTGATGTTGGTTATTTATCCACCCATGATCAGATAGCCGACATCTTCACCAAAGGACTTTTCATTGCTCGATTCCATCTAGAGTTACTTGTTTTAGGCTAAGGTTTAGCCAATCAATTGTAACTACGTCCGTTGGTATCACAACAGGTATGGCCAGCTCAGATAACTACATATACTCAGTAGCTGAAAATGATGAATCATGGACCTTGGTTTTTATCAGAAGGTGGCATTGATAATTAAGTGTGGTTGAGAATCAATTTATTGGAAAGTTGATATAAAGGTCAGAAAATAGATACGTGGAATAAAGGGAAAGTTTGTGATATTTTCAAGCCCACCATAGGAGTACCCCCCAGTGACCTTGAAACAATTTGGTTATTTCTGATAATGCCCCACGAGTTTTGGGGAAGCCTGGACTGTGTGGTGCAAGGATTGTGGCTCGGGTGGACTTGATGTCTCCGAGGCCAGCGAGGATTGAGGCTCGGGTGGACTTGGTGTCTCCGAGGCCTACAAGGATGGAGTTGACGGAATAATATTGGAATTGACGGTATTAATGGAATGACGGGATATTTGGAATTGACGGAAAACTATTGGAATTAACAGATCAGGAATGGGGGTACGCCTAGGTGGAGAGAACTTAAGTTCTGAGATACTTTTAAACTAAAATGGAGGATTTTATATAGTTACCATTATTTTCTTAAGCAACAAATTTGTTTTACAATTAAAAGATGAAATATATATATTCTAATTAAGTTGTTGATATACATATATTTATATATGAGCCTTACGTGAGTTTCGATGCAAGGATACAAGTGTCTTCGCAGCTTGTTGGTTTTAGTTTAGTTTATTTATTTTATTTTCGGCAGAAGTCAAATTTGTAGAAAATTTGGTTTCTAGTTAGAAGGGCGTTTTGGTCATTTGTGCACGGCACCCGCCAGGTTTTGAACACACACAGGGTTCGGCTCAGATTCCAAAGTGGAATTCGAGTCGGGTCCTATCATTAGCTTTATGTAGAATTTTTTGATTCATGATTCAGACATGTGTAGAGAGAGTTGTGCCAATTTAGTATAGACAGTTCGAGCATAATGTGTTCTGCGGGTTTTGCAAAATATTCTTTTTGAAGTTCAATCCTTGGAGTTTAATTTGTGTCAATTATATTTGGGAAGTATCTACAAGGATGCAAGGTTATTTTCTAAGGTCTGATCCTATATTTAGTAGGATTTTGGATGCCAACTCATCAAAGGCAATTGAAGCCGAACTAGGAAAGCATAGTTACCAAGTCAAAAGAGGATTTATTCCTTATTTAAAGAAGACCAGAAAATAGGGTTCTCTGATGCTGGAGTTTGAAGAAGAGTCGAAGAGCCACTGCCATCATCAAGTTTTCGAGCATTGTCATAATCCATAAGTTTTATTTTATGTTTTCTAGTTTTTCAATTATGTTTTCTTTGAACATGAGTAACTAAATTATTCTCTAGAGTGAGAATGACACCCGAGCATGGATAGTTACGATTTCTAATATTTTTTAATGGATTCTAAGTTTCTTTTAGATGAATGTTTAATCACTATTCTAATTGTTGCTATTTGTTTAAGTTCATTGATTGATCACCCTAGGGCTTTGCATCTAGTAAATTGGAAGATGAATTTGAGGCAGAACTCGCAATATAATTCAATTAGCTTCTTGTGATTAAATGTGGTGAATTACATTATTACTTGACGAAGAATAATGGTTTGCTTGGTTCCCTTGTTTTCTAAAACGTAATGAATCCAACTTGTTAAATTTATGCCTTAACCAGAATAGATTACAGGATTGGGTATATGATCTTTGTCTGAACTAGAAAAGAATCTTACACTTCAGGAAAACTATGGTCTGAGTGCCTGAAAAGGAATTAGATATGGGAATTATCATCTAAAGAATCAAAAGAATCTGTTGAATGCATTGAAATCTAACTTGGATTGCTTGTGGTTGATTCCGAAACCCTAGACCTTCATCATTCTTTTTCAATCTTTAAAAGTTAATGTTTTAATTCTTAATTGCCTTGATTAATTTCTTGTTTGTTTCATAAACCTTCACAAAAACAATCTCTACAAATTTACTTGTGTATCAGTTAGATTTAATTTAGGTATTTGAATATTAGATTAATTTGGAATCCTCATGGGAACGATACTTGAACTTGTCAAATGTTATACTACATCATTCTTGTGCACTTGCAAGGAGGTTGATTAAGCCTCCTTCTTCGTTTTTGTTATTGAATTGTGATGGATCTCTTAGAAAAGAAAGTTGTAATAGAGGGTCTGGTGGTGTCTTAAGGGATTTTGAGGGTAACTTTATTTGGGGGTTTGCAAATAAGGGTCCAGCAGATTTGGATGTTTTGGCTATTGAATGTGTTGCTATACACATGGGTTTGATGAAGGCTGCCGAGTTGGGACTATCTTGTTTCGTGGTAACATCAGTCTCGCAAGAAGTGGTGGCTTTACTGAAGAGTGATGGTGAGCTATAAAGTAATTTGGAAATATTGTGGACGACACTAGAAGGTTGATGGTGCAGTGTTGGTGACGTTCGTTTTCAGCCGTGATTGGGGAATTGACTAGCCCATGCTATGGCGCAGTTTGGATTGCGAGAACAACATCCGTCTTTCTGGGATGGTTTAGCTTCTGACTAACTAGTATCAATGTTGGTAACATACATGGAGGGTGGGTAGTTTTATTTGTCTTATTGCTTGCGGATGTTATGGTACTCTTTTTTCTTGACTCAATTTTTTATATTAGAGGTTTTTATGGCAAGGTTTTAACAAGCCCATTTTCTTTTTGCATCCTATTTTGTTTGCAGTTGTACCTTTATTGGTTGGAAATGGAATGAACGTTTCTTACTCTTTGATAATTGAAAAAAAAAACTCTGTACTTTTCTTTATGACATGTTTACATACTTCAAATCGGGACGAAAAAATTGGGTCTAAAAAGGAATAAGGTCAAAACTAAAAGATAATTTGAATTTTCTTTAGTAAGTTGAGCATAGTCCGGCCCAAACATATCTTAGGAGGAAACAGTACACATTATTTGAAACGCGGACTTATCAAACTCAATAACCCGAGAATATAAAAAGCAAAGCTATCATACACACAATCCCAACTCACAGACAGTCCTTATAGTGGTGCCGGATCAATAAAATAACAAGCAACACCATCTTTCATGACTTTTCCAACATGTGTGTAGCCATCATCTTTTTTGTAGAGGAGATCCACGACTCTTGTTAAATTAACAATACGTACAAGGATAGGCATTGGCATAGAAGTTGGTCTTAGGAACTCCTCGTTCATATCTTTCCATGAATCCACAATTTGTTTGTTGAAGACATCAATTGTCTCTTGCTCATCTGACACCCCATATTGCTTCATGTAACAATCAATAGCAGAAGCAACATGCCCTCTCTCTTTCTCAAACTGCAAAAACAGAATCCAAAATCCATGATTGTAAGATTAATTTTGACTAAATTATCCCCAACTATTTGAGCTCTATAGTCCTATATTTAATTGTTTGTCACTTTTGGTCCATTTGTCGAAATCCCTTTGCCTTTTTTTTTAGGTTAAAACTTAGGAATAAACGTATCCACGTATGTAGCATATACTTCTCTAACCTCCCACCTCTGATTTTCTTCTCATAATTCATCTTGAATTGAAGCTCTAATGATATTTTCCAGGTAAAATTGAAGTTGCAACTTCAAATGAGGATGAAATATGAGAAGGAAAGTGGATAATGAGAAGTGAGGTAAAAATATATATGGTGTGAGCAGATATTTTGCTTTAAAAATTATAGAATTTGACTGAAGGACCAAAGCGACATTGTACTTAGTGTGCGAGGAATTTAAAATTTAAGACTTGAATTGAGAGACGAAAGTGAGAATCTTGTACCTTGGTCGAAACAATGTCATCCATGAGCCTAATAATGATATTGGAAGCTCTAAGAATTTTAGGGTCAGTCAACAACCACTCAAAGGACTCCTTAGTTACAATGTCTCCCATGCAAAGTAAAGATATAGTTGAAAGTATATATGGTGTTACCAACAGATGCTGTAGCAACACGCATATACTCCTCCATGTTTGGGATGCATCCTTCGTGGAACCATTTGGCCTCATCAAAGTAAGCTTTAGCTGAAGTTTTCCACTGCATGTAAATTAATTCAAAAAAGTGAAATTTAAATTAAGCTGTACATGTGTTTCTTAATTAATTAATATACATACAGCTTCTTTTGCATAGTTTGCTCGGTATGCTCTCCCTTCCTTCATCATCTCCTCCTCAATTTCATTGAAAACATTCAAAACCGCGTGGTAGAATATTTGCATGTAGTCAGCTGGCAGTCCATCCATGCAATTGACATGCCATCTGTAAAATTGCATACAGGTAACATATTCATCTGAAGCATATATATACAAAGCAAAATTTTGTTTTGTTTTTATTTTTTCAAAAATTCAAACCTTTGAATTGCTTCGGTAAAGATCTCGAGTTCTTCAAATGTACCGAATGCGTCGTAGATATCATCCATTATTGATAATAAGGCCATCACTTTTGTGAGAATTTTTCTCCCAACAAGGTATTGGTGCTCAAAATAGACTCCCACTACCCAGAAGTACAACTCCACAATTCGGTCTCTTGCAAAAGGCAGCTTCTTTTCAAACTCCAGTTCTTTCCACCACCTAATTAATTGACAATATTAGTTAATGAATTACTAACTTATTACATGCTAATTCACATAATTAAAAGATAACCTACCTAATAATCTCACTGAGCTCTTGTTTGTGCAAAGATTGAACAAGATTGAAGTCTGACTTGGCGAGTTTTAATAGAGCTTCATTATGTGAAGCTTCATCCTGGTAAGTTGACATGTACCGACGGGCACATAACCTCTCCAGACCCTTTCGCAGCGGTCTCTCCAAGGCTTGAAGTATTTGTTCTGCCAGTTGATAGCTTACATGGGTTGTTGCCGACTCGAGATGTTTGGTGGTGAAAACAAGAGCTTCTTCTAGTATATCTTCTCCATGCACCCTCAGATGAGTTGCTTCATAAAAGCTTAGCATGCCCAGCACATCAGCAATTAAGCTTTCCTTGAAGCCTCCATTTTTAGTATCTTTGAACTTGTTGAATATTCCTGCTTGATTAATTGCAGCAAATGGATACATAATAAATAATTTTTGCCAAATTCAAATTCGTTACATTAATTTCTCTAATAATTTAGCTTACTGCATGAAACATTGTGTCCATGTTGTCTTAGTAGCCGAAAACCAAGAGAAACATTGTATAGATCACCATCACCATCATCATCATCATGGAAATGATTTGTAGCATATAAATGTTCCAGTGCTTCTTCTATTTCCTTTTCAAAGTGGTACGCCACGCCTAGGTGCTGGATTGCATCGATTAGCTTCATCTGAGTTGAAAAATCATCTGCACTGGTTTTGAACACTTCCCTCCTCACTACTAGTTTCAGTTCTTCAACTTCTTGTTGCTTATGGGCATAAGTTATCTGTATCCACAAAATTGAATGAGCAAAATACATGTCAAATTTCTTTTGAAACAAAACAAAGAAACATGCATTTAGTTATTGAAACAATTTGTATGATATATAAATTACCATGTCTTCTGAATCATAATGCATAAATTGATCCCCCCAAATGCTCGGGTGGTAATTAGCTGTCCGTCGAACAATTTGATCAGCCTTAGAATTTTGTGATTGTGCTGTTGAACTGGCTTCTAGAGCCATGATTTGTAATAGTGTAAAAATGTCAGATCTTTTTTGCTCTGCAAGTATGGAAAATATTGTTCATATACTCATGTATATATATATAGCAAAGGGATGGAACTATTGGTTTACAGCACAAATGCGGAATGAGTAACTTCTTTTTGTGGGATATCTTTTGTAATCTCAAAGTGACCCTCGACCCACCATTGGCCAGATTTCCAGCATATGTTTATCGTTTGTGTCTTTTGTTCTACAACATATGCGTGTGGTTGAACCTAGCTATATATATATATATATATATATATATATATTAGCTATGTATATGCAACCATGTTTTGAGCGTGGGAAACATGAATTATTTTTTTGACAAATGTCACCACTGTAATATAGCACATGTATCATATGTAATATATGTTCTAGACAATGAGTTTGGACGGTGTTCCTATAGGCCTCGTCTGGTGTTTCTGAATTGCTTGTGTGTTTATGATAAATTTTTTAAAATGTTTTTTAAAAGGTTTTTTTATCACAAATGGTCTTTGAGGTTTGTCAAATTATCACCTTTCATCCTTAATCTTTTTTTGTGACACTAATGGTCCTTAAGATTACACAATGAATATCAAAATGGTCTCTGCTGTTAGTTTCCGTGAATCTTTCTGTTAAAATACTGATGTGGCATATATATGAGGCCATACATCCAATAATATATTAATAAAATATTTTAAAGTATTTAAAAACTAAAACATAAAACAAAATTTAATAAAATAATATTAAAAGAATGAAAGAATGAAAGAAAAATTGAACTCCCCAAATCGCACAGATTTGAGAGAGAGAGAGAGAGAGAGAGAGAGAGAGAGGAAAAAAAATTTTACACGAACGACCAACCAGAGAATTGAAGAAGAAAAAAAAAACGAAGTAATCACAAAAGCCAGCGCCACCCCCATCCTCTGAGCCCTGACACCCCACACCCATCCCTGTAGCACCTCCCTTCCGGCACTGTTCTCTTTCTCTCTGTCTTACATCTGGGTTGGGTGTGCTCTCTGTCTCAAACCCCGCTCCTCCCTCTCTTCCCTCGAAAAAGCACTGCCCCAGCCCCTCTCTCTCTCCTATCCGACACATCCCAACAGTGGATCTCCCCCTTCACCAGATCCATGGGTGTCTTGATATGTATCTGAAATTTGAATTCGAGCCTTTTAATTTGAATAAAATTTTAAATTCTAGCTAATTGGTTTGATAATACTGGACATTTGTTTTGAAATTTGCATTTTGAATTGTCCATCTTGGCATCTTGAAAGGTGATGTTGCTGCCCTTTTTTCTTGTCTTTGTTTTTGGTAATATTTGCTGCCCAATTTTAATCTCTGCTGAAGTTGGGTAAGTTGAAAATGAAAGCGGTAACTCGAGCGACTCAACTCGTGATAATCTGGGCGAGGTGGAGTTTGGTTGTGTCTGAGAGGAGAACGGCAGTGGCGGTGGGTTTGCTCTGGATCGGAAGGTTGTCAGTCGGAGGAAGGTAGGATGGGGGTTGGCTGGGTGGGATCATGGGAGGTGGCTGGTGGTAGAACTGGCAGCTCATTTGTTTGTTTTTTTTTTTTCGTTTTTCAAAGTGTTTATATTTATTTTCAAAAAAAGTTTATTTTTATTTTTAATATAATATTATACCTTTTATTTAAAGCCACATGGCTCTATTCTATTGGATGGGTGGGTTCATATATGTGCCACGTCAATATTTGACGGAAGCTAACGAAAGGACCATTTTGATGTGCATAGGATAACCTTAAGGACCATTAGTGTCACGAAAAAAGGTTAAAGACGAAAGGCGATAATTTTGCAAACGTCAGGGACTATTGGTGATAAAAAGCCTTCGTAAAATATAACTTTCTGGAAATCTCAAAAGACAAAAAATGAAAATGAAAGAAGAAATTGCTCAAAATCTAAGAGGATTTTTAAATAAATATTTCCTTTAAAACAGTGAGGTACCAAATTTAGCTAAAGAACATAATGAAAATGACATAAATGAAAATGAGAATGAAAATGAAAATGAAATTGAAACTAATTTGAACATTTATGATCCAAGAGGGGGGGATAATCTTGATGTAAAAATGAGGGATTTACTTTTAGAGAACTACTGGCCAGATTTGCAGCATACTCTCATGATTATTTTCAGCAATTATGGCTGAGAGGGGATAGAGGGAGGGTTATGAGGTGGAAATTTCGTTGGGGGTTTTGGAATGTCTTTTTTTCCCCTTTATATTATGTTTAAAGTGTTATAAGATTTATTGATTGGGAATCTGCCAGAGAACGAAAAAACAAAAACAAAAAAAGACAAGAAAAAGAAAAAGAACCTTTAAATTCTAATCAGCAATTATTGATTGATAAAAACTGAAGCAACACTATCTTTCATCACTTTCCCAACCACTCTTTTGATAAAAAGTGTGTAGCCATCCTCCCGTTTGTAAAGGATATCAGCCACTCTTGTTAGATTCAGAACACGCAGGAGGACCGGCATTGGCACAAATCTTTAACCTGTTTGTTAAAAATATCAAGCACCTCTTGCTCTGGCACCCCATATTGCTTCATGTAGCGTTCAATACTAAAACAACATGCTCTCTCCTTCTCAAACTGCAAAAATAAATAGAGAATACAAATTATCTTACCTAATTCTGATTTGTACCAAGGTAAGAACATCTTATTATACGTACCTCGTATCCACTATGGTCATCCATGAGCCTAAAAATTATATTTGAAGCTCTAAGAATTCTAGGATCATTCAACAACCACTCAAAAGTTTCTTTCGTTACAATATCTCCCATGCCAACCAGAGATGTAATTGAAAGCAAGGTGTTACCAACACAAGCTGTTGCTACACTCATATACTCTTCCATGCTTGGATTGTAGTCTTCGTGCAACCGTTGGGCCTCAGCCTAGTAGTTCCGGGCTTGATCTTTAACCTATGCCATTTGTTAAAAGCATTGAAAAGTAAAGTGAGTTGTGACTGTTGAAAAAATCCCATGGAACAAACCCAAAATATATTAACAGCAAATAAAGTTGTGCATTTGCATTACGTACAGCTTCTTTTACATAGTAAACTCAGTATGATCTTCCTTCTTTTACCATCTCCTCCTCAATTTCGTCGTAAACATTCAAGAGGGTATGGTAAAATACTTGCATATAGTTTGGGAGTTCGTCCATACAATTGATATCCCACCTGAATATTGCAAAAACCACATTCATCTTAGGCATACAAGCAGGTAGGAGTTATGCAACAAATAAATCAGCTTCAATAATTAATTAGAAAGCAGATTATAAATTTTTTCCAATTAACCTTTCAATTGCTCCAGTAAAAATCACGAGTTCTTCGTAGGTGCCAAATGCATCGTAGATATCATCCAAAACTGATACCAGGGCGATCACTTTTGTAAGAATTTTTCTTGTTGCCATATAATGCGGTTTGAAATAGACTCCAACTATCCAAAAGTACAGCTCCACGATCCTATCTCTTGCAAAAGGCAGCTTCTTTTCAAAGTCCATTTCTTTCCACCACCTATTATTAATTCACAATATTAAGTGTATAGGTTGCACTAATTGCAAACTATTTTATGTTCACATGATTCAAAGACTTTACCTAGTAATCTCACTGAGCTCCTTCTTGTGTAAAGATTGAACGATACTGAAATCTAACTTCGCAAGTTTCAATATAGCTTCACTATGTGATGCATCATCTTGGTAGATTGACATGTAACCCCTGGCACATACCCTCTCCAGACCCTTCCGCAGAGGTCTCTCTAGGGCTTGAGCTATCTGTAAAGCAAGTGCATTGCTTGCATCCGTTGTTTCTGCCAACTCAAGGTGAGTGGTGGTGAAAACAAGAGCCTCTTCTAGTATGTCTTCTCCATGCTTCCTTAGATGTGCTGCTTCATAAAAGCTTAGCATCCCAGGAACATCAGCAGTTAAGCTCTCCTTGAAGTTATCATTTTTATCTCACGTCACATTCCACACATAAATTAATTAATTTATTCATCCCTACCGCAAGAAACATTAAATCCATGTTGTCTTGGTAGCCGAAAACCAAGAGCAACAGTGTAGAGATCACCACCATCATAGTCATGATATGTAACGTGCACACGTTGCAAGGCTTCTTCGATTTCTCTTTCGAAATGGTAAGCCACGCCAAGTCGCTGGACTGCATCAATTAGCTTGAGCGGATGTGAAAAATCACCTGTACTTGTTGTGAATACTTCCTTCCTCACTGCTACTTTCAGTTGGTCCACTTGCTGTTGCATATGGTCATAAGTTATCTGCTACAACACAACACAACAAATTAAATTAGCAACAAATTAAATTTGAAAAGAATAAAATGCATATAAATAATTTGAATAACATTACAATGTTTTTTTCATCATAATTGAGGAACCGATCTCCCCAAATGCTTGGGTGATAATTTGCTGTCTGCCGAAACAATTTCTGGCTCACCACGGCGTGCTACTTGAGTTGCTACTACTGGGAAAGACATGGTTTGCTTTGTGCTAGCTGAAATATTGCTCATACGATTATGTATATATAGGCAAAATGATCACAGGGTACGATTATGTATATATAGGCAAAATCCACATCATTCACTCTAATTATAAGATATAATTTCCATGTCGTGGCCGGGTAAGTGGGCTTCCCTTTCACGACTCTTTGAGTGGGATGTCTTTCTTTTCCCTTTTCTTTTGGTCATGTACGATGTGGGCATTGGCTGAATTTAGAGCATATGTTTAACATGCGTTCCTTTTCCTCCTTCTGAGCATAGATATGGTAGACATGGTCATGTTATAACATAAAAGTTATTAGGTGAATGAACTTCTGATTTATGAAATCATAATCTTCAACATTTTGTTTATTACCATTGTAAAACAAAATTAACTAATAACCCAACATATATTAAATAAAATTAAATCTAAAAATAATAATAATGAAAATGAGTAAAGTGGTATAAACGAGGAATAATTTAAAGAGCTATTTACACTAACACTCCCTAAGATTTTCAATATTTTCATAAAATCCCCTGGGATTTTAAAAATTACACGAACACCTCCTTAGGTCTTAAATTATTTTCACATAACCCATTTCCATTGATTTTTCGTCCAAAATTTATGATTTTATATTCAAAATTTCTTCAAATGACAAAGTTAGCCTTTAAGATTAGATTGCACATACATTCGTTGAGGTTAATTTTGTTATTTGCAAAAGTTTTTATATGTATGAAATCATCACATTTTTTTATGTAGAATCAATGAAAAGGGGTTTTGTGAAACAAATTGAAACCTTAGGGGGGGGGGTGTTCGTGTAATTTTTAAAACTTTAGGGAGTTTTGTGAAAACATTGAAAACCTCAAGGGGTGTTAGTATAAATAACTCTAAAATTAATTAATTAAAAATATAAAATTCCAAGATAATCCAATATTAATGTGAATTCAATATGTAGAAAGAACTACAAGTTGAAGAATTAGATTTCCAACCATTTCAATGTGCTTAAAGTAGGCTATTTTTCCATGAAATCATAAAATTTGAGTCCAATCCCATCAGACCTCCACTACTTGGTCAACCTCATCGGCTTGAACCACTTTAAAAATAATATAAGGAAAAAGAAATCCAAAACCCCCACCGACACTTCCTCCTCATAACCACCCCTCTTCCCCCTCTCAGCACGTACCCCCTGTGTCTCTTCTCCCCTACTAACCCACCCACCCCTCCTTCTTTCTACCTTCTGTTTTTGGTTATGTTATTTCTGATTCTAAAAATTTGGCTGTTGGCTTTTGATTTTAGATTTGTTTGGTCAAATTTTGATTTGGGGTTATTTGGTATTTCTTGTTTTAATGTTAGATTGTTGATTTGATGATGCATTATGTCAATTGCCAAGCAGAAAAAACTAAGTTTGTATTTTTTTTGGTATATGATTAATATGGTGGTTTTTGCTTAGTTAGTTCTTTCTTGACTCATGGCCCCTCTTTCTTCTAAAAACCATCGACCTCACGGAACCAGATCCAGATCTAAGTTTTTTAGGAGCTGAGGGACATTTTCTATTTTTCAGGGAGCTTGGGGCGGGGGGGAGAGAGAGAGAGAGTCCGTATAGGTGAGTTGAGGTTTTTTCTCTAAGTTCTCAAAAGTCATTTTACAAAAGGGTAAATTTATCTTTAAAATTTTGAATACAAGATGAATTGAAAAATAAAAGATAAGTGAAAATAGCAGCAATCGATTTAACCAATCTTATAAAACATCAATCAATAATTGCTTATTAGAATTTAAAGGTTCTTTTTCTTTCTGGTCTTGTTGGTCTTGTTTTATACAAACAAATCATGTTGGGCTGCTGGGTCTCATGTTATTATAATTTTCCTAACCCATGACTCATGATAAAATAATTGATGTCATGCATCATATAGCGCATGCATGCATCCCTAAGGTTGCAAATGTAGGAGACATGCAATGCGATGCAAGGATGTTTTAATCTCTATTTTTATAAAGCTAGACCCTAAGTTACCGTGTCACATGCTTCACTAAAAGTCATTGTGACAAAAATTATTCTGAGCCAGACCTAAGGTGTTCGGAAATTGTGGATTTGCAGGCATGCTTCTAGGCTATGCTTTGTTGATGTTAATGACATTAATCGGTTCTTTCAAATTCTCTTTGATAATTTCAAAATATATATATCTGTATGTTCTAAAAATTAGTTTTCTTCTGGGCTATGCTTCTGGCTGGGCTACTCAACAAATAAGTTAATACACTTTTAACATCATGCTTTTTTTGGATATTCTATGTCATATTCCGGGATCGGCTTCGCCGTAGCACGATATTGTCCGCTTTGGGCCCCCCTCTCTGCCCTCACGGTTTTGTTTCTGGGAGCTCACGAGCAACTTCTCAGTGGGTCACCCATCCTGGAATTGCTCTAGCCCACAACTCGCTTAACTTCGGAGTTCCTACAACTCCGAAGCCAGTAAGCTCCCAAAAGGCCTCGTGCTAGATGGATGCGGGTGTGCACATATAAGGCACATCACCCCCTCTCCGTTGGTTGATGTGGGATCTTACAATCCACCCCCCTTAAGGGCTCGACGTCCTCGTCGGCACACTCGCACCACACGGCATAGTGGCTCTGATACCAAATTGTCACATCTCGGGATCGGCTCCGTCGTAGCACGATATTGTCCGCTTTGGGCCCCCCTCTCTGCCCTCACGGTTTTGTTTCTTGGAGCTCACGAGCAACTTCCCAGTGGGTCACCCATCCTGGAATTGCTCTAGCCCCCAACTCGCTTAAATTCGGAGTTCCTACGACTCCGAAGCCAGTGAGCTCCCAAAAGGCCTCGTGCTAGATGGATGCGGGTGTGCACATATAAGGCATATCACCCCATCTTCGTTGGTTGATGTGGGATCTTACATTATACACAACCATAATAATTCTACATAAAAGTTTACCAAACACTTTGACAGTGTTGTTTATACTCACAACAGTTTCACTACACTCAACTGCTTTATTTCAAAGTTGATTATTCTCAAGATAAACAGTTTTTTTAAAAGCACAACAATACTAAACTGACACTACGGCTAACTCAAAGACATTAGGGCATATTATTCACACAATGAATATATAAAGCACAGCTAGTTCTTTCTCATAATCCAACTCATAGGCTCATACTAGTGCTGGATCAATCAAATACGAAGCGATGCAATCGTTCATCACTTTTCCACCATGTGTGTATGCATCATATTTTTTGTAGAGGAGATCCACCACTCTAGTTAAATTAACAATACGTTCAAGGATACGCATCGGCATAGAAGTTGGTCTAAGGAACTCCTCGTTGATATCTTTCCACGAATCCACAATTTTTTTGTTGAAGACATCAATTATCTCTTGCTCATCTGAGACCCCATATTGCTTCATGTAACAATCAATAGCACAAGCAACATAGCCCCTCTCTTTTTCAAACTGCAAAAATAGAATCCAGAATCCCAAAAAAGAATATAAGTGATGAAATAGTTATGAATTGAGAGACCTAAGTTATGTAATAGTTAGAGCGCAATTTAGTAGGTAGTTTCTGTGTACCCTGCTCGAAACGATGTCATCCATGAGCCTAACAATGATATTGGAAGCTCTAAGAATTTTAGGGTCATTGAACAACCACTACTCAAAGGACTCCTTGGTTACAATATCTCCCATGCCAACTAAAGATGTAGTTGAAAGTGCGAAGCTAGCAGCAGAAGTTGCAGCAACACACATATACTCCTCCATGCTTGGGATGCATCCTTCGTGGAACCATTTGGCCTCATCAAAGTAAGCTTTGGTAATAGTTTTCCACTGCATATGTGATACATAAATATTATGTAAATTCATTATAATAGTGAATTAATAAGTTGTGTGTTTGTTTAATTAATTAACATACAGCTTCTTTTGCATAGTGAGCTCGGTATGCTCTTCCTTCCTTCACCATCTCCTCCTCAATTTCATTGAAAACATTCAAAAGCGTATGGAAGAATATTTGCTTGTACTCTGGCAGTCCTTCCATGCAACTGGCATGCCATCTGTAAATTGCATACACCATATTCATCTGAAGCATATAAACAAAACAATTTTTTTTTTAATAAATAATTTCAAACCTTTGATGAATTGCTTCGGTAAAGATCTCAAGTTCTTCAAATGTACCGAATGCATCATAGATATCATCCATTACAGAAATCAAGGCAATAATTTTTGTGAGAAATTTTCTTCCAACAAGGTATTGGGGCTCAACATAGACCCCAAAAATCCAGCAGTATAACTCCACAATTCTGTTTCTTGCAAAAGGCAGCTTCCTTTCAAAGTCTAGTTCTTTCCACCACCTAATTGACTGCATTAATTAGTGAGTTACTAAATTAATTACAGTCGGTGTTCATAATTAATCTCACATAATTAAAAGATAACCTACCTAGTAATCTCACTGAGCTCTTGTTTGTGCAAAGACTGAACAAGATTGAAATCTGACTTGGCAAGTTTTAATAGAGCTTCATTATGTGAAGCTTCATCTTGGTAGATGGACATGAACCGACGGGCGCATAACCTCACGAGACTCTTTCGGAGCGGTCTCTCTAGGGCTTGAGCTATTTGTTCTGCTAGTTGATAGCTTACATGGGTTGTTGCCGACTCCAGATGTTTTGTCGTGAAAACAAGAGCCTCTTCTAGTATATCTTCTCCGTGCACCCTCAGATGCGTAGCTTCATAAAAGCTTAGCAATCCCGACACATCAGCGATTAAGCTTTTCTTGAAGCCTCCATTTTTACTATCTCTGAACTTGTTGAATATTCCTGCTTGATTAATTGCAGCAAATGGACACATAAGAAATAATTTTGGCCAAATTTAATCTCGTTAAATTAATTGCAGCAAATGGACACATGAAACATTGTGTCCATGATGTCTTAGTAGCCGAAAACCAAGAGAAACACTGTATAGATCACCATCACCATCATCATCATCATGGAAATGATTTGCAGCATATATATGTTCCAGTGCTTCTTCTATTTCCTTTTCAAAGTGGTACGCCACACCTAGGCGCTGGATTGCATCAATTAGCTTCATCTGATTTGAAAAATCATCTGCACTGGTTGTGAACACTTCCCTCCTCACTGCTAGTTTCAATTCTTCAACTTCTTGTTGCTTATGGGCATAAGTTATCTGCATCCACAAAATTGAATGAGCAAAATACATGTCAAATTTCTTTTGAAACAAAACAGAGAAACATGCATTTAATTATTGAAACAATCTGTATGTTATATAAATTACAATGTCTTCTGAATCATAATTCATAAACTGATCCCCCCAAATGCTCAGGTGGTAATTTGCTGTCCGTCGGGATGGAACTAATGACTTACAGCACAAATGCCAAATGAGTAACTTCTTTTTGTGGCTTATCTTTTGTAATCTCAAGTGACCCTCGACCGACCATTGGCCAGATTTGCAGCATATGTTTATCGTTTGTCCCTTTGCAGCATATATATATATATATATATATATATATATATATGCATCCATATTTTGAGCGTGGGAAACATTAATTTATTTTTTCACAAATGTCACAACTATATGTTGAGAGTGTTTGTCCCACATTGAAAAGTTAAGGGACTTAGCCTCGGTTTATAAGGAATTGAGCTACTCCTTCCATTACTACTTAGTTTTGGAGTGGAACCTCAACTTCCTTCATGGTATCAAAACGGGTTATCCCACATGTGAAAGCTCAAAGGCCACACACGATCCATGTCACCCAATATGTGTTGTTCACGTGTTAGGCTTGAAAGTTCGCCAAATGTATAGGGCGTGTTGAGAGTGTTTGTCCCGCATTGAAAAATTAAGGGGAGTTGAGGTTTGGCGTGTTGAGAGTGTTTTGTCCCGCATTGAAAAATTAAGGGGAGTGTTTTGTCCCGCATTGAAAAATTAAGGGGAGTTGAGGTTTGGCGTGTTGAGAGTGTTTGTCCCACCTTAAAAAATTAAGGGGAGTTGAGGTTTTTTCCCTAAGTCCTTAGAGGTCATTTTACACAAGGATAAATTTGTCTTTAAAATTTTGAATATAAGGTGAGTTGGAAAATAAGACATCGGTGAAAATAGCAGCATCGATTTAACCAATCTTATAACATATCAATCAATAATTGCTTATTAGAATTTAAAGGTTCTTTTATTTTTCTTTTTGGGTTTTCTTTTCATTTTCTGGTAGATTTCCATTGTATCCGATCAACCAATCTTATAACGCATTACATTATGCATCGGGCAAGCTTTCGATGTCAAATATTTGCATAAGAATAATACTAGTCTTACCACATTTTTTATACCACATGATGTGGCAGCTGAAGTGTACATAGCACATCATGTAAAATACTAGTTTCTGTTTTCTAATTTTATTTATTAAAATACACTTCATTCATTTAATTGATGTGGCATATGATATGGATATGCCACATCATGTGGTATAGAAATGTGGGATAATAATGTGGTAAGTGTAGCATTACTCTTTGCATAACTATTATGCACGTCATGTAACATACGCTGATGATTTTTGTAGGTGAGCATCTCCAAGGGAGTATCGGTGCGTTTAGATGAGGGAAATAAACTTGAGATTTTGACAAAAGTCAGAATTTCTAAATTGACATGAACCAATTCCCGTGTTTCGATTAAAAAAAACATAGAAATTTAGGAATTTCGCATGGAAAAAAAATGGACTTTTGAGATCATAAATCCCAACTTTAAATTCTATCTAAAAGTCGTCATTTTTAAAATTCCAAGAGAGATTGAGTTTTTAAAAAAGATAACTTTACAAATAAAGGTTAAAATCCATGTTTTAAATCTGTCACCCAAACAAGAAACTTTACAAATTTTAGAATATTAATTTCCGTCATTTATGAAATTCATTATACTTTCAAATTTCCTCATCCAACCACATTATAAGTGTCACATCATATACGGTCATGATATTTTCAACAATTATTGTTTGAGAGGGGAGAGAGGGAGGATTATGAGGTGGAAATGTCGTTGGGGGTTTTGGATTTTTTTATATATTATTTTTAAAGAGTTATAAGATTGATTGATTGGATGTAATGGGAATCTGCCATTGTTGAACAAAAAAAACAAAAACAAAAAAAGACAAGAAAAAAAAAAAACCTTTAAATTCAAATCTGCAATAATTGATTGATGTGTTATCAGATTGGTTAAATCTGTTATAAATCTAGAGGAAATGGAGAGGGAATTGAGATGGAGAGAAGGGAATGTTTTCTCTCTATTCATTTATGTCTTTCTTAGTATTCTCAATGTCTAATTACAAAGGAAGGGTGTGAACCCTTTTGTAGGCAAAGCCTCTTCTAATTGGAGGTGGGCTCCACCTTATTATTTACAACACTCCCCCTTGGAGACCACAAATGATACGGAATATGCTCCGTTAAAAACCTTGCCAGTAAAAATCCAGTGGGACAAAAACTGGTCAAAGAAAAAAGAGTACATAATCATGTGTAACATAAAATTCTGTGTATATTGACGCGCGTGCGACACTGCCTCGTTAAAACCTTGCCAGGAAAAACCCAGTGGGATAAAAACCTGGACGAAGGAAAAAGAGTACAGTGTTTGAAGGTCTTTATTGATAGCACGCTCCCCCTGATGCTTGGCAAAATATCTTTAAGTCATACTGTTGATCACCTTTCTGAATATCGTAGTTGACACTGCTTCTGTGAGTCAATCTTGAGCGATACTGCCTCGTTAAAACCTTACCAGGAAAAACTCAGTGGGATAAAAACCTGGATGAAGGAAAAAGAGTACAGTGTGTGAAGGTCTGTATTAATACCACGCTCCCCCTGATGAATATCTCCCCCTGAAAACTTCATGACTAGCTTTTTCCAGTAAGCGACCATAGAGATTTCCAGAGTCCGCATATCTAATAACACTTGGGCTATTTGTAAGTTCACTCAAAAATATGCCCGTATATGGTGTTATGCTGAGATTGCATCAAATATGCCTCACATCATCTCAAAATGATGGTGATGGAGTTGAGCTCTATCTGGAAAATACGATGTACGGTCCAATATACTTCCGGAAAATCCTTAAAGTGTCCAACGGATAATCCTCATAAAAATGCTTCAATACTTTCTTAGTATAAGCAAGAATCTCGTTGGCATAATGCTCGATCTTTGAGTCGAGACAAATATTTCTTAAACTCTTCAGAAGCTTGAATGTGTTGCAAACATATTATAATCAATGTACTCACTGAGGCAATTTATGCACATTAGTATTGAGTACAGATTTTGTGCTTCAGGCACATGTCCTTCAGGGACTTGCTTTGTGCAATTTCAATCCTTTCAAGGATTTTGTTTAAAGGGATTAAACTTTATGACACATTATATAGCTTTTACCCAGCTATTTATACATCTTTAGGGAATCGCTTCTGGTGATATGCTCTGTGCATTCAATAACCCTTAAAGATAACATGTTGATCTCTGTAAATGTGCAATAAGGGGGCACAATTGAATCTGTAAATATGGAGAAAACCCAACATTCCTTGTTTCTGCCAGAAACATTGTGTCATACAAAGTAGATATATTCCCTTTTATTCTGAACATCCAAGTATAAATTTCAGTATTAACATCTTTTGGGTTCGTACTGTGGGTTTGTTCTTTCACGTTCATTCTCATCTGTAATGGAATTACCTCATTCCATTTTGGCCAAGGATATTGTCGACATTTAATAACTGAACGTGGTTCCAATCAACACAGCCCATTGATGATTTGAGTACTACTCCAAAACCAAAAATTGTCATTCATCAATTCATGATCTCATCATTCTCATTTGCACGTGCATGCATCAATTATAAGCATTTCTTTGCTTTTGGGTACCCAAGCCACTTCATGGGGCTTTTATTATGTGAGAATGTGGATTATAACCTCCAATGGAGCGTTATTTTACAGTAGGGCGTGGATAATCTCTATTTAGGGAGTTGGAACATTTAGAACACATATATCTGTCATGCTGCAGGCATGCCACAGATTAATACATACATGTCAATTAATTTCTGGGACTTTAACCCATACAATTTGCTACACATTAGGCGTGCACAATATCAATATTGACATGTCAAAGAATTGTCCTTTCGGGACTTCATTCTACATCATTTGCTACGCAACAGGCGTGCATCATATTGATCACTGCTATACCCATATTCTGTTCTTATGGGACTTTAATCTGTGCAGTGTATTATCAATGTATCCAACTTGCAATCTGTAAAATTTGCATTAATAATTCATGGATACATACAAGCCATTCTTTTGGAACAGACTTATCTCCTCATTTGGTTACCTTTCAAGATAAAATATCAAATAAGTATATAAGCATAAAATAACACAAGTATTGCTTACATCCTTAGGTGGGAGAAACTTTTCTCAAGTATCATTCAAGCTCGTATCGGCCCAGTAAATATAATGTAGCGCTTGATGATCTAGTTATATCCTGCAAGAGCAAAAAAACACAACTCTTTTGCCTCTGTTAAAACAAATAACCCTCAGAGTTAGGATCACTGCATGGATTCTTTCTTCGGATGTTCATTCTAAAGAAATAAAATCCCTTATGAACAGAGGGTTACAAAAGAGAAAAAAAATGCAAAAAAAATTGTGATATTGATTGCAAGAGAAGGTAAGCAATCAGGGAAGGAAACTGGTAGGAGCAGACAACAAGCTCAGCAATCAAGGAAGAAAGCTGGTGGGAGCAAACAACAAGCTCTCATTTCTCCTAGTCTAGAAGAACTTCCGGAGATTAGAGCATAAGGTTGCCTTCACAGTTCCCTAATGTGGCGGAAACGTGATCAGGGGTAGTCTCGCTTCCTGAATGGATGATCAGAGATAGTCTTGCTTCTCGGGCATATTGAGTGCTCACTGATAAGAAAAACAAGTAGATATCGCATCACTAGGTATGGAGAAAACTGGATGTCTTCTGCAAAGAAAATTTCGTTAGTAACACATTTATACACAAATAAGAGGAATAGGTAGAACCAGTGAATTTCAAATTAACCATAGGAAAATTGCGAGATTCTCGGGGTGCTTTTGAAAAAATAGCTCCGTGAAATCCGCAAAGCAAGATCGACTTTTGACGAAAATAATACTTGAAAACGCCGAAAGTGCCGACAAACATTAATGGAGGCCGCGTGAAGTTTTGGAATCTGGGAAAGAAAAAGAGAATATGGGGATCCGAGAATATATTGGGATCCTGAAAAACTGTAGCCATATTTCCTCCTATAGATATGGCCTTTACAAAACTTGATTGGAGCAACTGCGTTTCAACTCAACTTTCTTCATTTTCTGAAACTTTAGTTTTCCTAAGACTTTCTTCGAAACCTTCTTAAAAATGGCTTCCTCTTCTTCTTGCCCAAATTATTTCAATTTAAATGATACTCCCACAACAACCAGTGACGCCAAAGTTTGGCGTCCATCCTTTGTATCCCAAAATCGTCATCTCACAGTTAATGATTCTGTGATGATGAATGATGCTACTGCTGTCATAGTAGCTAGGAATTTCATTACTCTAATGGATGAAATGCTGTTAACAGGGAGGTCTGAGGAAGAGGCTATTGATGACTCAATGGCTTTTAGCATTCAGAGTGCTGCTTCTGTTTCTAACATGGCTGATCGTTTGCGTGCCAGAGCAAACGAGGTTGAGAGGTTAACAACTGAAAATTCGCCTCTCCAAAGAATGCTTCATGAGTCTCAACAAGAGGTTGAGAAACTTAAAGGAGAGAATAATTCCTTGTTGAAACTGGTGAGTTCGTACTCCGTTGATACACTGAGAAGGCTAGACATGCTGCAGGTCTCCAATGAAAGAATTTTGGGAGACCACGAGAGGCTCATGGCTAAGCTTAAGAGGCGTCGTCCTCTTCCTTCAGAGGCTTCCAGAACATAATGTATTTTCATAGATTTTACAGGGCCTGCACCTTCATTGCAGGTGGAAAAAAAAAATCTATCTGTTGTATGTTCCTGTTATAATAATTGCGCACATTCTTAAACTTGCACCTGTGGTTTTTACGTCTTTTCAAAATGACGGTTTGGAACCTTGTGCCTTATAGGTTCAAATAACCACATCGACCCTCCTAAATTTCATATTTCAACGTATGGAACTTTTGGCCTGGACTAAACACAAACCTCAGAATTTATTCACCCTTTTCAAATGGACATGAAATATGAATTGAGTAAAAGCCACGTTAATATCTTATATATTTGGGTTCATGAGCTTCCGGCCCAGATATAACAAAATATGTGGGGATTCTCAATTCATCATTCTCTTATGCCAAAGAAATATGTGGCGTACCACAATTTGCAATAATACCTCAAGGGTTGTCCATTTAATTGGAACTTCAGGTTCTCAACACTTAGATTTTGAACCTCAAGCCAAAATCACATGTTCTCATGGTATGGACATTTTTATAATTTTCTGTACATATTTCTGGACTTCAAGCCCTTACATAATTGTCCATATCTTGAGGAACTTCTGGCATCTCATTTAATTGCTCATCCATGAGTTTAAGGAACTGCAGGTTCCCTTTTTGAATAGTGATGGTTTACCCAAAATGATTAATATTTATGTATACGTCACTATTCATATATCCGGTACTATTCATCAAGTCATGAATACGTATCTATTCATGTGTACAATACATTTGCCAGTACAGTTATCATCCATGTGTACGGCATTATGAACCAATACGGTACTGTTACATCATTAAGGAACCCCAGGTCCTTATTTACATGTCAGGGATCAAAGACCCTCAAGTCCAATCACATGTTTACAAATATAGTACCGGAGAGACTGCCAGCTCTCATATTAACATCATCATCAAGGATCTTCAAGTCCTGATGTAATTGTATGATGAGGATCAAGGAACTTCTGGTCCTGATCTGCATACTGTAAAAACTCATCATACAGCACAATTAATCCATAAAATAAATTGTTGGTAAATAAATTACTGGTATGGACGATAAACCCGCACCATACTTTAAATAAATGTAAATGTGCGGTAAAATAAATTCATAAATTAAATTGCTTGATGTATGGACGTTAATCCCGCCATACCTTAAATAAAATTAAATGTGCGGTAAATTAAATTCATAAAGTAAACGTGCTTGTATGGGCACTAATTCTGCTCCATACTTTTAAATAAAAGTAAAGGTATGGGCGATAAACCCGCGCCACCCTTTTAAATAAATACTGTCGTATGGGTAATAAACCTACACCATACAGTAAATAATGTACAGTAAAGTAATTTCATAAAGTAAATTTCATAAAGTATGAGGGTCAATTCCACATCATACTTTAAGTAAAAGTAAATTTGCGATAAAGTAAACGTGCTTGTATGGGCACTAATTCTGCTCCATACATTTAAATAAAAGTAAAGGCGTGGACGATAAACCCGCACCACCCTTTTAAATAGATACTGTTGTATGGGTAATAAACCTACACCATACAGTAAATAAAATAAATGTGGGAATAAAAACCACCACTGAATAAGATAAGAAAAGTATTAGTATTACTAACAGCCTTCCACTAATAATATGTTTAATATTACCAAGAATCCATTTTTGTTAGTGGTTAGTAATAGAATAGCAAATAAATATACTATATTTTATATATATATATATATATTGTCAACTTGAATTGCCTCCCCACTTTTTTTTTTTTCGGTGGAACTCCCCTCAAAACTAGAGAAAATAGGAAATAATATAATATTATTATATTAATATATGTAACTAGAAAAGTAGAGAGAGAGACAAACCATAGGGCTAGTCTTCCTATAATTTTGTAAATAAAGTGGATGAACGTGAACCTGCACAAGTTCCTCCTGTACACATTTACTTGCTTTTTATGATCAATATAATTATATAATATTAAAATAATAGAGAAGATAAGGGAGCAGAGATCTTATCGCTTATTCTTTTGGTGGCTTTTGCTGTTCTCATCAAAAGATGCTTTAGCACTTTCCTTGGGTCAATGGCTAAGAAAAATTTGTGGACGAGAAGAAGGGTGTTGTGCCAATAATCTCAGCACCCAAAGATGTGCCCTTGCTGAGTGATCATTTCCTTCAAAAGCTTCTAGTGGGTATCTTCTCTTTGTTGAATAATCTGAGAAAGAGTTGGGGGGCTATCGGAGCGGAGGCTTGGGTAAGTTCTTGCATAGAAGTTGGGAGAGAGTTGCGCCCCCAACTCAAATTCCAAGGTGGGAACCCAGTTGTTGCGGAGAAGGTAATCTACTTCCTTGGCCAATGACTCGGCAGATAGGGGAGGAAGGTAAGAGAGAGTCTCGAACTTCTTCAATCCAATTGGAGGCCACACTCGCATGCACTAAACTCTTCCACCATTGCTGGAGATAGAAGTAATATCATTGATGCATGGGACGTGTTTGTTTGGCTGGGTCAAAGGTCCTTGCCTTTTTTATTGCTGGAAATTTGAGAAAGAAAGGATGGAGCATGGTTGAGCTTTTGCAGCTGAAAGTTCATCATGTTTCTCTGCTAGTTTGCCTTTTCTATTGCTGGAAATTTGAGAAAGAAAGGTATTGAAGCAGATGGAATTCATCCGAGAATTCAGCTGGTATTTTTGAAAGCGAATTCGTGCTGATAACGTGTTATAAATCTAAAGGAAATGGAGAGGGAATTGAGATGGAGAGAATGGAATGTTTTCTCTCTATTCATTTCTGTCTTTCTTAGTATTCTCAATGTCTAATTACAAAGGAAGGGTGTGAACCCTTTTGTAGGCAAAGCCTCTTCCAATTGGAGGTGGGCTCCACCTTATTATTTACAACAAAATCGTATATGCAACGTAAGTTTTTTACAAAGTCATGTTGGGCTGCTGAGTCTCATGTTATTATAATTTCCTAACCTCTCATGTTGGGCTGCTGAGTCTCATGTTATTATAATTTCCTAACCTCTCATGTTGGGCTGCTGAGGTGGCAGCCCCATTTGATTTTATTTATTTATTTATTTTTAATGTTTATACAAACGACATTCTTCTTTAATCTAATCTAAACTCGGGGAGGGGGAACACATTTATTGTTATCAAGTTTTTTCTTATAATTTTTTTTGGTAGCTGCAATCAAGGGCGAACGCACGTCGGGACAAGAGGGGTAGCACGGCCCCTTGGAATGCCAGAAATTTGGTTGTGGACTCCATGAACGACCCCTTGGACAACAGCTGAAAGACCTCTTGTGTGCACATCAAGTGCTCGATGAAAGTCCCAGCCTATTTGCCTTGCTCTGTTGCACAATTGAGCATCAATTTTTTTTTTTTAAAACGAGCCTTGCCAAAAGACAACATTTAGTCCAAGGCTCAGTCAAAAAATTTTTTAATTGATCTGACCCCAAAATGACGTCTTTTTGGGCTAGGTTTTAAAATTAAAAAAAAAAAAGAAGATCAACACTTACCTGACTCTGCACAGCACCTCCAAACCCTTTTCATTCTCAATTTCACATATCTTCTCACCCTCTCAAACCCTAACCTCCCAACCTCCAACAACCTCCACCACAACTCTTTACCGGTGCCAATCACCACCACCTTGTGCCGCCATCCACTGCCTTTTTTTTCAATTACAAGTGAGCAAAAGTGATATTTATAAATTTATAGTGATACTATTTATTGTGGATATTGATATATTTTTTTTATGGAATGAAATTTATGGATATGATAATGTAGATTGATTGAGTTTATAATTGATTGATAATGTGGATTGATTGAGTATATTGAATATTGGTTGATATGATAATTTGGTCTATTGAATTTGATAATGGGTTAATGACATTTTTATATTCATATGATAAGTTGGATAAAAATTAATGCACTTGATTGAATTAATTGATGTGTAGATTTATCAAACGATTCTTGAAAAGAAAATTATCTACGGATAGTCCTTCTCCGTCTAATCCGGGTAGTTCAAATGCATGACCAATTGAAGTAGATGAGATATTTGCTAATCTTCAGGCAGACTCTGGACTAAGAACTTAAATGACAGATCATGATGAAAAAGTGAAGGTCATTGTGTTAGAAAATGCTATGGGCAATCTAAAGTTAATAGCTCCTTCAATTCAAAAAGATCTTGTCAATTCTTGTGCCAAAGAAACCATTGGTCTTATCTTGAGTGATGTAAAAGATAGATATTTTTCAATAATGGTGGATGAAGTATGTGATGTTTCAATAAATGAGCAAATGACGACAATGTTGTGTTATGTGAACGACAAAGGACAAATAATTGAAAGGTTTGTGGGGTTTCAACATGTAACCGACACTACTTCAAGTGCACTAAAGGAAGCCATTGATGAATTCTTTTCTTCCTTGAATTTGAGCTTTTCCATACAAGGACAAGGTTATGATGGATCTAGTAATATGAGAGGTGAGTTTAATTGCCTTAAAACAAAGGTTTTGAGATAACAACCTTGTGCATTTTATGTTCATTGCTTTGCTCATCAACTTCAACTAGCTCTTGTTGCCGTTGCTTGATTATTTACATTGAAAGAGATGTTTTGCTTGTCTTGATGACGAAACTATAATGCAACGTTTTGAAAATATGAAAACTCTTCGTGGACAATTGTTACTTATTGTAACACCCCGATCCTAATTTATGAATTTACGAATTTACCCTTTGGGTAGGGGTATTTTGGTCATTTTTTGATCTGGAATTTTTTTGGAGAAGTGGCTGGCACCATTGGGTAGAGCTCGTCAGTACGAATTCGTAGACATGCGGCACACCCAATTCTGAGTTGTAACGAAGGAGGAAAAGTCTGAAAACGAAAATGACGCAAAGGAAATTTTAAAAATTATTACTGTAGCAAACAGTGCCGTACTACAGTAACCGGGCAGTTTTAAATTTTCTTTTTCTTTTCCTTCTTCTTCCTCCCTCTCCCTTCGCAAGGAATAGCGCCCCCTATTACTATTCACCCGCTGGGATTTTGGGCCACCACCGCCATGTTCGGCTACCAAATTCGGCGGGACCGGTACCAAAACATCAAGCTCGACTTCCTCTACCAGCCCCACTCTATCTCAACTGCTGGAACCACCGATTTTCGCCGGAAAAATCGAGAAATCCGATCGATTTTGACCCACTTTTCTCAACGCTCGTTCGGGTGATTCCAGGAACCAAATCTTTCTCACCTTCTCAATGAGTTATAGCTGCTGGTTGTCATGTATAGGAGAAATTTCTGTGTTTTAGGGGTTAAATAAGCGCTAAGAGTTTGGCCGGTTTTCGGCCTCCAATTCCAGCCACTTCCGTCGAATTTTTGGGGTAGGTCCAAGAATAAAAGTTGCTCAACTCTATGTGGTGAACGTATAGATATAAGTCTTGACCAACGGTTTAGAGATTTTTCGATCGGCGGAATCACTTTGGGCACCCATCCTCCGGCCGCGTATGGGCCACTAATTGGCTGGTCTTAGGCTCCTAAAATACTCCTCACGTAGTCCCGAGCACAACAGTATGCTCGGATATAAATTTGGATATCGTTTGATTGACGATTGGATATCGCATATTAGGCGTTATCCGAGTTCGATATGTTCGGGCCTCGGATCGACTCCAATTTAATATATGTTGATCTAGGTATTCCTATGATCGTGTAGAATTTCGCGAATCGTGAATCGAAGCCCTGAATGTTCCGATTCAATAACTTAAAGTTTGCACTAATCGATAACTGTCCGATCCGACACTTCGATTAGGACCAAACTTATAGGACATGTTTAGTAAACCTTGCTGAACTTGTAGTGGATCCCGTGAGACTGGTTGACCAAGTTTGGATAGTTTGACCTCTCGGTTAACCGTGAGTCTTCCGAGATAGTTTCACCATTCGAGGAGTACTAGAACGACCTTATTGACGAGTCTCGACTGTTATTTGAGTTACATTGACTATGTTTGAATTTTGAGTTTTGTTTTATATTATTGTATGAAGATCTTGGATTATTAGTTAGATAATTGAATTTATGGAATGGTTGAGTATGAGATATTTGACTGATGGGTTATGAAAGTGAGCCTTGGGCTCGGTTATGATTATTATGAAGTGAGTGAACTTTATTTTCAAGGATAAAAAATTATGCATATTGAGTCCTTTGATTTGGAATTATTTTCGTATGTTTGTGAGATGTGATTGTTTCGAATGAATTTGTTTTTTAGTATAGTTGTTTATACTTGGATATGTGTTGATGTACATTGACAGGACCCGATCCCAATTCCACTTTGGAATTCGAACCAAGTCCTGTGCGTGTCCGACACCTGGCGAATGTCGGGCACAAATGACCCTTTTACCCTTCCTATTACAATTGTTAAAACTTCCCTTAGACTCTTGCCGAAAATTCGGCAGAGTCTCCCCTGTATTTTGTCTAAACCTAAAATCTTCCACCTGTTAAACAAGCAAATAATTTTTCACCAACTGCCAGAATAAAATAACCAAGCATTCATCAGATCAAGTTTCCCACTAAAACGAGATATCAGAGCATTTTCTACTAATTTACAAGATTTCAAGAACTTTTACAATAAAATCCTACGTTTCTTGGTGGTGCGGAAGTTAGGAATGGCCCGGTGGTGGATGCCTGCGCACTTCTACAGCCTGGGGGTGAAAAACAAGTTAAAAAATATGAGTGGACAAAAATAATGTTCTTGAAATCAGTTTATAATCATAATAATCCCCATGGTAAAAATAACTTGATAAGTAAGGCTAAAGTTCAATTGTGTTCAATATAAGGTATTCATCTAACTATATATAAATGTATGTATAGAAATTCGTAAAACTGAACAATTATATAAAATGACTGAAAGCAATAGCTGTATAAAAGTACTCAAATTCCTTTACACTACCACCTAAATGTACCCCTGTAAAATCTGTCAAATCCCCTGGCAGGTCTCGGCGACACAAAGTCTATCCGAGCCGCAAACTGGCAGGATTCAGGGGACTATGGTCAGCCTGATCCGCCGGCAGGTCTTGAGGACACCAAGTCGACTCGAGCCGCTCTGGCAAGATACAGGGAACCGTAGTCAGCCTGATCCGCAATCCTGGCAGGTCTCGGGTACACAGAGTCAACCGAGCCGCAAATCCTGGCCGGTCTCGGGGACATCGAGTCAGCCGAGCAGCAAATCCTGGCAGGTCTCGGGGACACAGAGTCAGCTGAGCCGCAAATCCTGGCACTCACAGTCCGAGCGTCCCCGAAACTCGTGAGGCAATGTCAAGTGCACTGACAGAATTGTAAACAAACTGGATGTCCGTAGACATCGGTCCGTCTGAGGATAATCACTAAAAACAAGCGGGTACATGGTGGTTCTAATTTAGAAAAATCTGATAATTCTTCGAAATCTGATAAATCTGAGCTAAGTTACTATTTCTGTATCGAAGATCTCAAGTCTGCTGCTCAACTAAGTATTATAAAAATAAAGATATTTCACGATGCAGTTCATTCTCAGAAAATATGTAATAACACTTATTCAAAATCAAATATAAAAGTTAATTATAAAATCGTTTAAGAAAGAAAAGTCCATTCACTGCTGGTCCGAGCTAGCTGGACCCTTTGAAGGTCCCTCTTGTGGTTCTGCCGGTCCTCTGGTGCCTTATTACCCATAAAGATTAAATTAATAAAACTACTCAATAAAAGAATTGAATTAAACACCCTGTCCCCGGCTCCTAGAAATACGTGTACTCATTTTAAAGTCACTCCTATGCCCACTTTAGCCTTTCAGACAATTAGAACGGCCTTGAAAGACCTGAAACTGTTCCAAGCAATAAATTGTCAGACCGGCCGATCCGGAACCTCGTGGGGTCCACGATCTCCGATGGCCAATCTGGGATTCTCTAAAGGTTCCTTACAGAGAAAGACCCATGTCCTGCGAGTTTGGTCCGAAACGGACGGTCAGATTAGCCAAAATTGCATTATCGCTTAAAATCCAAACTCTAGCCCCAGGGTTCGCGATTTCGGAGTATCCGGGACTTCAATTCGCAATCCATCGAATCCTACACGATCCTGGTGTAGAACGACATATATTAATTTGGCTGCGATCCAACGGCTCGACGACACTGCACCCAAGGATTGCGCAATATGGAAAATCTGTTCGGGGCTCAAACGGACTCCAAATCGAGATCCGCGAAATCCTACACGCTTGTGACAACACGAGGATGGCAAAACTACTCAAAGTCACTTCACTACCGTCACCCACGTGCCGCCACACGCGCGGGCAGTTTGGGTGTCCAAAGCAATACCGGGTTGCCGGAAAAACTCGAAACCAAGACTCCAAACTCCTATCCTAGGTAAAACACCCCATTTGGAGTCACTTTTGTTCTTGGTCATACCCCAAAAAGTGGCCGATCACGGCGGCCGAAGTTCGGCCAATTTTCAATTCGAAAATCGAGTGATCTCGAGGTAAAATCAATCAAAACCCAGCTAACCATCAGTTAGAGCATGAAAAATAGCTGAGAAACCATACCTTACTTGATAGATTTGGTTGAGAAACGAAGGAGATCGAGGAGCTTGAAGTTTCGACTGAAAACCAGTGGAAAACTCCAGATTCCGGCCAGTTCCGGGCGGCGCCAGGTAGGCGGCGGGTCGAGGAAAAACGGCGAGGCCGAGGAAGAGCTGACGGTACCCTTGCCGAAGATCGGGCCGAGCTGTAGCGGCGGCGGGACGAGCTAGAAGGGGAGGAGGCGCGCAGCTGGTCGCGCGGGAGGAGAGAGAGAGAGGAGAGAGAAAAATGAAGAGAGAGAGAGAGAGAGAGAGAGGAGAAAGGGATAAAAATCTGACTTTTGTCCAAATTACCGTTTTGCCCTTCACGGTATTTTGACCGTATTTTCTTCGTTACAACTCCGATTCGAGTCTACTCCGTGTCTACGAACTCGTTTCGCCGTGCTCTACGCAACGGCGTAAGTGAAATTGCCAAATTCCTTCTCGATCAAAAATTCAACTTTTTCCCTATTAAATAATGCGAGGGCAAAATCGTCTTTTTGCTAGAATAAATAAATCCTAATTTTTAGATATTTTGTTTTGGGTTATTACAATCTACCACCCTTATAGAAATTTCGTCCTCAAAATTTACCTACCTGTCATTCAAAGAGGAGGAAGGACTGCTCCTGAATCTACAACTCGGGTTACCACACAGCCTTTGTCACTGAAAGCTAAACACTTACCATTTCAAAATCTGAACTAACTGTTTCCCATAAGTGAAATCAGCCTCCTGAATCTGAACTGACTGTTTCAAAATCAGGTTACCAGGAATGCTGGATTGCAAACTTATAGACACTAGAATCATCATCTTGATGAATACCTGGATCAAGTTCCAATGAACAAAAAAATATACCAAAGGTTAGTGGGAAGATTGATCTACTTGTCTCATACTCAACCAGACATTGCTTATACGGTGAGAGTCGTCAGTTAATTTATGCATTCTCCGAGTGAAGACCACATGTATGTAGTTATTCGGATACTTAGATATTTGAAGTCTACACCCGAAAAAGGACTTGTGTTCTCAAAACATGGTCATATGAATAATGATGGTTACACGGATGCAGATTAGCAGGAAGTATAACAGAAAGGAAATCCACACCCGGTTACTTCACATTCATGGGGGGTAATTTGGTTACATGGAGAAGCAAGAAATAGAAGGTGGTCGCCTTATCTAATGCAGAAGCCGAGTTCAAATGTATGACCAAAGGAATTTGCGAACTCATTTGGTTAAAGAGGTTGCTTACTAAACTTGGGTATAGACCTACATCTATCATGAATCTCTTTTGTGACAACAAGGCTGCAATAGCTATTGCACATAATCCAATTCAACATGATCGCACCAAACATGTTGAGGTAGATCGACACTATATCAAACAGAAACTCGAAGCTAAAGTGATTTAGTTTCCCTTCGTAAAGTCCGAGGATCAATTGATGATATTCTGACAGAGGTAATTTCCAGTAAAGCGTTCCACAATTCACTCGACCAGTTGGGCATTGGCGACATCTATGCACCAACATGAGGGGGAGTGTTGGCGTGACTTGTGGATCAGTGACTTTCTTTCCTTACACACTAAGGATTCCCATTATAAGTATATTTGATTTACGTTAATTCCTGATTTTCTACTGTAAATAGAAGTACGAATGTATTATTTACTTGCCCATTAAAGTTCCATTATATTATAAATATGACCTCCTACAAATAAAAAAATACACAAAAAATTTTCACAAAAAAATATTCTCATGTTAGATTTCATATTTTAGCAGTTACAACTTTGGTTTACAACACATAACTCATGATAAAATAGTTGATGTCATGCATGATATAGCACATGCATGCATGCCTAAGGTTGCAAATGTAGGAGACATGCAATGCGATGCAAGGATGAGTTAATCTGCATATCTGTACTTTGTATATATAATCTCTATTATTTTAAAGCCAGACCCTAATTTACCGTGTCACATGCTTCACTAAGTCATTATGACAAAAATTCTTCTGGGCCAGACCTAAGGTCTTCGGAAATTGTGGATTTGAAGGCATGCTTCTAGGCTATGCTTTGTTGGTGTTAATAATATAATAGAAAATTAGTTAAATATTCATTCTTAGACATAGTTCTATAAAGAAACTCAATACCATTCAATGTATATAAACACACTTAAAAAAAATACCCAAAATTGACAACTGTTACATTTTTTAGTTTAATTAGTTAAATGAAATACCTTTACTACCCACTAGTCTCTCCACACCCACTTCGGCGCCTGCAAGAGGTTTTTTTTTAAAAAATTTTAAATTATTTTGAAATTAAAAAAAATAATTGGTAGTTGTGTTCCATAAAAATAGGATCCTTTATCTGAATTTTCTTTTTTTTTTAATTTTTTTGATATGAAAAATTATGAATTTACCATATTATCCTCATTTAATTAATAATTTTAATTCTTAATGTTTGCATTAACCAAGGACATTTTCTGGTATTTTGAATGTTTCACCATTCTCTGCCTTTTGCTTTATATATATAGATATATATATATATATTCAGTATTAAATTAGTGTTTTTGAAAAATTCTGGGCGCTCTCTCTCTCGTCTCTCTCCCTTCGCGAAAACCAGGCCAGCGATCTTGGTGCTCCAACCATGGTCAGTAGTGAGAGTGGTTGGAAAAGGACCGGCCAGGGCCGACGATCAAGTCTGGGCTAAAGCCCAGCCATATCAGCCACTCACGACGCAACTGCGAGCTCGGAAAGGTATGTGAATTTCGAGTTTTCCGACGTCGTTTCCGGCGACTCCGGCGGTTGTTTCCGTCGATCGAAGTATGAAACTTCATCTACTTTTTGTGCTCTAGCTGTTTATGTATGTGGTTAGGATAGATTTTGGAGTTTTGGAAATTAATCAATACACCCTAGTTTGACCGACGGCTGTGGCAGTGTTCCGGATTGCTCCGGCCACTTTTTGGCCGGGGTTCAAGACCAAAAATTACTCCCCTTGTTAGTCTAAACATGTTGGTATAGGTTTTGTATGGAGTTTTGGGAATTTTTAGCGATAGGTTACCATTTGACTTTGACGGTATGCTTGGTATGTTCATTTCAAACTCTATCCAGGGTTGTTGGAATGCTAGTAGCATCTGTGTTCCGTAATAATGTTAATATGAGAACTTCAAGTGAGACAATCTGAGAGGAAGCAAATTTAACAGTAGTTGTTGGCCTGTGCAATTGAGGTGCAAAGTGAACTTTTTTCTTAAATGCTTTTAGGCTTAAGAATATCATAGGGAGACAGAGAGAGCGATAGCTTGTACACAAAATTGGACCACTTTCTGGGCAATTTTATTATCTGCTCAAGATTCTTTGCAGTTAATAACAATTGTTTTCTCTTTCTCACTCTCCAATCTTCTTCTTCTTTTTTCCTTTTTTTTTTTTTTTCATAATCTATACACCAACTCTCTGAAGCAGAGGAGGCAAGGTTAAAATCTTAGCATCTGTTTTACAGAAGAGAGTATTTGCATGCATGCATTAGAAGAACCCAAAAAAGCCCAACAAGAAGAAGAAAAAAAAAAGCATGAGTAATTTCAGACTGAGTATCAGATATCAGGTGATCGTTGTAAAAATAGAAGTTATTGCTTAACTACCTTTGTTGGTCTAAGATTGAATTGTGCAAGGTTCCTCAAAGTACTGTTCATGTTATAAACAAAACATACTTGTATGTTGAGTCTGTATTTTATTAGTAGCTGAGCTTGTAAGAAATTGCATGTTATGCTTTCCAAAGGGGGTGCATGATGTTGTTTAATTTGCAGGGAAGTGCGTGTTGAGGGCTTGGAGACAATTGATTATTTCGACAATCTGGCGCGTAGAGAAAGGTTCACGGAGCAGGCAGATGCTATTACCTTTGATGGCGAGGTTCCTCTATTTTCTTTTGTTTTAAGTCTAAAATATGTTCCTCTATTTGAATGATTTATGTTCTGATAATGGAATGCAAAATTCCCTTTTCAACTTTTGTTTGTCTCTCACTGTGCTTGGTTCTCTTGCCAACAATCTCCATTTGCTTTTGTGTCACATCAAATTTACTAATCTTAATTAGTACCATATCCATGGAAATTGCAAAGGGGTTTGCTCAGTATAAAGTTTGTTGCTATTAGTTAGCAAGGAAGAAGACATTTAATATTTTTTTTACCAGTGACAAAAAATGAAAAGAAAATCAAGGCATTGGCTGCTGCAGCTCATAATGTTTGTTTCTGTCATGGCAGTTTTCGCAGCAACTTGTTGCCAAACCAATTCACCTGCAGCACTTGTTCTTTCAATTTCAGTTGTATTTCAAGGTTGCTGGTTTACGAACATGGGGTTTTTGCTCTAGGTTCCTAGGTTTGTTCCAAACGGTTGTGTTTTCCATTATGTTTTTCAAGGTTGCTGGTTTATGAACATGGGATTTTTGCAGTTGTACATTTTTATCGTACCTATTATGCAAATAAAATGTAGTTGTTAGCTTCCAATAAGTGGTATGAACAGTTGTTGTACTGTTCATACCCTGCAATTGAGTTGATTTCTATGACATAGTATTAACAGTGTACTTCTATGGCATAGTATTAACAGATTTTCAGTAACAAAGCATGCTCTATATTTTGCTCATATAGCTATGCACTTGAAGTTTATGATATGCATAATGTGATTTTCACTAGGAAGATAGTTCTATGACATAGTATTAACAATGTACTTTTTTTTCTTCTTGTAGAAGACCTTTGCGATTGCTTCTGGTGAAACTATGGACAATTGGAGGTGGTTTTTGCAAAGGATATCAGATGTCTTAGTTGGCTTCTTTTGGGTTTTATGGAGTTTTTTGTATGAAATGGTATTAACAATGTTTTTCTATGAAATGATATTAACATTGTACTTCTATGACATGATATTAACAATGTATTTCTATGACATGGTATTAACAATACACTTCTATGACATGGTATTAACAATGTACTTCAGGCTTGCTGGGCTTATTTTGGGTTTTTTTGAGTTTTTTGTATTTGGATTGTTTTAAGTTAATCAATGGCAGAGATGTAATTTATAGGAACTTAAATACTCATTTTTTAGATAGTAAATGGTTTTTGGGTATGTTTCTAAAGTCTATTCCATATATAGGGATTTTTTTATAATTTCCAGTCCTATTTTGGGTATATTACTAAAGCTCCATAATATAATTGGTTCTTTCAAATTCTCTTTGATAATTTATATATATATATATATATATATCTAACGGTATGTAGTAAAAATTAGTTTTCTTCTTGCCACTCAAATAAGTTAATAACACTTACTATACACAACCACAATAATTCTACATAAAAGTTTACCAAACACTTTGACAGTGTTGTTTATACTCAAAACAGTTTCACTACACTCAACTGCTTTATTTCAAAATTGATTATTCTCAAGATAAACAATTTTTTTTGAAGTACAACAATACTAAACTGACACTACGGCTAACTCAAAGCCATTAGGTCATATTATTCACACAGAGAAAATAAAGCACAGCTAGTTCTTTCTCATAATCCAACTCATAGGCTCATACTGGTGCCGGATCAATAAAATACGAAGCGACGCAATCGTTCATCACTTTTCCAGCATGTGTGTAGCCATCATTTTTTTTGTAGAGGAGATCCACCACTCTTGTTAAATTAACAATACGTTCAAGGATAGGCATCGGCATAGAAGTTGGTCTAAGGAACTCCTCGTTGATATCTTTCCACGAATCTACAATTTGTTTGTTGAAGACATCAATTATCTTTTGCTCATTTGAGACCCCATATTGCTTCATGTAACAATCAATAGCACAAGCAACATGGCCTCTCTCTTTTTCAAACTGCAAAAATGGAATCCAGAATCCCAAAAAAGAATCTAAGTGATGAAATAGTTATGAATTGAGAGACCTAAGTTATGTAACACAATTTAGTACGTAGTTTCTGTGTACCTTGCTCGACACGATGTCATCCATGAGCCTAACAATGATATTGGAAGCTCTAAGAATTTTAGGGTCATTGAACAACCACTCAAAGGACTCCTTGGTTACAATATCTCCCATGCCAACTAAAGATGTAGCTGAAAGTGCGAAGCTAGCAGCAGAAGTTGCAGCAACACGCATATACTCCTCCATGCTTGGGATGCATCCTTCGTGGAACCATTTGGCCTCATCAAAGTAAGCTTTGGTAATAGTTTTCCACTGCATATGTGGGACATAAATATTATGTAAATTAATTGTAATAGTGAATTAATAAACTCTGTGTTTCTTTAATTAATTAACATACCGCTTCTTTTGCATAGTGAGCTCGGTATGCTCTTCCTTCCTTCACCATCTCCTCCTCAATTTCATTGAAAACATTCAAAAGCGCATGGAAGAATGTTTGCATGTAGTCTGGCAGTCCATCCATGCAATTGGCATGCCATCTGTAAATTGCATACACCATATTCATCTGAAGCATATAAACAAAACAATTTTTTTAAATAAATAATTTCAAACCTTTGATGAATTGCTTCCGTAAAGATCTCAAGTTCTTCAAATGTACCGAATGCATCATAGATATCATCCATTACAGACATCAGGGCAATAATTTTTGTGAGAAATTTTCTTCCAACAAGGTATTGGGGCTCAAAATAGACCCCCAAAATCCAGCAGTATAACTCCGCAATTCTGTTTCTTGCAAAAGGCAGCTTCCTTCCAAAGTCTAGTTCTTTCCACCACCTAATTGACGGCATTAATTAGTGAGTTACTAACTTAATTACAGTCGGTGTTCGTAATTAATCTCACATAATTAAAAGATAACCTACCTAATAATTTCACTGAGCTCTTGTTTGTGTAAAGACTGAACAAGATTGAAATCTGACTTGGCAAGTTTTAATAGAGCTTCATTATGTGAAGCTTCATCTTGGTAGATGGACATGAACCGACGGGCGCATAACCTCTCGAGACTCTTTCGGAGCGGTCTCTCTAGGGCTTGAGCTATTTGTTCTGCCAATTGATAGCTTACATGGGTTGTTGCCGACTCCAGATGTTTTGTCGTGAAAACAAGAGCCTCTTCTAGTATATCTTCGCCATGCACCCTCAAATGCGTTGCTTCATAAAAGCTTAGCATTCCCGGCACATCAGCGATTAAGCTTTCCTTGAAGCCTCCATTTTTACTTTCTTTGAACTTGTTGAATATTCCTGCTCGATTGCAGCAAATGAACATATAACACGTAAATATTAAGAAATAATTTTTGCCAAATTCAATCTCGTTACATTAATTTCTCTAATAACTTACTGCATGAAGCATTATGTCCATGTTGTCTTAGTAGCCGAAAACCAAGGGAAACATTGTATAGGTCACCATCACCATCATCATCATGGAAATTATTTGCAGCATATATATGTTCCAGTGCTTCTTCTATTTCCTTTTCAAAGTGGTACGCCACGCCAAGGCGCTGGATTGCATCAATGAGCTTCATCTGATTTGAAAAATCATCTGCACTGGTTGTGAACACTTCCCTCCTCACTGCTAGTTTCAGTTCTTCAACTTCTTGTTGCTTATGGGCATAAGTTATCTGCATCCACAAAATTGAATGAGCAAAATACATGTCAAATTTCTTTTGAAACAAAACAGAGAAACATGCATTAAGTTATTGAAACAATTTGTATGATATATAAATTACAATGTCTTCTGAAACATAATTCATAAACTGATCCCCCCAAATGCTCGGGCGGTAATTTGCTGTCCGTCGAACAATTTGATCAGCCTTAGAATTTTGTGATTGAGCTGTTGAACCAGCTTCTAGAGCCATGATTTGTACTTGTGTAAAAATGTCAGAGATCTTTTTTGCTCTGCAAGTATTGTTCATATACTCATGTGTATATATAGGGAAGGGATGGAACTATTGGCTTACAGCACAAATGCAGAATGAGTAACTTGTTTGCTCATGGTAAAACTTCATATGGGTTCGATGTACTTTTATCTTCAACGAATGGTCCAGCGTTCAATGCGGGTCGAAGCATATTTGTGGGATATCTTTTGTAACCTCAAGTGACCCTCCACCGACCATTGGCCAGATTTGCAGCACATGTTTATCGTTTGTCCCTTTGCAGCATATATATATATATGCATCCATGTTTTGAGCGACCAGTGACCCTCCACCGACCATTGGGAAACATGAATGTATTTTTTCACAAATGTCACCACTGTAATATAACACATGTATCATATGTAATATATGTTATAGGCAATGAGTTTGGACGGTGTTCCTATAGGCCTCGTTTGGTGTTTCTGTGCTGCATTTTACTGTTTGCAATCTCAGGTTACTTTTTCTCATTTTGGGTGTATTTTAATGTCTTTTTCTGAATGGGCCTTTTATCTTTGTTTGCAGTCTCAGGTTGGGCTTTAGTGCGTTTTGTGTTTGGACCAGTGGTGGCATATGAACAAAACAATGATCAAACTACGAACATCATTTGTTGGACCAGTGGCGATATATATGCAGTACATACATTTCAAATTAGCGTAGAACTTCTTACAAATACATATATGAATTTATTTCTAGGGCGACCTTAGTTAGGGGTCGCAATCAGTGGCGGACATAGAAAATTTTTAGCGGAGGTGCAAAATTGATTAAGTATGAGAAATAGTTTTTCGGAATAATCATTTTCTCAAGATAATTTTTGGCGGCTTTTATTCCTTACACATTAAATAAGAAAACTTGATTTTATGGGATTTTAGTATGAAGTATATATTGACTTAATGAGCCATCATTTTTAGCCTAAATCGTATTTTGCACTAAAACCGATTTTTCATATTTTGATTTGATATGAATTTGATTTTCTAGTATTTTTATTTGAATCCAAATGGGAGGTACTTCCTTATTTACATTGTAAACTTAAGTAAATGGAGTAATATAAAAATAAATTAAAGTAAAATGACAAAGACATTTACTTAAATGTTGAAAATGGAAATAAGGTAATCTGTACACCAGTTGAGCAAATGGGCAGTTTGAAGCACCTACAATTGTTTTTCCGACGAAGGGAGGTGCAAGTGCACCTCCTTGCGCTTATGTAGATCCGCTAGTGGTCGCAATTTTCGATACAATTCGTTACACAATTCGAAGTCCACAAGGAAAAAATACTACACGAACCCGCACAATAAAAATTCGACGGATCGTGTCAACCCGTGTAATACCTATCAACCCGGTAAAAAATAAAAAAAAAATAAAGACTTAAAACACGCACACACAAGGAATTCAAACCCCCTACCACTTTCATTCCTCTCAAACACCTTATCCCCACCATGATGCAAACAACATAATGATTATATGCTACAGTATTTCATATTTATAATGTCTCTACAAGTTGTTTTTTAAAGAAGTAGAATTTCTTTTCTTTTCTTTGGTCTGGAAAAAGAAGTAGAATTTCACATGTATATAATTTGATATTTATATTTATAACAATTATATGCATAACTATTTTAATAATTTGCACATGTTTCTTTGCGCATCATAACCAATTCTCACATTATTGTGATTATGGTAATTATGCGTTTATCGCGTCTTTTTTTTAATTATATCCTTTAAATAAATAAATAAAAGCCAAATTGAGAGTTTATTAGAAAATCCTTTCCTGGGAAACCAAACCATGGACATTTTAACAACTCGATAGTCAGTGAGCCCACAAGCAGTTCCACACACTTGTCTTAATACATATTTATATTAATAATAACATAAAACCTAAACATTATTTCAATTTCTTATTACCAAATAATGGCGCAAGATATTATAATTTGTTATTTTCTGTGAATAAAGGAGGTCCAATTCGGATACACCAACACTATATTAGCCCGAATATGGAATAGGAACAACTTTAAGAGGATATACTCTACGAACGCTTGTTCCACTAGATTCAGTCATGTCTAAGTCCTCCCCTCTTGTGCCATCGGGCAGCGCCCAGTTGAACTTGTGCACTAAATTTGCCAAAGCAATCTCTTGGACAGCCATGGCAAACTGAATTCCTGGGCAACCTCTTCTGCCAGCCCCAAATGGAATGTAGTGGAAGTAATTGCCTTTATAATCTATGGCACTGTCCAAGAACCTTTCTGGCTCGAACTCCTCTGGCTTGTTGTATGACTTGGGATCTCTTCCAATTTGCCATGCATTCACTATAACTTGTGTGTTGGCTTTAATGTCGTAGCCATTTATTTGTGCATCTTGGGTCGATAGCCTGGGCAATAGCAATGGAACTGAAGGATGTAGGCGAAGAGTCTCCTTGATCACTGCCTTCAAGTAGTGCATTCCAACCAAATCATCCTCTCTAATTATGTCTGTTTTCTTGCCCACTATCCCCCTCACCTCATTCTGCAAGTTTTCCATGACTCTTGGATGCCTTAAAAGCTCGGACATTGTCCACTCTAGGAGTGTGAATGAGGTATCAGTGCCACCGACAAAAATATCCTACAAGAATTTTAACGGAAAAAATCAATTAAAAATTAATGAAAAATTAGATATAAACCCAAAAGAATTGGGGTTCATTAGGAATAACCCCACGTGTTTTATATATATATATATATATATATATATATATATAGGTAGAAGGCCTTAAAAATGAAATATTCAAAATCGCTGAAAATGCTCATGCTTCAAATAAATATGTCAAATTACTAAAACACCTATGTCATGTCAGCAAGTTAAAGGTAATTGAGTAAATTGAAGGAATGAGGGAACGTGAGACGCAAAATGAAGGGACAGGGGGGCACAATGACTCAGTTGAAACTGTATGGGACAAATTGAGATTTTCGGTACAGCATAGGGGGCACATCAATAAATAAGCCTTAAAATAAACCGCGTTAATCCAAAATGTTTGACTTATATTAGGTTTTTACAAAATATTTTCTTTTTAATATATTACTAGTCTCTTGTCACACAACACATCTTTTTCTTTGTGTTTCTTGGCAGGCTAGCACAAGTTTGACACTAAAAAATTTCAGATATGGTTCAATTGTTGTTAAACTTATTTATTTCTTTAGATACGATCACATAACAAGCATAATTTAACATCATTCTTTGAACAAACTGAGTAATTCTAGCATTACTATCGTGAAAAAGATAAGGCAATCCAACACCACTATGCATGTAATGTAACAGAGAGAGAGCGAGAGAGAGAGTTAATTACCAAGATGACAGCCTTGATGCTAACTCTATCAATAGGAGAATCAGCCTGAAGGCAAAGCAGAACGTCCACAAGATCCTTTTGGTCCTCATTCTTGGTAAGACCATCAAATTCATCCATATGTTCTTGAACAACTATTTCTAAAAACTCATCGAACCGTTTAGCCAGATCGTCAAACTTGGCGTCCAAACCATTGAGACGGGCGATCCAGGCAAGCCATGGGATATAGTCTCCAATATGGATACGCGACATCACCAACGTCAGCTCCCCGGCAAGCTTCTTAAACGTCCTCCCACGTTCCCCGTCATCGCTGTACTTCCTCCCAAGAGCCACTCTACAGATAACATCATTCGTAAGCGTCTCGAGCATTTCACTTAAATTAACCGCTGATGATACTGAGGAGGGGGATGAGGAGCAGTGCTTAGTTATATTGTCGATCATGGATTTAGTTTCCTCTTCTCTTACGGCACGAAAAGAACGAACCCTTGTGTTGCTAAGGAGATTTAAGACGCATATACTTTTCATCTGCCTCCAATACTCACCATAAGGAGCCGAGGCCACGTCTTTGAAGTTGTAGCAAAACTTCTTGAAGAAGGTGTTCTTGGGTCTGTTGGCGAATGTGATGTCATGGGTTTTCATGATCTCGCGGGCAGTCTCATCTGAGGAGACCACAAGGACCGGCACACTTCCGAAATGGAGGAGCATGAGCGGCCCGTGGCGTTGAGCTAGGGTTTGAAGAGAGCGCTGAAGGTGCTGGCCTAGTTGGTGAAGGTTTCCAATGATGGGGAGCTTTGGTGGAGAAGGTGGTGATGAGTTTGCGGAAGTGGAGAACCATTTGTATATAAGGATGAGGAAAATTGCAAGAAGTGCTAAATACTTGAAGGAAAAAGGTTGCAACAAGCTTGAGAAGGTTTCATTCAGGAGATTTAACATCTTCTTCCACTTCTTAATTATTTAGGTGGTGTTGTGTTTGTGCTTGACAAATAAAAAGTTTGTAGGGTGCTCTATATATAAGATCACCCCGGGCTTTTTGGATGAAAAAAATCAGGTGAACACCTATTAAAAAAATAATAAATTAATGATTTTTTTATTATTCTGTGTGCAGGAATTAATAATAATTATTGGATAATAAAAAAGAATATGTTTTTGTTGGGATGCTCTATAAAATAAAACACCTTACTAATAATAAAAACGAATATAAGTAAAACCAATCGAGGCCAGCATGACATATTGGGAAAAATATTAGGACTTCTTGAAAATAGGTCCAATTTTATTAAGATATAATGGACGTAGGACGTCAATTGTCTATTGTTGATTGCAGTCCAAAAATTCAGTAATGTAGCCAAGTGAACAAATCTTATGTCCACAAGATTTAAAATATTTAGAGGATCTATAATGGGTTCTCTAAACCACCTTTTTAGATAAATTTTGGGGAGAAATTGAAAAAGTACAACTACAACAATTGTGCACAACATATAGTTTATTGAAGTAATTATTGTCATAAAACCCAATTTTTCACCCTATTACGACCCTGTATTAAAATCATAAAATATCGTCATTATTGTGATAGAAATCCCCATTTATACCAAATAATTATCAATTTTTAACTTATTTATGTTTTTAGGGTAAAATTGGAACCACAGAATAATTTTAAAAAGGGCTAACATCATTTTACCTTTTGAAAGTTTGTGGTCATTCTTGAAATGGAATCAGGGTTGATACGGAGATAGGACTGCTATGAGAGAGAGAGAGAGGAGATATATATTTTAATTTTAATTTTAATATCTGTCAAAAAATTTAATTCTTCTAATCTTAACGGGTTGATACAGGGATAGGACTACTCAGAGAGAGAGAGAGAGAGATATATATATATATATATAGGTTTATTGGAACTAAGATTAAAAAGAGTAGATAGCTAAGAGAGAAATGCCATCCACCGGTCCTACTTAGTTGATTGAATTCTTCTAATCTTAACGGGTTCTTATATGTTAAATTTTAACACTTTGACATGGTATAATTGCATATAGGGATACACGATTTATGACCTTGACAGGCTTATTTCATACTTTAGAAAGAACAACCTTTAACATTGGCATCATAATTGGATAGTAATTAGTTCTAAAAAAGAGGAAATAGGATTGTTGTTGGTGAATTCAAAACCTTAGATCTTCATCACTTTTTCTTTTAAACCTATATTTTTCTGTTTGTTTAATTTTTCTTTATTTTAATTCTTGCAATTTAAGTTTTCCTTGATTCATCTCTATGTGTGTGTGTGTGTTTTTTTTGTTTTTAAATTAATTTTAACATCTGTTTAAAATATTATTTCTTAATACTTAATTACAGCTAAGCTAAAATGTGAATTTTTCTTTTGCCATGTCATCATCTAACAGAAGACCGAACGGTCAAACTAACGAAACGTGTACATTGGTTGAATTTTAAAACGTTAGGCGTAAATTGACAAAATTTAAGCTCCGTGGCCTATTTCAATAATGACCCTAGAGGTAAAATGATGTTAGCCCTTAAAAAAAATTAAAAAATTAAGAAGTAAACATCAAAAAATCAAAGAAGGCAATGACACAAAAGCCAGCGTTTTGGATTATGGTGATTAAAAAATAAGCAGTTTGCAATTAGATTAATAACAACAAATATGAAGATGTCATCAGAGTTGGACTTATCCGAATTCTCAGAAAATAGTAAGATAAAGGCTGGTGGCCTTCAATAATTGGTGTCTTTTAGTGATATACATTTTGTCGTAGCACACTTGTTTGACTTATTAAAAGTGTGCAGCCAATCAAACCCTCTCAAAATATTGTTCACATCTAAGCGAAAGTTACAGCTCCTCCTACATCTGTTCGGTAGTTTTGGATTTCTCCTGTGCTCTTTAATTATTGCTTTTAGTTTTCTCTTGTTTTCCATTATTTTATTGCAATCCCAAACAATGGTTTCGCACCAATCAACTTAATAATTGAAATTTGTAACCCACGCGTCTCCTTAGGTGTAGGATTGGTTAGTCAGTTTACAAATTAGTTAGATTGTTATTTATACAGCTAAGCATTTAGTTTAGACTTAATTATTTTGAATATAAACGATAATCTAAATTATAAGAAGACGGGAATTTATCACACACACGCTACCAATCTAGTTTTGGATAGCCTAATTAGCCGAGCGATAATCAGCCCCCCTATTTGTTGTAGTGCGACTTTTTTTATTTTTTTATTTTGTGATCAATATCTAGTGCTATTGAATAACTTGAGCGAGTAGAGAAAATCGCCTCCGCATCTGTACAATTGACTAACTTGATCAATTTATTTGACTTTTCTATGAGGATTTGTACGACTTTTATAGAAGGAAAGAGTAAAAAACTCCTATGCAACTATGCTATTTGCCCAATTTCCATATTAAAATGTAGAAAATGAAATCAGCAGGCATTTGTTTCTTGTTTTTTATTTATTTATAAAAGTCAAACGGTAGGGACATTGGTGGAGTCAGAAAATTTTCATAGAAAGACACCTCATATATTGAAATATATTTTTCTTTAGAGTGACAATTACTTGATACAAAATCCCTAAATTTTGTATTCTTCCATGTATGCTATTTTGATTCTATGAATGAACTCCATTTTTTAAAAGAAAAATCAAACAAACAAACAAACTATCTACTCATCATGGATTCTAGAAGAAAATAAAATGAAATGTAATTTATTAAAAATACACACTAAAATTGAATGGTAATTTATCATTACAAAATTTAGAGTCGAAGTACGACAATAAGGGACAGTTTGACATTGTTATGCCGTGAAAATAATTGTTGTCAGAGAAAGTAATTTGATGTTTGATAAACTTTTTGTTAAAAGTGATGTTCGTACAATAATCAGTTTCTGATAAATTTTTTGTCACAGCGCTGTGAGCTGTATAATGACTAAAAAGGGCATTATGTTGAAATGGCTTTTTGATTCAAGTGTTTGGTTAAAAATAAAAAAAAAAAACATTTTCACTTTCACTTATATATTTAATTATAAAATAAATAAGGGCTAACATGAAAAGACTCCCTAAAGGTTTAGGGTCATTATCAATATGGGCCCTCGAATTTTAATTTCATTAATTTACACCTAATGATTTTCAAATCTGACCAATTTAAGCCTTTTGTTAAGTTGACTGTTTGGTTAGACGTTAATTGATGACATGTTCACTGTAGAACCCACTAATTCGTTAAAAAAAAATTAATAAATCAATTATATAATATACTGCAAAGCACCATTATTGATAAGATCACCTATTTGAGCAGCAAGACTCTGGCTTGTTCTGTCCAATTTGATAAGATCGCCAATTTATATTTTCTCTGCACTGATAAATGCTTCCCATCTGGCTGAATTAGATTCGTCAAGGGCAACCAGTGCATCTACTGCTAATTGAATAATTCCTCTGTTTCTCAGTAAAGATTACCGGGTTTTAGCCAGTGCTTTAAGCCTACCCCTAAAACCTAAACATCCTTATTCCCAAACATCAAACACGACAAGATGGTAGTGAAAGCAACAGAATAAAAAACATAGATTAATTTCGATTTAAACCATTTAAACAAATATAAGCACAAAATTCATTACAAAACATAAATAAGAGTACTATTGAAAATCGCCTCCGCATCTGCACAATTGACTGACTTGATCAATTTATTTGACTTTTCTATGAGGATTCGTACGACTTTTATAGAACGAAAGAGTAAAAAACTCCTATGCAACTATGCTATTTGCCCAATTTCCATATTAAAATGTAGAAAATGAAATCAGCAGGCTTTTTCTTTTTTTTTCTTTTTTTTTTCTTTTTTTTTTTTTTAAAAGTCAAATAGTAGGGACACTGGTGGAGTCAAAAAAATTTCATAGGACACCTCATATGTTGAAATATATTTTTCTTTAGGGTGACAATTACTTGATACAAACCCTAAATTTTTTGTTAAAAGTGATGTTCGTACAATAATCAGTTTATGAGTATTTAGTAAATTTTTTGTCATAGTAATGTAAGCTGTGTATAATGATTAAAAAGGGCATTATGTTGAAATGGTTTTTTGATTCAAGTGTTTGGTAAAAGAAAAAGCACTTTCACTTTCACTTATATAATTAACTGTAAAATAAATAAGGGCTAACGTCAAAAGACTCTCTAAAGGTTCAGGGTCATTATCAATATCGGCCCTCGAGTTTTAATTTCATCAATTTACACCTAATGGTTTTCAAATTTGACCAATTTAAGCCTTTTGTTAAGTTGACTGTTTGGTTATACGTTAACATTATTAAAAAGAAAGCTTATAAAATAGAAACTCCCTTTCTTCGTCCCTCTCTCTCTCTGTCCCCTTCTCCTCCCAGCTCTCCCACCCCATCTCCCTTCCCCTCCGACAAATCCAGCCACCTGCACCTTCTCTACGGAGCTTTTTTTTAAATGTTATTTTATTATATTATATTATTGATATTTTTTTTTTTAAGGAATTGATGGGTTCCATAGTGGACATGTCATTAGTTAACGTCCGACCAAACGGTCAACTTAACAGAAGATTTAAATTGATCAGATTTGAAAACCATTAAATATAAATTAATGAAATTAAAATCCGATGACCCATATTGAAAATGACCCCAAACCTTTAGAGAGTCTTCGTTGTGACACCTGCAAAGCACTATTATTTATAAGATCACCTATATGAGCAGCAAGACTCTGGCTTGTTCTGTCCAATTTGATAAGATCACCAATTTATATTTTCTCTGCACTGATAAATGCTTCCCATCTGGCTGAATTAGATTCGTCAAGGGCAACTAGTGCATCTACTGCTAGTCGAATAATTCATTTGTTTCTCAGTAAAGATTACTGGGTTTTAGCTAGTGCTTTAAGCCTACACCTAAAACCTAAACATCATTATTCCCAAACATTAAACACGACAAGATGGTAGTGAAAGCAACAAAATAAAAAACATAAGCACAAATATAAACACCGAGTGCTCCTCAAAATTCATTACAAAACATAAATACCAATTTAAACAATTTAAACAAAACTTCATCACAAATATAAGCACAAAATTCATTACAAAACATAAATAAGAGTATTATTAGAATTATGAAAGTTTCATTAAATACCGAGTGCTCCTCAATCTGATTTACGCATATTCAAAAAATGAAAGCATGTCTACACCTTCTTTCCCTTATAGTTTCTCTCACAATAATTTTTAACAATAAGTGATTTTTTCATAGTTTAATAAATAGGTTGTGCTTCCCAAAATTTTTAAAAAAATCACTTATCACTCCAAATAAGCATTGGCAAACGGACACTAGGAGATGTCAAAGGGTAGCGAAGATAGTGAGAAAAGGAAAATTAGAAAAATACAAAGAAAGAAATGCATGGGCACTTCAAATTTTGGTTAGAAAAGTATGATTATATTAATAATACAATAGCCTCAAATAAAATTCGAGAGGGGGCACATGCCCACCCTGGGCCTTAGCTCCCTTCGTTACTAGGTAAGGAGATTGCATTCATAAATTACACCACGAGAGAAATACAAATACAATAGCCACAATAGCCACTACAACTACTAAGAAATGGATTACAAACAACACAAAGGGAGCCATCGACAATATCAAACTCATATAGTATTCCTCATGAAATTACCTATAGGATGACTAATAATGCTGAGAGGGGGGTGAATATGCCAATTTAAAATTGTAATAAATAAATAAAAATATACTTCAGTAGCAAGATTGATATGGCTTATCAATCCTGAAAAGTGTTGAGCATAAAATAAAGGAACACCCAGAGAATTATTTTACGTGGTAAAACCCCACATTTGGGGAAAATCCACTGGATTTCTCAGTCCAAAATAAATCCACTATAGAACGATGACTGCAAAAAGTACTCACACACTTATCCTAGACACATTCTAGATAATGTTTTCCAACTTCTTCGTAACTCAACTTCTGCCACGGAATGATCTTTCGACCCTCCTTATATTGAATGCAATACTGGTCACAATTACTTCAAGCTTGCCGGAGACAAATCGCCACCACGATTTTGGTGCCCTCAAGCATATGAGTCATCGAACATGCAAATGAATGCAATATGAACAATGGAAACATTCTCTAGTGCAACAGAAGTTTGTACTTTACACTGACCACCAAGCCCATAAATTTTATCAATGGCCAGAAGAGTGTGAAAAAAAATGCATGTCAGGTGGGCTACTTTTCTGCATAAATTTCTATTTTTATTAAATATAAACATGGAATTCTTAATCGTGTAGCAGATGCATTGAGTTGTCGAGCAACTTTGCTTGTTACTTTGGCTCAAGAAGTTATGGGTTTCAAATTTCTGAAGGAACTATATGAGACTGATGAGGATTTTCATGAAATTTGGGCTAAGTTTATTCGCAATGAATAGATGACAAATTATCATGTTAATGAGGGGTATTTATTTAAGAGCAATCGATTATGCATTCCTACTTCTTCTTTAAGGGAGAAACTGATCAGGGACTTGCATAGGGGTGGACTAAGTGGCCATCTAGGCTGTGATAAAACCATTGTCAGTATTGAGGAGAATTATTTTTTGCCACACTTGAAATAGTGAGATGTCAACACCATTGTGCGGAAGTACAACAGTTGTCAAGTATCTAAAGGGTTGTCCCAAAATACAAGTCTTTATATGCCTCTCTCTATCCTTGATGATATTTGGTAAGACTTGTCTATGGATTTTGTTATGGGACTCCCTCGTACACAACAAGGAGTTGATTCTGTTTTGTTTGTGGTTGACAGGTTTTCTAAGATTGAGCATTTTATTGCTTGCAAGAAGACTGCGGACACTTCCAACATAACCAAATGGTTTTTTAGGGAGGTTGTGCGGTTGCATGGTATTCCTAAATCTATTACGTCAGACCATGTCACCAAATTCCTTAGCCACTTTTGGATAACCTTATGAAGGATGTTTGATACGGACTTGAATCGTAGTAGCACCGCTCATCCGTAAACCGATGGTCAATGTGAGGTTACTAACAGAACCCTCGAAAACATGGTTAGGAGCTTTTGCAGAGACGGGCTGAAGCAATGAGATGTTGCATTGCCACAGGTGGAGTTCACTTACAACGGTGTTGTTCATTCTTCCACATGAAAATCACCATTTGCCATTGTTTACACTTCGATGCCTAAACATGTGGTTGACCTAGTCAAGCTTTTCAGAGCCCGGAAGACTAGTGTAGCCGCTGAAAATATGGCTGAACAGGTTCAGACTTTGAGGGAAGAAATGAAGGAAAAGCTAGAGAGGACCAACGCCAAATTTAAGGTAGCCGCTAACAAGCACTGCCGTGTGAAGCTGTTCTAGGAAGGAGACTTCATGATGGTTTACTTGAGGAGAGAATGTTTCCAATTGGTACCTACAGCAAACTAAAACCTCAAAAGTATGGCCCCTACAAAGTTATGAAGAAAATAAACGATAATGCCTATGTCGTGGATCTTCCTTCTTCAATGGGCATATCAAGCACTTTCTTTCAATGTTACGGATCTACATGAGCTCCATGATGATGAGTCAATTTATCCTAATGATACCACGGCGTCAAGTTCTTTGGAAGTGGAAGGGACTAATGTAGAACAAATGGTGGAAGCAATCGAAAAGGAGCTGGAGTGACACGCAAGGAAGGGCAAATAGGGTAAACTCACTACTACAAAAAAGCAAAAAGACGACGGTAAATCACCGTCGTGTATTTGGTTTTTCAATGGTCGTGGAATCCACCGTCATCTTTTCCCTCATAAACCACGACGCTAAATAACCGTCGTTGTTAAACAATACAACGTCATCAAAAAATACAAAACGACGTCTTTGTACTGCAAAAAGATCTAAAAAAAGCAATCGAGGATGATAATAGACGACCAATTCTCTAAAAAGACCGTCGTTAAAAAGGAAAAATATGACACATATTAAGAGAACAAGGCCGCAAGATAGACATACAACGACGACAATAAAAATACGCCGACGTTAAATATAATTTTCACGACAATAAAAAATATGACGTCTTTAAATACATTAGAAGACGACGTTATTGATACCTACTACGTCGCACATATAAACACAACCGTCGTACAATTAATTTTCCACTTCGATTTTTCGATAAAAGATGACGTGGAAATAGTTGTCAGTGTCATTATTTACGACGTATGTGTTTCTATAGTAGACGTTGAAAAACTAAACAACGTCAGTTACAAATATATGAGAGTCGTATTAAAAAATTTATACGTCCTATTTTCAGAAACAAACAACGACCATAAATATTAGACGTTGTTAAATACAACAACGTCGGAAAACAATAAAAACAGACGTGTTTAGTCTGCTAAAGTTCTACAACGTCTCTTATTTACAAAAAACCGTCGTGAAATAAATTTTCCACTTCGATTTTTCTAAAAAAGATGACGTGGAAATAGTTGTCAGTGTCATTATTTACGACGTATACATTTATATAGTCGACGTTGTATTTATATGTATTCATTACTCACGACGCACTTAATAATATAGACGACGTTGAACGTCTAAACAACGTCGGTTCCAAATAAATGAGAGCCGTATTACAGAACATATAGACGGCGTAGATTATGATGGGAGCCGTATTACAAATAACGTCGTTTAATTGTTATTAGACGGCGGTTATAATGAATTTCCGTCGGAATTAATTTCGTTCCTCTTCGTTTATAAAAGAACTTGCGACGTGGAAAATGTATGATGACGTCGTATTTTTTAACGTTCAGATTATATATCTCGTTTTTTAGACGTCGGTATTATGGGATTGGAGTCGTGTTATTTTGAATTACATGGCGGTTCTTTATCCTTCACCGACGTGATATCCTGAATAATTGCTTCACAATAGCGTCGTGGTTCTTCATTGTTACGTTGCTTTAAGACGTCGGTAAATATGCTGAATAACTGATTCACAATAACGTCGTGTTTTATTTGAACGTAGAAAGTGAAGAAATCACATTACAATATATTACAAAATTAATGTCATACACTGCCAATTACATAAGCATCATTCAATCCATATATCTTCACACCCATCTCGAATATTTTGACCGCCTAACTCACCTACCAGTTCATCAAATGTGTCAACATTTGGCATCCCTCTAGTAAATGGCTCACACTCAATTATCACATCACCTAATACTTCATCACCAATAACATCATTATATTCTCTACTAGGCATTGATAACACTACCGACCAACCACGATGCATCGGGTCGTCAACAAAAAATATTTGTTTGACTTGAGAAGCCAAAACAAATTGGTCATTCCTATGTCCAATTTTACTCAAATCTACAAGGGTAAATCCAAGTTCGTCGACTACAAGACCAGAACTATCTATCCAATCACACCTAAAGACTGGGATTGTAAACTTTTGGTAGTCAAGGTCCCAAATTTCTTGAATGACACCATAGAAACCCATATTTGAGAGAATTGGGTTTTTATCCTTGGCACTAGCAACTTGCATGGTATGTGCAAGTAAATAAACTCCACTATTTTGAGTTGTCCGCACATCATCTTGTGCCTTGATATTGAATTTAATACCTTTAATAAGATAGCTCCTATATAATGGCACTGACATGTTTGGACCAGCTGCTAGCCACCTTAAATTTTCTGATACGCCATGATTGTCTTCCTCAAGTTCACTTTGAACCTGCAAATTAATTATATCTTAATTCATCCTAACATATAAATAAGAAGAAAATTAAAAGAGAAATACGTTATTCAACAACATATACCTTGAAGCGTAACCATTGAATGAAAGTGCTATTGTGCTTATCCTGCAGCCACTTTGTTCTCTTTCTAAATTTTGGATAAGCAGTCTTGATGTGGATCATATGTTGCCTACATGACACGAAAAATTCAAGCATTACGGTCCCAAATATATAAGATAAACATAAGAAATAATTTTAAATGGAAACTTAAAGAATAAAACTCATACGTACTCGATATAAGGTAGGACTTCCTCCGTATTCTCCAAGACATATAGATGTGCTTGATTCAACAGGTCCTGATCAACTACGCTCACTGTGCAACCTGATAATGGCTTTGAAACTCCCATCTTTTGGCTTGAAGGCACTCCAACTGTACTAACATCAGATAAATGCTGAGTACAAAACTCTACCGCTTCTTCAGCTATATACCGCTCAGCAATGCAACCTTCGGGACGAGTACGATTCTGAACATACCCCTTCAGCACTTTCATATATCTTTCAAACGGATACATCCACCTAAAATATACTGGCCCACATAGACGAACTTCTCTGACAAGATGTACTACTAGATGAACCATGATATCAAAGAATGAAGGGGGAAAGTACTTCTCAAGCAAACACAGAGTAACTACTACATCTTCTTCCAACTTATCTAGCTTGGAAACATCAACAGTCTTTGCACATATAGCATTGAAGAAGAAGCACAAACGAGTTATTGCATACCTTGCAGGCTTCTCCAAAACAGAACGAATTGCCACAGGGAGCAATTGTTGCATTAAAGTATGACAATCATGTGATTTAAGGCCAAGAAGTCTTGAATCTTGTACAGATACAAGATTTTTAATATTTGAAGAATAACCTTCAGGGACCTTCATACCATAGAAAGAATTGCAAACCTCTCTCTTCTCTGCTCTTGACAAATTCCAAGGCCCAGGAGGCAAACGAGTACGTCTTTCTCCATACTCGGGTTGCAAATCAGTTTTGACCCCCATGTTCAATAAATCTAATCGAGCAGCAATCCCATCTTTATTTTTTCCAGGGATCTCCAGCAATGTACCAATGATACTATCGCAAACATTCTTCTCAATGTGCATAACATCTAGGGCATGCCTCACAGGAAGGTATTTCCAATACTCGAGATCAAAGAATATTGATTTCTTCTTCCAACAAACTCTGTCACCATTTTCAACCATATGCAGCACTTCTTCTCCGGTTAATGGCTCTGGAGGTATGCCATATTCAGGTTTCCCATTAAAAGCTGCACGTTGCCTCCTATATGGATGATTGATTGGTAACCATTTTCTATGCCCAATGTAACAAATTTTGTGGCCATTTTTCAACCTGTGACTAGGTGTATCATCGCCGCATATTGGACAAGCTTTATATCCTTTAACAATACAACCAGATAAGTTTCCATAGGCGGGGAAATCATTAATTGTCCACATTAATGCAGCTCTGAGTGTAAAGTATTCTCCATTATGTGCATCATACACTCCTCTAATCCCAACCCACAAGGATTTTAAATCATCAATCAAAGGCTCCAAGTAGACGTCTATATCATTTCCGGGTTGTTTAGGACCGGAAATCAATAAGGTTAACATCATGAACTTTCGTTTCATGCACAGCCATGGAGGGAGATTATATGTAACTAAGATAACCGGCCAACAACTATATCTGCTACTTAGAGAACTGTGGGGATTGAATCCATCAGATGAAAGAGCCAATCTCAAGTTTCTCGGCTCATTACCAAACTCAGGCCATTTATCATCAAGAAGTTTCCAAGACGGGGAATCCGCCGGATGAGACATCTGACCGTCAATTGATTTTCTAGCAGCATGCCACCAAGTCAAACTCTTAGCTGTCTCATGTGATTGAAACATCCTTTTAAACCTTGGAATTGGGGGAAAATACCACACCACCTTCGCTGGCACACCCTCTTTCAAGATTGCATCTTTGCCTTCCTTCCACCTTGAGATACCACAAGTAGGACAATTAGTTGAATCCTCATACTCCTTCCTATACAAGATGCAATCATTGGGGCATGCGTGCATTTTCTCATAACTCAGCCCCAATGCACACAAAGTCTTTTTAGCCTCATACATGGAGGTTGGTATTGTATTTCCTTCTGGAAGCAAATCGCCTTGAAGTATCAATAATTCTGTAAAACAGACATCACTCATCCCATGTTTTGCCTTCAAATTATACAACTTCACTAATGCCGATAACTTCGTGTACTTTCTACAACCAGGGTACACTGGTTGATCTCCATCCCCAATCACATTGGCAAACTCATACGGATCCGAACCAAAATCACCAAAATCATTATCATCCATATCAATTTCTTCAGACACAAAACTGTACCTACTATGGCCATCATCTTCTTCAACATTTCTGCTAGCATTAGTAGTTGCTTCCCAAGGTTCTCCGTGAAATGTCCAATTCTTATAGCTTTGGTCAATTCCATTAAAGTATAAGTGATCCCTTATAATTCCAACCCCAAACAACTTCAAATTAACACATTTAACACATGGACAACGGATATGTGTTGTAGTTAGAAGATTTTCTACAGCAAAGTTCAAAAATGCTTCCACCCCAAACTCATATGCCTTCGATCTTCTATCCGAGTGCATCCATGACTTATCCATCTCCGACACTATAACCTATTATCTATAATAAAGTGAAAATACAGGCAATGACCATCACTATAGCAGATTATACAATGATCTAATCGCAAGTAATAAACAACAGAGACGACGGGTTTTAATCAAAAACAGACGTATTTGGCATATATAGACGACGGATTTTCAACAGACGTCGTCTATTATACGTAATACAAACGACGGTTTATGAAAAAACCGTCGTGTATAAGTAATACAACGACGGTAGTTTAAAAACACCGTCGTGTAATCGTCGTCGTACGCCTTAAAATTCGTCGTGTCTCAGTTTATTTTCAAGAACACAAAACCCATTAAGAACACAACATATATATGAAACCAAGCAAGAAACCAACATATACATGAAACCAAGCATGAAAACAATAAATCCATTCCCAATTCAACATAACATAGGGTGATTAAAAGATACGACAAAATTAAATCCATTCCCAATTCAACATAACAGATAATGTAATCCATGAACCCATTAAACAGAAAATCCATGAACCCATACCTATAAGCATTGGTGCACTTTGCACCTTCTCCAGAGCGGAAAATGACAAGATCAAATAAAGGTGTCCTTTTGCTGGAAATCATTTGGAAGTTGGTGATGTGTCTTTTTGTGTTGATTTCCAGCAAAAGTACACTTTTATTTGATCTTGTCATGAACCCATTAAACAGAAAATCCATGAACCCATACCTATAAGCACATTATTAACAGATCGCAAAGCATATACCTAAAACCCTTTAACAAAACAACCTAATATCATTCAATGAATTTACAAGGGGAAGATAGGGTTTGTACTTACAGGTTGGACGAGCTCACAGATTCGACGAGCCTGGAGAGTGCAACTTTTAATTAGAGCAGAAGTGAGAGAGCGAAATGTTATGTCGCGTGAAATCTGAAATTTTAGGTTTCAGGGATCAAAGTATAAGACTAAGAGCCAAATCTAAAAAAATTTAGGTCGCGCGAAAATTTTTAGAGCGCGCGCGTTATAAAACGTCGAAAGAAAAACCAAGGCGAAAGTTCTACAAGTACCGACGTAAATTTAATATTCCACGACGGAAACTTCATTTTTCGGATTAAGAACGTAAGGCCGTTCATTTTTCGGATTAATTTTAAATTTATTTTGAATTTTTTATATAACGACGACTGAAAAACCACGTCGGTGTTAAGAAATTAAAGACGTTGTAAATTATATAAACCGACTTACATATTAAAATAACGTCGTTTAAAGCGTAAACCATGTCGTATGTTTTACTGTACGACGTAAAATATGTATTCCACGACCCAACCACCGTCGTTAAAAATTAATACACTAAACCCATAAAATTAAATTATACAATTTAAAAAATTAAGTTTATAAAAGGTTTTATGGTTTTAAAGCCTAACATATAACATAGACTACCCAAAAATTATACTTTAAAAATAAACCCCAATAAATAACAACACTAATCTCTAAACCCTAGACTCTAAACCCTAAACCATTAAACTAGAAGTGATTTTATGACTCATCAAAACAATTTTGTTTTGGATGGTCATTTTAAATTTTTGTTATTCAAAATGAATTTTTTCAAGGTTTATGTGGAAGAAAATATATCAATGACTTCATAGGAGTTGACTTTTCAATTTTCTGATTTATTTTATATTTATTTTGAATATTTTGATATAAAAATAATAAAATATTCTTACCATACAACAAACCACGTCGGTGTTAAATAAATTGTAGACGTTGTAAATTGTAATAGACTACTAAGTCGTTAAAATGACGTCGTTAAAATGAGAAACCACGTCGGTGTTAAGAAATTAAAAACGTTGTAAATTATATAAACCGACTTACATATTAAAATGACGTCGTTTAAAGCGTAAACCATGTCGTATGTTTTACTGTACGACGTAAAATATGTATTCCACGACCCAACCACCGTCGTTAAAAATTAATACCCTAAACCCATAAAATTAAATTATACAATTTAAAAAATTAAGTTTATAAAAGGTTTTATGGTTTTAAAGCCTAACATATACCCTAGACTACCCAAAAATTATACTTTAAAAATAAACCCCAATAAATAACAACCCTAATCTCTAAACCCTAGACTCTAAACCCTAAACCATAAAACTAGAAGTGATTTTATGACTCATCAAAACAATTTTGTTTTGGATGGTCATTTTAAATTTTTGTTATTCAAAATGAATTTTTTCAAGGTTTATGTGGAAGAAAATATATCAATGACTTCATAGGAGTTGACTTTTCAATTTTCTGATTTATTTTATATTTATTTTGAATATTTTGATATAAAAATAATAAAATATTCTTACCATACAACAAACCACGTCGGTGTTAAATAAATTGTAGACGTTGTAAATTGTAATAGACTACTAAGTCGTTAAAATGACGTCGTTAAAATGAGAAACCATGGCGGCTATTTAACTATACGACGTAAAATATATATTTTACGACTTAACCGCAGTCGTTACATAAACGTCGTCGATTATACCCTGAACCCTTAAGAAATTGAAGATATTGTAAACCATTAACGACTCAATTGTTCAAAGAACGTCGTCTAACTATTTTTTTACGTCGTATTTGTTTAAAACACGCAACAACAAAATACGACGGTTATTGACTTTATTAGGTCGTTGGAAAAGTATTACACGTCGGTTAAGCAATTTGTATGTTTGTTTTTTTTTTAATTTAAGAAAACCTCAACAAATTTTTACATTACATATTATAGAGAAAATTGGTACATTATACATAAATATCAAGTGTTCAATAATTGCCCTGTTTAATAATTTGGAAAACAAACTCTGCCCATTCATTCCGGACTTCATCAATGGCTTCTTGGGGGTATGAAGCTTCCTGGTTTCCCTTGGCATACTGCATAAACAATGACTATTAGGGTTTATAAATAAAAAGAAATTCAATCACAGACGACGATATTTTTCATAACCGACGTAGTATATCCATTCAACGACGTTAATTTTACACGACCGTCGTTGATAATACAAAAAACGACGTGAAATGTATGAAGGTAATTTCTTCTTACCTTATTCTCAAACCCCAAGGAAGGATCCGTGATGATGTCCCTCATGAAGCGCATTACATAATACCCGCATTCGACATTGCTGGGTTGCTTTGGTGTGCCTGAGAGAGTTTTCCAAATTACATTTTTACGTCCTGCTCGGGCTATGTGGGTATTATATAATTTTAAAGCACTGTTCACGATGTTTTTGGCCTCTTCATCGACCACACGATTTCCTGGCAGAGGATCCAGAAAATAGACGGTTTCTCTCTTTGCTCTTACAATCAGCAAAATCCAATGACGGCTGCACAAAATTAATATAAAAACGACGGTTATTTACAAAAACGACGTATTATAGTATTTCACACGACGAAGTAAAGTAGCTAACGACGACATTATATATTTATCACGACGATAAATAAATACCGACGTGGTTAGTAGTTTCAAACGACTAAATAAAATAAAACACCGACGTGGTTAGTTTATAAGCTGTCATTTATTGAAAATCATAAAAACAAAATCCTAAGGAGACTAACCCTGGATTGTAAGGCATCATGAAAATCTGTTCACCGTCTGTCTTCTGAAGTCGAGCTGCTACGAGTCGTGATCTTTCAGTTATTGTGCCAGAGTTGGCACTAACTGTAGCAGGGTCGATAAAGCCAACCATACTGCACATATTGGCTTTTTTCAAAACATCGTGTAAGTACCTAAACAAATAAAATAATATAAACAAGTCAGCACACAAAACACGACGGTTATGTATAAAAAAACGACGTATTATAATATTTCACACGACGTACTGAAATAGATGAGGACGTTATAATATATTTATCACGACGGTTGTTAGTTAAGACGACGTGGTTAGTTAGTTAAGACGACGCAATATATAAACCAACGAGTTATTATTTTAGAAGTACAAACCTCATATATACAGCCAATACAGTAGCTCCAATTTCTTCCATGCCTGCAAATTGTGTAATATCTTCAGGCAGGAGGAAGGTATCGCGCTCATCACCAAACACCTCCTTATCAATTGTAAATTGGACTGTCTTATCCTCAGGCAGGAGTGTCGTTTCCACAAAACGACAAAGGGTTTTTAAAGAAGATGGCGCCTCCATTTTTGAATAAGCACCAACTTCAATAACCTGTTTAAAGAAATAAAAAAAATGACGTGGTAATTCAATAAAGACGACGGTTTAAGGAATAAAACGTCGTTTTAAAAGTATTTAAACGACGGTGAAAAAATTGTCGTGGTAATTTAATAAAGACGACGGTTTTATGAATAAAGCGTCGTTTGAAACCATTTAAACGACGGTGAAAAAACCGTCGTTTAAATATTTTATTACGTCTTAAAAAAATTCCGCCGTCTAAGTTTTAAACAAACGACGGATTAAATAAAAATATCGACGTCTGAAATTTTGAAAAACAAATAAAAAAGGCAAAGTTATGTGAACATACCTTGTCGTCATGCTTTTCTTCATCTTCTTTCTCCTTTTCTTCTTCCTTCTCTTCATCTCTTTTTTCTGCTTCCTTCTCTTCATCTGGCTGATGTTTCCCCATTTTGGCAGTATCATCCTCCAAATGTAGGGATCTCACATCACCTCCAGAGCAGCTAGCTTTGTCAGACATTGGATTTTTGGGGCTTTGGCTAATTCTTGGTTTAAGCATGCTTGGATCAAAATTGGGAATTAATTGGGAAAGCTGACTCAGGAAATGCTCCCTCTCAGCCTCTACCAATTGTTTTGTCCTAGCCTCCATCCTTAAGGCCTCTTCCCTTGCCTTAGCCTCCATCTTTTTAGTCTCTTCTTGAAGGAGAACTCTTAAACTCTCCTTCAAACGGTCGTCAAAGCTCACCCTCTGTGGTTTGGGCAAATTGAAATATTGTCTTGGGGAAACACCAGCACCAACTCCCCTCACCCTGCCTGGATGCTCGGGGCCCAAAGCCATGGTCAGCACATCATTGCTGCCATCTACTCTGACTTTGCCTTCCGAGACTTGTTTCTGCAATTCATCCTAAAACAAAGATAAACAAAAAAACACACGACGGTTATTTATGTACAAACGACGTATTATATAATTTCACACGACGCAATAACATATAAAACGACGTTATTATAACTTATCACGACGGTAGTTATACCGACGTGGTTATTTATTTAAAACGACGAAATGAATAAACAACCGACGTCTTATGCTATAATTAAAGAAAACAGAGTAGTGATTCCTATTTAGACCGTTAACGACGTTTTTACAAAAGTTTCGACGTGGTAATATCATTCACACGACGCGAGAATGAACCACCGACGTCGTATGCTATAATAACAGAAAACAGAGTAGTGATTCCTATTTAGACCGTTAACGACGTTTTTAAAAACGTTTCGACGTGGTAATATCATTCACACGACGAAAAATATAACATACGACGTAATAAGAATAATTCACAGTTTAATAAAAATTTAAAACAGAGTGAGTAGGCTTACAATTAATTTTGCCTTCTCTGCCACCTTTGGATCAGGGATGTTACCATGTTTGTCCTGTCTAGCTCTCTTCCATAAGGTAGATCGATCAATTTCTACCCCAGGCATGGTTTCCTCCAATTGATCCTCCAATCCAGCATATCCTTTTCGAGACAATCGATGATTGTACTCGAGTTTCTCCCTAATCTGTGAATGTTGAGAATGCACAGACTGAAAATCTTTGGATAGCCTTGAAGCTACAAAGGCATCCCATTGTGCTTTCTCTATGAATTTATATGTTTCAGGGGGTTGGCTTAATTTCTCCCTGTCATTGGTGTATGGAAGGATATAATGCCTCGTTAGTGTAGACTTGAAATCCTTCCATTTTTTGGCAGCAGAAGATAAAACAGAGGTCTTGCCCCCTTGGCCTACGACAAAAGCCATGTCAACTGCTTCCCAAATCTGCTCCTTTATATCCTTTGGGATTTGGGACCATTTCTTGTCCACAAGTGGGATCCTGGAGCGTGCCAAGACACCAATATACGACTGCATCTCAATATGTGCTTGGCCAACACCTTTCCCCCTTTTATTGTACTCAACAATTGGCCTCAGTTTCTGAAGCTTTCTCTTCACAACACGAGGCATTGTGCTCATACCTCGACCAGTCTTTGAATCATCAGAGATTGTTGTCTGGCTGGTTGGTTCTGTCTCAGCAGATGATGAAGCAAACTTCATCTTCTTCGAAGACTTCATCTCCTTCGAAGACTTGTCTTGGGGAGCTACCACTCCAAGCTTCTTGGAGCCAGAATCCTTAGTTTGTTGATGAGAAACCATTTTAACAGACAAAACTGCAAGTGAAAATATTTCAGGAAAACATTAAGAACACAAACGACGGTATTAAAAAAATACGACGTATGATATGATTTTAGACGACGCAATGAAATAATCTCAGACGTAATAAATGTTTAAAACCATTATTTATATAACGTCGTGGTATATATGTTCACACGACGTCAATAGTAATACACCGTCGTGGTAAACTATTATTTATATAACGTCGTGGTATTTATGTTCATACGACGTCAATAGTAATACACCGTCGTGGTATTAACATTCACACGACGTAAAACAATAAGATATTTTGTCGTCTATATTAGATACCAACCCTAGTTTCTTTTTCTTTATATTTTATCAAATAAGGGAAAAACAAAAACCATTGTTCAGCGAAATCAAACCTGCAATTAAACAAGCATATAAAAAAAGACTATTATTTTAAAAACAACTTTGTCAATTTTCAGACGACGCTAGAACAACTGACGAACCGTCGTGGTCTACCGTCGTCTTATTTAGTTGATGTAGTTGTCTTCAAAGTTGGAAACTTTCTCTCTTTGTCTGTATATTTTATCAAACTTGGAAAGAAGTAAAATGATTTTGGCCAGAAAAAAGGTAAAAAGATTTTTCAAACAAAAAACGTATGAGCATGCAAAACAGTAACCAAAATAGTGAAAATGAAAGCTTACCTTTTGCGTGCAATGAAAGCAAGAGGAAGATGATCGATGTTTAAGTTCAGAGACGACGAAGAAGACGAGAGGAAGACGATGAGAAACTCTGACAATGCTCTGACAAGGAAAAAAGACGAAAAGGTTTCTCTGGGAGATTGAGATTTTTAATCGGGTTTGGAAACAGTGCATGTGTAAGTCGAAAAGTTGCTTACATATAAAACCATTTCAAAAAAAAAATACGGCGGTGACATTTAACTACGTCGTTTTTAACTAACACGACGCAATATTTTTAGTTCGACGTGGACTCATTTCATTTAACGTCGTTATATTTAATATAACCGACGTGGATTTTAATTTTTAAATTATGAATAGAATTTTTTTTCCCTTGAACTTTCAGTTTATTTTTCAATTACAGTGCGTTATAAATAGAGTTTTTTTTCCGGAGGAAATTTAAAATGAAGGAAATTAATGTTCTGGAATTTAAATAAAATAAGAATATAAAAACAACGACTGTTTTTGTATTACTGTCGTCGTTTTTCGTCGTCTTAAGTAAGACTAAGACGACGTAATATATTTGTTTAGGGACGTTGATTTTTGTTTTAAACGTCGTTAGGTATAATATAACCGTCGTTGGAAATTGTTTCTCTGATTGCAAATTTGCAACGACGTTAGGTATAATATTTTTAGATAAACAAACGCACACACATCATCAACTTCCAAAAAATTGTCTCTCTGATTTCAAATCTGTGTCATCTGTTAAGATTATGATGTGGAACAGAGTTCCATCTGGTAAGATTTCGTAACCCTTGGGATCTCAGAAAAATCTGATTATGTCGGCGGTTTTTTATATAAACCGTCGTGGGTATTTCAATTCTTGTCATTAAGTATATCTACCGACGTAGGATAAGAAAATCAAAGAAAAAAATTGTTAACAAAAATTCTTATTAAGACGACGGTTTAAATTAAAGGTACGACGTATAAAATGCATAAATACGACGTTAGATTTTATAGTACGATTTAAAGAGAACGTCGTAGAACTATACAATAATGACGTCGATATATTTATATTTGTCGTCGTTGTAAATTAATTTAATACGGCGATATTTTGTATTTTACAGCCGTGGATTTGTTTGTAATTAGACAGCGTCTTATACGAAAACCTCGTCGTGTTATTTTATAAGTAAAAACGGCGGCTTTTATTGAAATCGTCGTCTTTACTTTCTACGTCGGTCGATTCATAACTTCTGCCGTTCTTTGTTCGCTTTGATTTTACACTGCGGAAATCTGTTTCAAATAGACGTCGGTTGTTTAATTAAGTACGTCGTTGTTTTTGAACAGCCATTTGAATCTCCCTTGTTAGTTGTCTAAGGTGGTATTAAACGACGGTGTTTTTAGAACCGTCGTCGTTTTAAAAACCACGACGGTTTTCACTGAGACCGTCGTTGTTTTCTGGTCGTCTTTTTCACTTTTTGTAGTAGTGACTACAGATTTTGGCTCTAAGCTCAGAATCGGGTTAATGATCCGTCCATTTGAAGGGAACAGCGTCACGAGTAAAACCCATTGCTTTGCTATGACGTATGGGCTTTTTTGGACATCCAATATAATTTGGTAGCTCGAAATCCAGTTTTTATAGTTTTTGAAAACTTTGCTGTTTTCCTATTTTAATTCCTTTGTTATTCCTAGGGTTTCTAGTAGTATTTAAGCATAATTTACCCATAGTTAGGGTTATGTTTTGTTATTCCAATTTTATCAATAAACCTTGAGATTTCCTTATATCTTCTTGGTGGAATCAATATAATTATTCTCTTACCATATCTAGTACACAGTTGCTCTTATATATTTACTGATAATTATCACAGAATAATATCAATCATTTCAATCTCAAAATCCTTCAAAGAAACTATTACCCTCCATTTGCTTTTCGAAACTGCAAATAGTTATGGATCAAGCTATAGTGGATAATACAAATAATCTTTATTAAGGTTTAGTTTCTGTCTAGCCCGAAACATATCGTAAAGAAGTGTACACATAATAATACAGCATAGCAAGCCCAACAACCATCTTTATCAAAAACTCGTAAATCCAATCAACATGACAACATCAATTTTTGGGAATGACCTTATTTTTAAAATTAATTCTCAGGAATGACCTAAAAGTGACTAAAAGGAAATCTCATCATAAGCCAAATCAGAGAGGCACGGGTTCAATAAAAAGTGAAGCAACACTATCTTTCATCACTTTCCCAACATGTGTGTAGCCATCCTCCCCTTTGTAAAGGAGATCAACCACTCTTGTTAGATTCAGAACACGCATGAGGACAGGCATTGGCACATCAGTTGGTCTAAGAAACTCCTCGTTGATATCCTTCCACAAATCTTTAACCTGTTTGTTAAAAATATCAAGCACCTCTTGCTCTGGCACCCCATATTGCTTCATGTAGCATTCAATACTAGAAGCAACATGCTCTCTCTCTTTCTCAAACTGCAAAAATAAATCCAAAATACAAATTTAGTTATCTTACCTATTTCTGATTTGTACCAAGGTAAGAACATCTTATTATACGTACCTCGTATCCACTAAGGTCATCCATGAGCCTAAAAATGATATTTGAAGCTCTAAGAATTCTAGGATCATTCAACAACCACTCAAAAGCTTCCTTCGTTACAATATCTCCCATGCCAACCAGAGATGTAATTGAAAGCAAGGTGTTACCAACACAAGCTGTTGCTACACTCATATACTCTTCCATGCTTGGAATGTAGTCTTTGTGCAACCATTGGGCCTCAGCAAAGTAGTTCCGGGCTTGAGCTTTAACCTATGCCATTTGTTAAAAGCATTGAAAAGTAAAGTGAGTTGTGACTGTTGAAAAAATCCCATGGAACAAACTCAAAATAGATTAACAGCAAATAAAGTTGTGCATTTTCATTACGTACAGCTTCTTTTGCATAGTAAACTCGGTATGATCTTCCTTCTTTTACCATCTCCTCCTCAATTTCGTCGTAAACATTCAAGAGGGTACGGTAAAATACTTGCATATAGTCTGGAAGTTCATCCATACAATTGATATCCCACCTGAAAATTGCATAAACCACATTCATCTTAGGCATATACACACAGGTAGTAGTTATGCAACAAATAAATCAGTTTCAAATTAATTAGAAAGCAGATAATATATTTTTTCCAATTAACCTTTCAATTGCTCCAGTAAAGATCACGAGTTCTTCGTATATTCTTTTTTTTCTTATAAAACTTAAAACCTTAGAGGCTATTTAAGTTGCTGATTTATATTAATTTTATTGTTCAAACATGAGAGCTTAGTACGTGAAACATGAGAGCTTAGTACGTTAGCCATGAGAGCTTAGTACGTTAGCCATGAGGGTCCAGTTCTTTCCACCACCTGTAATTAATTGACAATAGTAAGTGTATAGGGTGTACTAATTGCAAACTAATTTATGTTTACATGATTCAAAGACTTACCTAGCAATCTCACTGAGCTCCTTCTTGTGTAAAGATTGAACGATATTGAAATCCAACTTTGCAAGTTTCAATATAGCTTCACTATGTGAAGCATCATCCTGGTAGATTGACATGTAACCCCTGGCACATACCCTCTCCAGACCCTTCCGCAGAGGTCTCTCTAAGGCTTGAGTTATCTGTAAAGCCAGTGGATTTCTTGCTTCCGTTGTTTCTGCCGACTCAAGGTGAGTGGTGGTGAAAACAAGAGCCTCTTCTAGTATGTCTTCTCCATGCTTCCTTAGATGTGCTGCTTCATAAAAGCTTAGCATCCCAGGAACATCAGCAGTTAAGCTCTCCTTGAAGTTACCATTTTTATCTTTGAACTTGTTGAATATATCTGGTTTATTGTCAGAAAAAATGGGCACATATATGAGACATAGAATAATATTATAGCCAAGAGCCACTCACATCACATTCCACACATTTAATTAATTTGTTCAACCCTACCGCAAGAAACATTGAATCCATGTTGTCTTAGTAGCCGAAAACCAAGAGCAACAGCGTAGAGATCACCACCATCATAGTCATGATATGTAACGTGCACACGTTGCAAGGCTTCTTCGATTTCTCTTTCGAAATGGTAAGCCACGCCAAGGCGCTGGACTGCATCAATTAGCTTGAGCTGATGTGAAAAATCACCTGCACTTGTTGTGAATACTTCCTTCCTCACTGTTACTTTCAGTTGGTCCACTTGCTGTTGCATATGGTCATAAGTTATCTGCTACAACACAACACAACACAACACAACAAATTAAATTAGCAACAAATTAAAATTTGAAAAGAATAAAATGCATATAAATAATTTGAATATCATTACAATGCTTTTTTCGTCATAATTGAGGAACCGATCTCCCCAAATGCTTGGGTGATAATTTGCTGTCTGCCGAACAATTTCTGGCTCAGCACTCTGTGCTACTTGAGCTGCTACTGGGAAAGACATGGTTTGCTTTGTACTGAAATATTACTCATACGATTATATATATATAGGCAAAATGATCACAGGGTACGATTAGGCAAAATCCACATCATTCACTCTAATTAAGATATAATTTCCATGTCGTGGCCGGTTAAGTGGGCTACCCTTTAATGACTCTTTGAGTGGGATGTCTTTCTTTTCCCTTTTCTTTTTGTCACGTGCGATTTGGGCCTTTGGCTGAATTTAGAGCATATGTTTAACATGTGTTCTTTTTCCTCCTTTTGAGCATAGATATGGTGAATCTGGGAGATCATCATTTTCCACTTCAATATACAATATTTGTTTGATCCGATTTAAGTATTAGATATGATCCTGAAAAACGAGCTTATCAGCTATGTATCCACGTTTTCAGCGTGACAAACGTCATGTTCACAAATACTATTACCTCTACCGATTGCATTAATATCTCCGGTGATGATTGTTTAACATAGTTATGAAACGAAACTTAGGCCATTTTTTTCTTTTTTCTTCTTCTGAGAAAGTACGGGATTACATTCATAATTCAGCCAAAAAAGTCAATAGTCACAAAAGCCAATACAAACTAGTCACAAAATGGCTATTATAATAATTGAGCAAACTAACATCAAAATTAAGACAATCTAGTGCGTCTTCACTAACGATCATGTAGGATCAAATAAACTCTAACATAAGCATTCCAACTAAGATTGCAAACTCATAATAACAGTGGCTTCCTCTCCCTTCAAATTGAAAATGGCTCTAACAATGTGTTTTGGAAGAGAGGGGACTAGAATACCCAATGCATACTAGATGTAGACTTAATGCAATGTCGGACCATTTTTTAGCATCAACAAATTAGTTTTCTTTTTTTTTCTTTTTTTAATTAAAGATTTTGTTTTTACTATTTTGCCCTTAATATACTAAATTGTGGTTGTTTAGCAAATTGGTTAACCAAGGGGCGTTTTAAAGGTGTTTGGATGTTATATATATATATATATATATATATAAACAGTGACTTCCTAAACTGACCGTTTACCCACCAAGAAACCTATTAACCTTCCTAATTTTCTGTCTCCTGCCCACCGCTTAAGCCCTCTACACTGGGGACTTACTAACTTGGAAAAAGGACTCACGGGTTAGACCTTAAGGAAGAATAACAGATAACTCAAAGAATAAAAGGGAAGGAAAGGAAGAAAATGAAACACTTCTACTCATATGCTTAAACCAGCCACTTGGGCGGGGATGAGTAGCAGACTTAGACAAAGACCGTAACTCTTACAGCTCTGATACCAAAAGAAAAGAACAACGGACCAGAGATAGAAAGAAGAATAAGAATAAGAAAACAGACAACTTAGCTCAACATTCAGACTAATGCAGCAAAATAATGCATATATGAAAATACTCAAAATAGAGATAACTTGAAAATAGCAATTTTATTTATACTCACAAAGCAACTGCAACTTCAAACTTCACACTCAGTATTTACAAGGGTGATTTCTCCAAATGATGTTTCAGAGAGAATCTTTAAAACTGAAAAATGAAAGTAAAAGGAACGGTGCTTACAAGTGAGGCCGAAGCCTTCTTAAATAGATAAAAGCAACTATGGTTTGTATAACTATGGTAAAGAATAACTAGGGTTGATGCAACTGTAGGAGCACGGGTTTTCAACCTGATTCAACTTTCAATTTTGTCTTCTTTTGAGGATTTCTTTTTTCTTTCGGCTACTTTCGGTGATGGGATCAAAAGCAAACAGTGCTTTGTTTGCAGCTTTTGAAGATGCTTCCGCTTTCACTGGGTAATGATGGCAACTGCTTTGGGGTATGCTCTCTACTGGATTAATTATGGCGTCGACAACTTTGGCTTCTAGTCTGATTGCACATCATAGGCATCATAGGGATCTTGACTATCATCATACCATGCTTTCGGCCTGGCAGGGCTCTGTATGGGCTGGCAACTAGACGACGAGGGAGAATCATTGTCCTCGTCATCATCCATCTGGGAGGCATGGATGATCAACTGGCGAGCAATTTCTTGGAGCTCGGACTTAGATTTTCCTTCGACTGAGAGGGAAGATGATCGGACCGAACCAGTAGGAGAGACTGGGCCCGGAGTAGGCTCAAGAGGAAGATCATTGTAGACGTATTTGGCAATTCTGTCAACTTCAAATTTATCCCACCATTTAACAGAAAACTAGCTGGCAAAGATTCTGGCATCCTTGGTGATTCTGTAAGACCATTTGAAAATCCAAGGGACTTTATATCTGGCAATAAAGAGCAATTGTTTTGGGAAGAACAATTCAACTTTTGAGAACTTGGCTTGTTTAGTGTAGTGGCGGATCAACTCAAGAACTGAAACAGGCAGAATTTCATCAACTGGACCATGTTTTTCCCACCAATGGAGGAACCAATAAGGGAAAGAACATTTAAACTTGTTGTCGAAATTGATGAACCAGGAATGACTAAAATCTTCAGATTGGGGAAGGAAAATAGTATACCATGCTTCAATATAATCAGAATAATTATATTACAATTTTGACTTCAGGAGTTTCAACTCATAAGGACGACTACTGAAAGACTCTTGGCTTAAAATTCTGTGAATATACAGGGAATGATAAAGGATAATCTCAGGATGATCTCGATCCTTTATCGGCTTAATTTCAACTGATTGGGTTTCAAGTAATATATCTCTATAATACTTGAGGGACTTATATGGACTGGGTGGCATGTAATGAAATCTAGGAGGGAAATAGTGTTTGGCTATTTCTATGGGATCTGCATGGATATCATAAACAGGCTCAATGACAAATAAATGAGAATTACTCTTTGGCAAATAAGGGGATGATTTTTTTGAAGGCAACTGAGGGACCTGCAGAAGTATCAACTGAAAAAGGGTCATAACTGGAAACTAATGTCGACTGATAACTAGGGCGGATTTGACCAACTGTTGAACTAAGGGAGGAGAACCTATTAGCAACTGATAACGGAGTGGCAACTGAAATGGGAGCGCAACGGGGAAAAGGAACTATTTGTTTGGGCACTTCTGACTTTTGTTGACTCATGGATGGGGGAAGGATTCTGGGCAACTGGGGCGACTGGGATAGCTTATTTTGACTGGCTGATTCTTTCTGCTTATCTTTTTTGGGTGCCATTGTGCATCCTGCAAGAATTCTCGAGTAAGAAAATCAGGAATTGAATTCTCACTACCTCTCAAATATTCAATATCAAAATCAAATATACTCAAAATACTTTGCCATCTTGCAAAAATATGTTTAGATGCAATGTTATGAACATCTTTTTCTAAAACATGTTTTGCAGATTTACAATCGACTCGTATTAAAAACTTTTGATTAAGTAAATCATCCTGAAATTTACTGATGCATAATACAATAGCTAATATTTCTTTTTTAATAGTACTATAATTATATTGTGACTGGGTCCAAGCACCAGAATGGAATCGAACAATTTGTTCTGGGGAACTTGGACAACTTCTTTGTTTGAGAATACCACCGTAACCAATATCGGAGGCATCAGTTTCAACTATTTAAAAAGAATCAACTCAAGGAATACCAAGACAGGGAAGTGTCTTGACATGAGCTTTGATTTGTTTGACAACTTCGGTATGGACAAATGACCACGGAGGAGGATTACTCTGCAACCTATCAAATAAAGGCTTACATTGTTTCCTCAAATTTTTGTAAAAATCAGAAACATAGTTTAGAGATCCTAGAAACCTCTGGAGTTGATTTTTATCAAGAATTTGATCAAGAAATTTATCAGCAAACTGGATAACTCGATCTATTGGGGAGATTTGCGACTAAGATATATTGAAACCAAGAAATCTGATATTGGTTTGGAATAACTTGATTTTCTTGGCAGAAACAACTAAACCATTCTTTTTAACAACCTGGAAGAATTTATGCAAATGTTTCCAATGTTGTTCTATAGATTCAGAAAAGATGAGAACATCATCGATATAAACAATTGAGAAATGACTGTAAGGATTAAAGATATCATTCATAATATTCTGGAATTCACTAGGGGCATTTTTTAAACCAAATGGCATTACATTCCATTCATAATGACCAAAGGGAGTAACAAATGCAGTCTTATATCTATCTGACTCTTCTATTTGGATTTGCCAGAAACCACTCTTCATATCAAATTTAGAATAAACAACTGCTTTTTCTAATCGATTAATGAGGTCTCTTTTGTTAGATATGGGGTACCTAATCCATTCTAGAACTGCATTAAGCGGCTTATAGTTGATAACTAATCTCGGGACTCCTCTTTCTAACTCAGCATTTTTCTGAACATAAAAAGCAGGAGATGACCAGGGAGACTTGCTTTTTCGGATTATTTCCTTTTGAAGCAACTCACTAATTTCTTTTTTATAGAAATCCATGATTTCTTGACTCATCTGGATTGGCCGGGATTTGGTAGGGATATTCTTCTCACTAAAGTTTTTTTGATATAGGGAAGGCAGACAACATGTTGCTTCCTAAACCAGAAAGCATTAGGCAACTCAGAGCAGATCTCATTTTTTTAATTTGTTTTCAAAATGCTGTATTTGCAACTGTAAAGATTTATTAGCAAGCTGTTGTTCAATTCTTTTGAATCTAATTTCTTCTTTAAGAAAATTCAACTGGTTAATTTTTCGAATAATTTGGATTGACTTAGACACAGACTGTCCTTGTAGGGCTCTTAAGTTGTGCAACTCTGGTTTAGACAAGAATTCAAATTCGACTTTTTCGCCTAATTGGGTAGAGATGACACCATCATATTCTACCTGGAAAGGATACAATAAGGCAATAAAAGGCAAACCTAGAATGACTTCGTCAGTAATATTTTTAACTAAGACAAATGAGGTTTTAAAACAGACTTTGTTCTGGCATATATGAGCTTTGGGTAATTCAAAATTTAACTGGAGAGACTTTCCTGAAGCAGTACTTAAGGATTCTCTAGACTTCTGGTAATACCTAGTAGGGATTAGACCTTCTTGAATACAATTAAGATCGGCTCCTGAATCAAATAAGGCAACTGTAGTGAATTCGAAATCTTGAACAAATATAGTGACTCTTGAATACCATTTTCTGAAATTAACTTGCTTAATTAGATTGACAACTTGTTGACTTTCAGGAGTATCATCATCAGAATTGGCAGGACTTTCTGACTGGCTTTTAGGCTCAAGAAGTTCTTTGTTCTTAAGGCTGGCTAAGTCTTGCTTGATTGTATAATTTTCACTTTGTAGCTTTTGGCTTACTTGTTTTAATTCTACTAATTCTTTCTTAATAATTTTGACTTCTAACTGGAGATCTTGTATGGTGATTTCTTTCTTCTGGGCAAATTTCTCTAAAGTAGTATTTAAACTAACTGGCTGGGGTGTAGATCTGACCCGTGAGTCCTTTTTCCAAGTCAGTAAGTCCCCAGTGTAGAGGGCTTGAGCGGTGGGCAGGAGACAGAAAATTAGGAAGGTTAATAGGTTTCTTGGTGGGTAAACGGTCAGTTTAGGAAGTCACTGTTTATCTTCTTCCTCAGACAGCCATATCCAAACACTTGAGTAGCCATGAGTCTTTTTCTTAGAACAAATTCCTGTAAGTCAAACAGTTCTAAAACCAGTATAAGTCGACTCCCAGAAATAGTTAATGAAGAATAATTTGAATATGATTCTAGTTGTAAAGAACAGTTAGACTTTAGAGATTGGAATATACCTAAAGTCCCGAGTCAAAAAATTTATAAGAAACATTGGTTGCCTTCTAGTTTTAATAGCACAACTCACGTCAAAACAGTTGAACAAGTGTATGCCTTGAGTAAAGAACATGAAACCTGCCAGTTGCTTAATCTTGATTCAATTAAAAAGCACAAAAATGACAGTAATAACTTTCTGCATATTGATTTAGTTCAAGTTGCTGTTAGGTTAGGTCTAAAAGCCTCAATTCTTCTTTGTTTGCGTGACGCTAGATTCACTGAGTTTAGTGACAGCACCTTAGGAGTCATTGAGTCCAGTCTGTGTAATGGCCCAGTTCATTTTGATTGTTATCCTGATTTCACAGTAAGTCTTAGTGATCCCCATATTCTGAGAACTTTAACTCTGAATATTAAGACTGAAGGTTACAATGTCCTCCCAGGAACCCAACCTTTAGCCTTAGTCTACAGAATTTATTATAAAGTCACAGGTACTAATATGAATTTCCAAGCCCTTACTAAAAGCCCAAAAGACCAAATTGTTTTAATCCAGAGTCACACTTCAGACGCCCATATTCAAGTTCCCCAAACAATTAAGTGGTCAGAAGTTGCCCTTCCAAAAGATTGGACCTTAGTCACTGAGAGCCAACCAGCTCCGATCCAACGTAGTCTAAACAATTTAGACTATATTCACCAATACTTAGACGGCACAGTAAAAATTAAATTTAAAAATCAACCTCTAAGGAAATTTAATGTCCAGTTGCAACAGTTGCCGACCCCCGGTCAGTCTCAAAGGCATGCCCCTGCTAGGCATTCCTTTACTGCCTCATCCTCCACTCTAGAACGAGACCTAGAGTTAGATAAGGCCATGATTGATTTCAAGCTTGAGTCTCTGAGAAAATCCTCTCAGGTAACCCAGCCTTGCTACGGCAAGACTCCAGTCCAGGAAGAAAAGTCCGAATCACCTGAGTCACTAACACAGTCCGACTTTTTAGTTGATAATTTTGCACCAGTCGATGACCAACTTAGAACTCTTAATAGAAAATTTGAAATTAATTGGACACATCTAAACCGCCATCTCAAAGCCCCAGAAAATCAGTCCAGAAGAGATAATTATCACCAAGCCTACCCTGCTAGTGAAAACCGTCAGAAAATCTTTAATGAATGGAAAGATTACATGCGGTGAGCCAAAGTTGAAATTTTCTACCTTGATTTCATAGAAAGCCATTATATGTCAAAAGATGAGTTAAAAACCTTGACTAAAGAAAAATGGAAAATGGTAGACAAGTCTGTAGTTGAATCCAGTCATCCCCCGGTTGACACCATAATAATAGAACACAAAAATGCGCCTATACCTGCTACTCCTTTCAAAACTTTGAAAGCGGTGACAATAATAGAAAATTAATTGAGCAGAATAATTACACTAATCAGAGTTTAATTGTCATTGGAAAACAATTAGATACAATCGAAACCAAGATAGACAAGTTGAGCCCCTCAGAGTTTAAGTCTAAAACAAAAGCTGAAAAACCGATAGTCCAGTTCCAGGATCTTAAGTCGAGTCCCACACCTAAGATAAAACCTACAATGAAGAAAATCGAAGAAATGTTAGAGCAGTTGACACCAAATAAAACTGAGAAAGCCGAAAAATCTGGTCTTAAAACACTAGATTCTTTCACAGTCAATAACTCCTCTGAGTCTGAGTCCGACATAAGTAATATTTCAAAAATTGAAAACGCTTTTAAAAATTTAGAAGTCCAAGTTGATCCCAGAATCAAAAAACTAGAAAAACACTTAAGCCCCACTAGTCTAACCAAGAATTGGTACCCTAGACCAACTCCTCCAGACATCCAATTTGAAGAACGAAACTTCCAAACCCAGTTTCAGTTTCTTCTGATAAATTGTATGAATGGAATATTGATGGTCTTTTTGAGCAGGAAATCCTGAATAAGTTACAAAATATGTCAATGGTTGCCAATAGTTATATCACCAATCACAGTTTCAGACAGTCTGAGATTGTTCCCCTGTTAGTTATTGGTTTTACTGGTACTCTCAGGTATTGGTGGGATAAACATCTAACCCCTGAGTCTAAAAATAGAATCACTTATGCAGTAAAACTAAATGAAGACGGTCTCCCTATATTTGACGAACAAATAGGTCAAGGTGACGGGGTCATTTGTCCATACTGAAGTTGTCAAACAAATCAAAGCTCATGTCAAGACACTTCCCTATCTTGGTATTCCTTCAGTTGATTCTTTTTAAATAGTTGAAACTGATGCCTCCGATATTGGTTACGGTGGTATTCTCAAACAAAGAAGTTGTCCAAGTTCCCCAGAACAAATTGTTCGATTCCATTCTGGTGCTTGGACCCAGTCACAATATAATTATAGTACTATTAAAAAAGAAATATTAGCTATTGTATTATGCATCATTAAATTTCAGGATGATTTACTTAATCAAAATTTTTTAATACGAGCCGATTGTAAATCTGCAAAACATGTTTTAGAAAAAGATGTTCATAACATTGCATCTAAACATATTTTTGCAAGATGGCAAAGTATTTTGAGTATATTTGATTTTGATATTGAATATTTGAGAGGTAGTGAGAATTCAATTCCTGATTTTCTTACTCGAGAATTCTTGCAGGATGCACAATGGCACCCAAAAAAGATAAGCAGAAAGAATCAGCCAGTCAAAATAAGCCATCCCAGTCGCCCCAGTTGCCAAGAATCCTTCCCCCATCCATGAGTCAACAAAAGCCAGAAGTGCCCAAGCAAATAGTTCCTTTTCCCGGTTGCGCTCCCATTTCAGTTGCCACTCCGTTATCAGTTGCTAATAGGTTCTCCTCCCTTAGTTCCACAGTTGGTCAAATCCGCCCTAGTTATCAGTCGACATTAGTTTCCAGTTATAACCCTTTTTCAGTTGATACTTCTGCAGGTCCCTCAGTTGCCTTCAAAAAATCATCCCCTTATTTTTCAAAGAGTAATTCTCATTTATGTGTCATTGAGCCTGTTTATGATATCCATGCAGATCCCATAGAAATAGCCAAACACTATTTCCCTCCTGGATTTCATTACATGCCACCCAGTCCATATAAGTCCCTCAAGTATTATAGAGATATATTACTTGAAACCCAATCAGTTGAAATTAAGCCGATAAAGGATCGAGATCATCCTGAGATTATCCTTTATCATTCCCTGTATATTCACAGAATTTTAAGCCAAGAGTCTTTCAGCAGTCGTCCCTATGAGTTGAAACTCCTGAAGTCAAAATTGCAATATAATTATTCTGATTATATTGAAGCATGATATACTATTTTCCTTCACCAATCTGAAGATTTTAATCATTCCTGGTTCATCAATTTCGACAACAAGTTCAAATGTTCTTTCCCTTATTGGTTCCTCCATTGGTGGGAAAAACATGGTCCAGTTGATGAAATTCTGCCTGTTTCAGTTCTTGAGCTGATCCGTCACTACACTAAACAAGCCAAGTTCTCAAAAGTTGATTTGTTCTTCCCAAAACAGTTGCTCTTTATTGCCAGATATAAAGTCCCTTGGATTCTCAAATGGTCTTACAGAATCACCAAGGATGCCAGAATCTTTGCCCGCCAATTTTCTGTTAAATGGTGGGATAAATTTGAAGTTGACAGAATTGCCAAATACGTCTACAATGATCTTCCTCTTGAGCCTATTCCGCGCCCAGTCTCTCCTACTGGTTCGGTCCGATCATCTTCCCTCTCAGTCGAAGGAAAATCTAAGTCCGAGCTCTAAGAAATTGCTCGCCAGTTGATCATCCAGGCCTCCCAGATGGATGATGACGAGGACAATGATCCTCCCTCGTCGTCTAGTTGCCAGCCCATGCAGAGCCCTGCCAGGCCGAAAGCATGGTATGATGATAGTCAAGATCCCTATGATGCCTATGATGTGCAATCAGACTAGAAGCCAAAGTTGTCGACGCCATAATTAATCCAGTAGAAAGCATACCCCAAAGCAGTTGCCATCATTACCCGGTGAAAGCGGAAGCATCTTCTAAAGTGGCAGACAAAGCACTGTTTGCTTTTGATCCCATCACCGAAAGTAGCCGAAAGAAAAAAGAATTCCTCAAAAGAAGACAAAATTCAAAGTTGAATCAGGTTGAAAACATGTGCTCCTACAGTTGCATCAACCCCAGTTATATATATATATATATATATATATATATATCATAAAATAATTTTGGGGGCCATCCTCGATGTGAAGCACTAGGCGATTATCCTTCTGGGCTAAAAACAAGGCCGGCTCTGAACAGATACCATCTCTGCTTGTACTTAACTGTGAAAGGTATTTGAAGCTGGTTGGTTGGGATGGGCTGGTTCCTTATTATGTTTTATTATTTTGTATCTTATTTTGTATTGTTTGCAATAAGGACCTCTTGACTTTTTGTTACGTTAAAATTAGAGCATTTTAGTTCAAAATAATTTACCACACCAATAGGGTGTTAGTTAGATTGGCTCGGAACTTTGATGTGCTCTCAAATGGACCAGAATTGAAGCCACTACGAGTTGCTTTCCTCCCACCTTCCTAATTTTGGCAATAATAATAATAATAATTTTTTTATAAAAAATTGTTGGAATGATTTAAAATAATTGAGAATAAAAAGTTCAAAACATTACAACGTTAGCAGTTGTAACACGAGCTTGTAGGGCTCCAGCACTGTTGGATAATTCAACACAAAACATGCATCCAGTGTCGTTATCATGAAGGGTCGAACCTGTTCATCATGAATCATGATTCACTACCTGTCAACTTCTGGATGCGCAGGATCATATAATATTATCTGCCAATTTTGGTAAGATCGTGTTGAAGATCGGCTTCGTCTATTTGGATTATTAAATATTCCAAAAGCTACATTAATTTCTTATCAAGACGCTGCCAATCTATCAATTTTATCACCCCTTTCGGATTTCACACGTTAGTTATCTGCCCATCGAGCTTCATGGGCCAACTAATGGTAAGATCTTATCTTTGAAAAGATCAACTTGCTCTGGTCACCAACTATATATGTTTTTTTCCTTGGTCATGGATGGTCATCAACAGTCGTTTGAAAAAGGTGAAAATAATTTAAAACTTCATGAGGTATTTGTGTAATTTTTAAAATTTCAATCGACTTTATGAAAACACTGAAAACTTCATAAAATATTAGTGTAAGAGTTCAAGAGATAAGATTGATTATCAAAACTAAAAAATAAAAAGATTAGTATACGATACTAGCTAGATTGAAGTCTTTTTATTGTTTTAATGAAATAATTTGGGAATAAAGTTTTTTGTTTTGTCCGAAACAAGTTTTATTAACGTAGAAAGCCAAAATCAGTCACATTGTGGGAGCAAAAATTAAGGCTTAAGTAACAAGCCACTTTCCATGAACTTTAAATTTGAGGGAGTGTAGAGAATCAAATAACATGATATTCACTACCATAGAATTTGGAGATAAATAAGGAATATGGGACTTGGAGTCAAAGTGTTCAATACCTATAAAAGGTCAACTAATCCCCCAGAATAAAGGAATAGATGTATGACATTATTTTGACTCTACTGCAATATTCCTAAACAAGCACTGATTTGAACGTCGGAGTATTTTCTTGTAGGTACCCCTCTCATTTCTCATTAATGGCAATTAAAATGGTGTCCAGCTTCTCAACATGAAACACAAGATTACTTGTTAAATAACCCGAAATTTCATTCTCCAACATACACCAAAATGAACTCAAAAACACAAAAAAGCATAAAACTCACTACAACCTGGCACACAAACCAACACAGCTGCACAGAAAAGATCCACAAATCTGCCCAAGTAAAACTGGAAGGGAAATGGAAAGGAATGGACATGATCAGTCGAAGGCTACCGACAGTATTGTTATTGTTTTATTTTGGGGTATTTTATTATAAATCTCTGTTATTATTTTATTCCTTTTATATGGATCTCTGTCAGCAACAGCAATGGTCTTAAAAGGAGTCCACTTTTCTTCTTCGTCTTCTTCCTTTTGTGCTCTCCTTCTACAAGTTTTACAACTTTGAATTCATTTATTATATTCAATATTTGTAAATTAATTTGGTTATGCTATTGCCACCCAAATTCTTATATCCCTACCCATATTTTTTTAAAATCTAATCACGAGTCATATTCCTATGTGAGACTAAATAAAAGGACCAATTAAATTTAAGAGTATTGTTTGTATCCTTCCGTTATTTGCAAGAGCCTTTTGTGGGGCCATTTTTTTGTATTTTTCTTTTATTAATGAAATTAATTGTTGCAGCTAGTGGCGGATTCAGGATTATGTGGCCAAGGAGTCACAATGTAAAAGTTCCGAAATTTTTCTACAAAGAAAATAATACTAAAAAAATAGAAAGATAGTACTTCGATTCATAATTCATGACAAAACCAAAATTACAAGTTACAATTGTCCACGACGAGTTTTTATATTTTGAAAATGTTGCATTATAGTTTCGTTATTAATACAAACAAAAACATCTCTCTCAATATAAACAATCAAGCTATCATTCAAACAATCAAGCTACAACAACAAGAGCTAGTTGAAGTCAATGAGCAAAACAATAAACATAAAATGCACAAGGTTGTTCTCTCAAAATCTTTGTTTTAAGGCCATTGAACTCACGTCTCATAGTACTAACTCCATCATAACCTTGTCATCGTAGCTTGTAAAAGGTCAAATTCTCGGAAGAAAAGAATTCATCAATGGCTTCCTTCAGTGCACTTGAAGTAGTGTCGGTTACATGTCGAACGCCTACAAACCTTTCAATTATTTGTCCTTTGTCATTCACATAACGAAACATCATCACCATTTGCTCCTTTATTGAACATCACGTGCTTCATCCGCCATTATTGAAAAATATCTATCTTTTACATCACTCAAGATAAGACCAATGGTTTCTTTGGCACAAGAACTGACAAGATCTTTTTGAATTGAAGGAGCTATTAACTTTAGATTGCCGGGAGCATTTTCCAACATAACGGCCTTAACCTTTTTATCATGATCCGCAAGATATTATAAGAGCTCTAAATAATTCCCATTATTACTTGAAATGACATTTTCATCATGACCACAAAAAGAAAGAACTTGTCGCAACAAATACTTAGTGCACTTGAGTGATGCATTCAAGCAAGTGCAATAAGCCGTACGAGCTTGGTTTGTTTGCTTGATCACAACTGTTTTAATGTGTATAATTTGATGCATCAAATTGTAAGCAACTTCTATAGCTTGGTTTGTGAACACTACCAACCGGTCCAACATGAAAGTTAAATCTTTCTTTCCCCTTCTTCCAATTATTAAAGCCTACCACAGTGAATGTGTCACCACCCACTTGATAAAAATTAGGTTTAAAGAGATAACAATGAAGACAAAACTTAGCATCTTTAGCTGTACTATATTCCAACCAATCAAACTCATCAAATCATTGAGCAATGAAGAATATATTAATTCCTGATTAATTAATTTGTGGGAATCTATGACTTCTAGGTTGACAAGGTCTCTTTTTGTAGATATGCTCTTCGGATCTCATCTCGAATATTATGACTATAATCCGTCATTCGAGTTCTTAGTCCAGGGTGCCTGAAGATTAGCCAATATTTCATCTACTTCAATTGGTATTGCATTTGAACTACTTGGATTAGACGGAGAAGGACTATCCGTAGATAATTTTCTTTTAAAGAATCATTCCATAAATCTACACATCAATTAATTCAATCAATAATTAATTTTTATCCAAATTATCATATGAATATGAAAATGTCAATAACCCACTATCAATATTCAATATACCAAATTATCATATCAATCAATATTCAATATACCAAATTATCATATTAATCAATATTCAATATACTCAATCAATCCACATTATCAACCAATTATAAACTCAATCAATCTGTATTATCATATCCATAAATCCATAAATAAATTTAAAAAATCAATATCAACAATATATATTATCACTAGAAATTTATAAATATCAATTTTGCTCACTTGTAGTTGAAAAAAAAGGACAGCGGATGGTGGCACAAGGTGCGTCCGCCCCTGGTTTGTAACTATCAAAAAAATTTAAAAGAAAAAACTCGATAATAATAAATGTGTTCTCCCTCCCCGAGTTTAAATTAGATTAAAGAAGAATGTCATTTGTATAAATATTAAAATATATATATATATATATATATATTAAAAGGGGGTGCCACCTCTTCCATTGACAGCGTTAAATAACAAAATCCACCCACAATAAGTTTCCCTCAAAATCTAATTTTGAATTTAAAATTGAAGAGAAAAATTTAAAATTTAACAAATGCTACATGTGTTAACTTGTTACGTTTTTTTAAAGGAAGATCAAAATTCCATTACCACCAAACAAGTTACATGAAATATGGTATGTTTTTTAGTGGGCTCATTAAAATATTCCCAAAGAAAACCCAATAGAATAAAACTTTACTTATGAATCATAAGTCGTACAAGATCACATCAACCATATCTAGCTAGAATTACTGCAATATAAGGTGACGCATGTCTCTCTCACGTTAAAAACATGTGGATGCATGGCGGATGTAGCTTGTTATTATATTGATTTAACAAATGTATTGAAGAGGAAAGTACAATCATCATCGATTCACCACTATGCTAGCTTTAAAAGAGGCAAAAAAACGCTAAATCCCGCACTCAAAAAAAATAATATGTTACGTGAGAAAAAAGATAAGGAAAAAGATAATATATATCCCCGCACTCAAAAAAGGGAAGGCCCCTAGCCATGGAAATTATTATATGGTTTATATGAAACTATCTTCTGCTATGCACGATTCTATTCTTGCTTTGCAATAATCTTATATCCCAACCCTTGCCTATATATATATACATGAGTCTACTATCAATGTGTTTCATAGTTTCATAGCAAAGCTCGAAGCGTATAGAAAACAGTACTAATAAGTGCCGTCTGATTTTTATCTACCTAAGAAGAAACAGCAAAACATGTCTATCCAAGTTTGTGCAGCAGCCCAATCTAAGCCTGAAATTATTCGTCGGACGGCAAATTTCCCACCAAGCATTTGGGGAGATCGGTTCATGAACTATGATTCCCAAGACATTGTAATCTCATGCAAATTATATTATCATTACATATTCATGTTTATTTTTATCAAAAATAAAAAATAAAAAAAATTTCGCAAGTATTTTTCTTATTTAATTAATTGCTGGCCGCAGATAACAAATGCCCGGAACCAAGAAGAAGTTGAGGAGCTGAAAGAAGTAGTGAGGAGGGAAGTATTCACAACTAGTGCAGGTGACTTTTCACATCAGCTCAAGTTGATTGATGCAATCCAGCGCCTTGGCGTGGCCTACCATTTTGAAAGTGAAATTGAAGAAGCGTTGGAGCGTATGCATGCTGCATTTCATGACCATGACTTTAGTGATGATGGAGATCTATACAACGTTGCTCTTGGTTTCCGGCTACTAAGACAACATGGATATAAGATTTCATGTGGTAAGTTAATCAACAAATTATACTGTAGTGGACTGTAATGTGACTGATTTTAGCCAACTACTGCCTGTTCATTTTTATGGCAATCAAGCAGATGTGTTCAACAAGTTCAAAGACGAAAATGGCAGCTTCAAGGAATGCTTAATTGTCGATGTTCCGGGGATGCTAAGCCTTTATGAAGCCGGGCATCTAGGCATACGGGGAGAAGAAATACTAGATGAAGCTCTTGCTTTCACCACCACTCACCTTGACTCTGCCGCAAAAACTCATGTAAGCTACGAACATGCAGAACAAATCACTCAAGCCTTGGAGAGACCTTTGCGAAAAGATCTAGAGAGGGTATGTGCCAGGCGTTACATGTCAATCTACCAAGATGAAGCTTCACACAATGAAGCTTTGTTGAAACTTGCGAAGTTAGATTTTAATCTTGTTCAATCTTTGCACAAAAATGAGCTCAGTGAGATTACTAGGTAAGTCTCTCTTTTAATTGTAAATGTGAGCATATATACTCAAGTTACACATACAGCTAATGTTATTGCTCATTAGGTGGTGGAAAGAAGTAGACTTTGAAAAGAAGCTGCCTTTCGCAAGAGACAGGATCGTGGAGTTGTACTTTTGGGTAGTCGGAGTATACTTTGAACCCCAATATGTCGAAGCACGAAAATTTCTTACAAAAGTGATTGCCCTGGTATCAGTGATGGATGATATCTACGACGCATATGCTACGTTTGAAGAACTTGAGATCTTTACTGCAGCAATTGAGAGGTACTACTTTGAAATCATAATTTTCTTTTTAATAATTTAGAGCTGATTTATTGTAATTGCAGAAGTGCTCCTAAATAAGCCAACTTACAAGGTTATCAAATTTTCAGGTGGGATATGAGTAGCATAGATGAACTACCAGACTATATGCAAATATTTTATCGTACCCTTTTGAATGTTGTCGATGAAATTGAGGAAGAGATTGCAAAGGATGGAAGATCATACCGAGTTTATTATGCAAAGGAATCTGTATGTATATAATATATATACACTTTTGGTTAATATATTTAAATTATTTTCTTCCACATTATCTAGCTATAACGTTATGTCCCCCTCCAGTTGAAAGCTGTAGCCCGAGCTTACTTTGAGGAGGCCAGATGGTTCAATGAAGGATACACCCCAACCATGGAGGAGTATCTACCTGCTGCAATAGTTTCTACTGGTTACCCCATGCTTTCAACTGTATCCTTACTTGGCATGGGAGATATTGTAACAAAGGAGATATTTGAGTGGTTGTTCAATGACGCAAAAATTGTTAGAGCTTCCACGACCCTTTTTAGGTTCATGGATGATATTGTCACAAGCAAGGTATAAACTATTCTTGTCATGCTAGATTAGATAAGCATGTTTAAAATGCAAAGTTTCACGTCGAAAACTTGAAAAAATAAAATACTATATATAATAAGTAGTTTCACAACTAATAGCATCATGGCCTTTGGTGATAAAAATTCACACTAGACTTTATTGGTGGTTAAGTTGGAATAACATCGGTGTTAGAAAGTGGTCGTGAGAAAGACAATCTGATTTTCTATAATATTACCGAATTAATATTTTGAATTTCTATATGCAGTTTGAGAAAGAGAGAGGCCATGTTGCCTGTAGTATTGATTGCTACATGAAGCAATATGGGGAGTCGGAGCAAGAGGCACTTGATGCTTTGAACAAGCGAGTGGTGGATCTGTGGAAGGACATAAACGAGGAGTTTCTCAGACCAACTGCAGCGCCAATGGCTGTCCTAATGAGAGTTCTTAATTTAACAAAAGTGGTAGATCTCCTTTACAAAGGTGACGATGGCTACACGCGTGTTGGTAAAGTGGTGAAGGATAAGATTGCTTCACATTTTATTAATCCAGTGCCAATTATATGAGTTTTTATGTCAGACTGTCTTTCGGTCTTTGCTCAAATAAGAGAGGGACCTCAATGCTTTGAGTTAGGTCCTGCCAATATTGTCTGGTTACTGATTGGATTTTGTCCCTTATTGGGAGAGAGGGGCTCTAGGGGTTTGAACTTTTATTTAAATGTGTGTAATAATCTTTATAAAAAAATTTGGTACAAGTCCAAAATCGAAAACAGAATTTGGATGCCATCCTCGTAGTAGTTGTTGTTGATACAAGTTCTTTGACTTTTGTGCCACGTATGATTACATTCTTTTTTTGATTTTTTGATATTTACATATTATTTTTTTCATTTTCTAAATTACTTAGTTATTCCCATCATGCCCCTAAAAATTCAATAAGGTAAGAAATTAATTTTTATGATAATAATTATGATATTGTCTACCCTAAACCAATCCAGACTCTCTCTTAGCCACAATCTCTGCAACTTTCACCAACAAGTCAGTGGAGCCAAATTTTTTTCCCATTAAGCCTTCCAACTTCTCCAAGAAGTCAGTTATCACATACCCTACGACTCTTCTATAATCGGCATCGTGAGTTTCATTCGAAACCAAAATCCTTATTTGATTGATTTTCTAACTGGGTATTTATCAGGTTGCTTATAATTTGCAAGGTGAGGTATGCAAAGCTGTGATTTGCTTACAAATCGTTGTAACAAGGTAAACGAAAACAAAAAAAATTCTTTTTGCATAGTTTCTTGCGTGCGTTTTCAGATTCATATTGGGTCTTTGTGGTTGTAATTCTTTTGGGTTGAATGGCTTGTAGGTCGGGGCTTCTATTCTATCGGCAAAAGGCGATAAGGTTGAGTGGGATGTCTGAAAAGGCTTACACCAGATCCTACAATTCCATGTATGTTGGTTGTTTGTGATATGTCTTTATTTACCTAGTATTTAGGTATATTATCTTATATTTACCTAGTAAGTAGGTACATTATCTTATATTTATCTAATAATTAGGTATATTATCTTATATTTACCTAGTAATGAGGTACATTCTTATATTTACCTAATATTTAGATATATTATCTAATATTTACCTAGTAATTAGGTACATTATCTTATATTTACCTAATAATTAGGTATATTATCTCATATTTACCTAGTAATCAGGTAAATATTTGTTGGGAAGACATCATCAATAATACTCCTACTTTCATTGTTTTATATGATCAACTTTTTTTATTTGTTCTTATGCTTGAAACCTCACAAATCAACCTTATGGATAGGTACAGTTTTATGTTGGCGTGCTTGCCTATGGGTCATAATTTTCATTGTAAGATAAAATATGTGGGTCATTACTTTCATGTTCTAAATGTTATTTTATCTATATATTACGTAAATATTGCAATAGTTAATTGTTAAAGTATTTTATTTCACGAAACGTTTTTTTTTTTGGGTGTGTCATGGCTGCAATAGAAGGATTCAAAATTTAAAATATGAAATCCATTTAGAAGGAAAGAATTGATACATTAATTTGGATTTTCAATTAATGTTCTTTTCTTATTTACCTCAAATGGTAAAATTGACACAAGAAAAAAATTAATAAAAGTCAATGGACCCAAATCTATAGCAAAAAAGGTGTTGACTAAATTTAATGACAGCTAGAGATTTTGGACTTAGATCGAAGAACCCTTAATGTTTATCCTACATGCATCACTGAAAAACATAAACCGACACTACTTGGGTCCTGAATGTTGAGGATTGTATCTTTTCCTCTTTTTTCTCATGTGGCACAATGACTAAAGAAACTTACCTTGTGGATGCCATCATTCACTGCTATATGCTTAAAGTCTTGGGAAATTGGCGGCTTTACCCCTGGCTCACTTAATTTATTCCCTAATATCCTTATTTTGAAACTCAATCACAAATACCCCTTATAAAAACTCTCTATTGATAGCTTATTTCCCATCCTTCACTTAGTTTTTTTTCTTCCAAGTCATTGCTCTCTGGAATACTCTCATCTCTCTAGTATCTTCCTCTTCCTCTTCTTCCTTCTGCTCCTTGTTCACTTTTGCTTAGTCGTTCTGAGCTCTCCCAAATCCTCTTTCACAATTTCTCAGTCTCACTCTCTCAACCCTTCTCTCCTCTCTTCTCTCTTTCACTCGCACCCACATTGGCGACGACGACCTCACCTTTTTCACCTCCATCTCTCACTCTCTGTCACCTCTCAGGTAGCCAGCTCGGCTTTTCTCCTTCACATTTGGGTCTTCCTCTCCTTGTTTCAATTTCATATATGGGTTTGGATTTTTGGTGCTTGATGTGAGTTCAAGTCCCTCCAAGTCAAATTTGAGTGAGATTGTACAGAAATTTGTTGAAACATAATTGTGGGTTTAATTTAAAATTTTACTCTCTGAGTTTACAATTAATATTTTCAGCTTGTGTAGAGAATGTTATTTCAGTGGGATTATACAAGAACTTTTTGAGGAATATTACGCTTGAATCTTGTTTATAAAATTTTGGGATTGTGCAACAAATTTTTCTCAGTTTGTCTTGGGATTGTTGGGTTTTTCGGTGAGGTCTGACTCGCAGCTTTATCCCTTTGGGTTTTCCTCAAAGGTTTTAATGAGGCCATCTTATGTGCATACTATCACATCTTGTATTGTGATTGTAGGGGCTTTTTCTTCCGGCAGCTACAAATGGGGAAGGCTGCCGTAATGAGCAAATTGATGGAATTATCCCTTGTGTCTGAGTTCAAAGATCAAGCCCTAAAAATGCTTCGAAATGATAGTGAAGCCTTAAGAAACACCTTGGTTACCTTCACCAACAAAAATACCAACAGCTTACAGATAGACTTTTTAGCTTGGCATGAGAGGCTTGTGGCATGGAAGCAAAATTGTCATGAGTTTAGCACTGAAGAGAAATCTATGCGTTCCTAGGGGGGAAAGGGGGTGTTAAGGTAAGAAATGAAGGGTTTGCATGAAGGTTTGGATGAGAATGAGGGAAAGAGAGGAGAATGGGTGGCTTAAGTGTTTTTCTAGCAGCTTGACAGAGGCTCTGTCAAATGTTAGAACAGTCTGCTAGAAGAGGGAAAATGGGGGAGAATGATGAATAAAGCACGAATTTGCTGGGTTTTGCAGGTGAGAGAGGAAGCTTGCTCTCTGGATGTAGTTGTTGGTTGTTGGGTAGGAGGTGCTTCATTTATAGCCGTTGGAAGCTCCTCCTTCCCAAGAAACCCTAATGGTTTCTATCCAATTTGTCCAAATCTTTCCCTTTCTTTCTCTTATACTCCCTTGACTTATCCTATCTCGATGAAATTCCCTCTGCCCAATTGCATAAAAACAGGGATTTTTGGGAACTCAATGCTCTTCCTACAGCTGCCTCAGTGGAGAACTCCCATTCCCAGCCATTCCCTTCCTTTCTTTTCCTCCTTCTTCCATGGCCAGGTCTGATGAGGGAAAGAAATAGGTATGCACGTTGGTTCGAAGGTTGACTCCCTTCCTAGCAGTCTGCGCGTCAATATCCCCCGGTTCTTTGGATGTTTTTGCTTGAAACTTGTTCCCTCCCATGTGCTGGAGCCTCTCAGCAGCTTTGAGCACGTGAACCTCTAGGCTCCCTTCGTGGCTTTGTTCTCCAGCCAAGTGTTGGGGCTTTTGCTACTTCTTTTTCTAATTGTATGGGCCTTCTAAGACAAAATGTTGATTTATCAAATAAATGGGTTAACCTTATCAAGTGTTGGGCTATTTTGGTTGAAGTAATGAGCTATTTTCTCTTTTATGCTCACCCACATGTTTGGGCCTAAGAAATAGGCTTGAGTTCCGAGGCTCCCAAGCAACTTGAGACTTTCATTTCTTGGCCTATCAATGGGCCTCATGACAATTCATTACCATCCATACCACAACCTACTCAAGCAAGCCCCGCATTTGAGTGGCTTGGGCCCACTTAAGCTTGTAGCGTGGTTGGGTGTGAAATAATGATTTCCTGCTTGGCATGGCATGTTGCTTGGCGTGCTTTAATTTTATGGTCCTTGAAGAGGGACACGATGCTTAATTAGCATGGGCTTGTAAAGCCAGTGTATTTTATAATCTTTATCTCAATTCCTAGCATGACGGATTATTTATTTGGCATGGCACGTGGATTATGACTTGTGCATGGCGGACTTTCGTGTGCTCCAATTGGGTCTTTTCTTAATAAGGTGTCGTATTGGACCGGGAATGTATTTGAGCCCAACCGTAGTTTTTTTAGGCCTCAACATTAGGCCCCTTGATTATTGGGGCCATGAATGTGTATTGAAATATAGGGGTTGGCACGGTTCAGTTTGGATCGGTTTTTGCTTCAAATTAGAACCGACCCGATACTATTCATCTAGTTTGGTTCGTTTCGATTTTAACAAAAAATTCAAAAATTATCCAGTTCGGTTTGAATCGGTTTCGGTTCTGGTTCGGTTTTGAACCGGATTATAAAATTTATTATTTTTAATTATTTTTTAATACAATTCTCAACTGAAATATTATTTTTCTACTTGAAAATTAACAAATTATTCAATTTCATATAAAAATAAATATTAAAGTCAGAAAAGAGATATATTTTGAAATTGAACTTGGATAAATATTAGTTTTTTTTTAGTGAAATTAAAAATATAGCATTAAATATAAATATATATTGAAATTATATATATTTTTAATTTGACTGGTTTGGTTCGGCCTGGTTCGATTTTTGAAGATCTGAAACCGGTCCAAACCGATTCGGTTCGATTTTTGATCGGTTGTTGACTTTTTGGTCAACTCGATTTTTTTCGGGTTTGGTTCGGTGTTGTTCGGCTCGAATTTTCGGTTCGCCGGTTTGAGTGCCCACCCCTATTGAAATGGTCCAAATAATCAATTTCCAGCCCAAAATAAATGTTAATGGCATGGCATGGCATGGCATGGGTTTAGGAACAACTCAAGGATGACTAGTTAAGTGTCTTTGAAATTACAGCCAGGTTTTTTCCCGAAAGGTTGGAGGGGTCGCGATGGTCCGGCTTAAAACCCAATCCTTCTTAAACACCGAAGGTGTTGCCTTGAAGAACTTTCTTAGACACTGTAATTTTGGAAGTCACTCACTAAGATTACCAAAAGTTGACCTATTTTGTGGCATGACATAGAAAAAAATGCTTATTGGATTAGCTCAAAGTAACTTGGCCTGCATAATTTCTTTGCTTGAGTGACTAGAGAGGCTTGATTTTAATAATTATTTAAATTATATTGTGGTATACCGCAATCTTTAGATATGCATAATTGCATCGACAAAAAAACCGCAATTTGTGGTCGATTTTCCGAACGTGCCAGTTCCGTTGCAGTGAAAATACAGTCAATTTTTGTGGTTTCGCAATTTCTCAGTAAAAAATGCCAGCTCTATCTAGGCAATAAATTTCAGACCAAAAAAAAAAATCTTCAAGCAATAAATCAAATCTAGAAACCACCAAAAAAAAATTAAAAATGGCTTGACTGGGCTATAGCCTAGTTGATACCACCAAAAAATTAAAAAGAACTCTTTGCAATATCCCGTTTCTATAGCCTAGTTTTTTATATAAAAACAAAAGGCCTTCTGTTATATCAACCATAGCCCACTACCAAAAGGCCCAGTCCATCCCTACCTTCTTGGCAGGCTCTCCCATCAAAAAGGCCTTTTGATACATAAATGTATTACAATTTAAGATACCTTTAAGCTGTAACCCAAGATAACAATAATATCTCACCAAAATGTATGAAATTTCTAATGAAAAAAGAGTAGGGAACATAACAAATGGTGGAAGGAAATACTTCATTCCTTATTATGTAAGTAGGAGTTTCGATATTTTTGCTAATAACAGTGTGAAATGTGTACATAAGTATTTTTTTTTTCTTGTTTTTAATCAATTATTTTTCATATGTATCAAACTGTGATTCACATAAAGAAAGATTATTTCAGATCTGTGGAAGAATCCCAAGAGAAAGCTTAAAGTAAACCCTTTTCTTTTTCTGTTTTTCTTTCTTTTATTTTCTTTTTTAAAAAAGTTTATCCAGCTTTCTCGTTCTCTCTTTTGGGCTAGGAGTTTACGACCCACACATACCACCACCATTTGTCCTTCAAATATTTTGATTTGCACAACACAAAACACTCGTCACTGAAAATAACTATCTCCATGAAAAGTGGGTTAGTGCCAAGAAAAAAGATCCCAAGAACATTCCATAATCTACGCAAGCTCCCTTCTTTCTAAGACCCCACCCTACCAAACCCATCTCAATCAAAAACCATAGTCCAACAAATCAAGGGCTGGAATGCCCTCCACGTGTCAAGCCAGAGGTATCACGCTCCTAATGACGAGGTAAAGCACAAGCATATAAAAAGGCTTAGCAACTGCATATAATCAACTTTCACATGATTAAAAACGCCGCCATAGCCCCCATCGCCACCAACTCCTACGAGAGAAATTTAGCCACTTAACATGCCGGCCACCTTATCATCATCTGATTCGAATGACCGGAGCCCCGATCTCCGGTCACCTCTTCTCTCTCCGACGAGAAAACCCACCGAAGAGCGCGAATCAGAGAAGCTGTGCATCGACGACATGCTCCAAAAATACTGCGGGCAGTTTGGCCCGTGGCAAATGAGGCACTTTGTGCTGACCAGCTTGGCTTGGGCTCTGGAGGCCTTCCACACCATGGTCATGATTTTTGCGGATCGTGAACCGGATTGGAGGTGCTTGGGGGGAGCAGCTGGCTCTGGCTGCGATGTGACGGCCAGGACCGTTTGTGGGCTCAAGCCCGGTTCGTGGGAGTGGACCGGCGGTCTAGGGAGCTCGACCGTTGCTGAATGGGGGTTGGTTTGTGAGGAGAAGTATAAGGTTGGGTTGGCTCAGGCCTTGTTCTTCGGTGGCTGTATGATTGGTCAGTTGTCCTACTCTCTCTCTCTCTCTTCATCTATCTGTTTGTTTTTGTTGTTCCGAAAATCAACCGATTTCATATTGATCATGCAAAATAATCGGCCACATTAATAATTAAATTTAAATTAGATCGATCACGACGGACCTTAAACAACAAATAAGATAAACTTGAAACGAGTGTCAAAATTTAATTACGTTTTGGAACCAACTTGTTTGATAGCGAATTTGTCCATGATAAGATGTTACATGTGCTTTGACCAAAAAAAAAAAAAAAAAAAAAAAGAAGATGTTTACATGTGCAAAGATCACGAGCATACAAATACAATATACATTAATTTTTTGTGCGCCTTGTTATAGATGCGAATATACATAAAATATACGAGCGATATCGTATTTATTGATCACATTTTACTAAAAAAGAATACAATAATGAGCCTCGTATTTTAAAATATATTAGATTATATCGAGTAAAAATGGTAAAAATAATTTTCTTTTGGGTAAAAATGGCCAACATACAAAAACATTAAACACGACTCACTAAAAGCCAACCACATAAACAAACAGAGCATAATTCTCATGTAAACTTTTTAGTACTTTTAAAAAAGTTAAAGTTGGGAAAATAGACTATCTCATATTTAGGCCATAAATTTGGAGTCATTTCCTTATGGATAAGATGCCAAGAGATTACTAAAGTGTTTTAAAAGACTTCTGTATTGTTATCATTATCAGTGGCGGCTAGTAGTTTTGTCTCTTTCTTCGTAATGAGAGCAGCAAAATATATAAAAATAATAGTTGCAAACAAAAGTGTAATATTAAAACAAAGATTGTAGCAAGCAAAAACATACATACATATATAGTAATACTGAGACTTTCAGTTCAGAAATGTCTTAAATAAGTTTATTTGAGAGATATGGTATATTTTATATATTTATTGAAAAATTATTTTTGTAAAATATAACTTAAATTTGATATCATTTGATTACTTAATTAAATTATTATAATTTTCTTATTTTCTTAAAGCACCGTTTTCATCGATTTGTTAAACACAATTAGATGTCAAAATGATTTCTAAGTTATCTAATTTTTTATAAAAGTAATCTATAAATGAATAAAAATTCGTAATAACTCTAAAAGATAATAAAAATATGAATGTATATAAATAATACATATTTCTCGACTTTGGAGAGAAGTGAACTGAACTTAAATGAATTAAGCGTGAATAAAGTCAAAATATGCGGATGCTTTTGGAAAAGATATTGACAGGCCTGAGCCTCTCACGTGCTCTTCTGCATATCGAACATGAAGTACATCAAATATATCCAAACAAACAAGGGAAACTTTCTTATGTTTATTTTCTTCTGTTTTCTTTCTTCTGTTTTTTTGCACAAATATTTATTTTCTTTTGTTTTCTTTCTTTTGTTTGTTTTTACTTTATTTTATGCTTTTGTGCACGAATATATATATATATATTTATATTTATATTCCTGGTCACATTGAAGGTTACAATAAAGAAAAGGGAAAGGAAACAAGAGTGAAAAAGATTGGAGGTGGTCCCATTCTTTTTGAAAGTGAACTCAATTGTGTAGGAATAGGACCAATTCCAGGCTTTTTCACATAAAAGAATAATCCGTTTCAGGATTCCAGCTTACCTGTAAAGTACTTCTTTGGTCTATCGCTAAAAAACTAGAATTATCTTTAACTTTCTCTTTTTCCTTTTGACACTTTATGTGTTCTCGAGTCTTCGAAAAGCAATTTCTGCACTACTTAAAAGAGAACGTAAAATGTTACTCACTTACAAACTTCTATTATCCAAATAAGAAAATTAAAAAAAAAACAGAAGTCAAGGGGGCTCTCAGTTGAACTTATAAATCAAAAAGCTTATATTCGAATTCTATAACATTTTAATTGTGTGCATGAGAAACCTCCCAACCTGTAGTTTAAACTATCAATTATACTTTTAAAAATTAAAGTACAAAGGGCTTCAAATATAACGTTGATACTTTTCTTTTTTTCTTTTTTTTAGTATTTAGAGACAAACATGCATGCAGTAGCCTAACTACAAGCATTAGGACTTGACATGTAGCATACAGCAGCCCTCTCCTTTTACTTGCATGTGTGCTCGAATAACTGGCCATAGTTGTAGGTGGACATTAAGTGGCACAATTATCCTTGAACGGGCAATTGGTCAGCTGACCATGAGTCGTGAACCTCTGAGTTCTTCAAGAATGGTAGATGAAGATTTTGAATGTTATAACACTGATAATATCATAGCAGTCGCGATCATGGTTTTAATTATAGCACCACGAAAGAGACTAGTGAGCACTGAATCATACACAAAATTAGCATCAAAATTCGTACAGAAAGCGATTTGGTGCAGGCTCATAGCAACATGTCATTTATCATTTTCCCGGCCCTGTATGGAACATCGTCCTCAAAGTTTTTTTTTTTTTTTTTTTTTTTTTCTCTTCTTTCATCAAATTTGATTGTCTAATGCTATTCGTGGTTCTAATATTTATATTCCTTATCTATTAATTAGCTTGTTATAGAGATTACTAATTTACAATAGTTGATATATTATTAGTACTAATTTTATCGACGTGATTAAATAATAACAATGTATGAAATATTGTAGATTGATATCCGAAATCATTCCTTCCCTGTTATATTTCAACTGGCTACTAACATTTGTCACACATTGATTCCAGGTGCGGGAATTTTTGGCCACCTTTCAGACTCATTCCTAGGAAGAAAGGGCTCCCTAACCGTTGTATGCATCATGAACACCATTTTCGGTTGCCTAACAGCTTTCTCCCCAAACTACTGGATCTACGTCCTCCTCCGCCTCCTTACTGGCTTCAGCACGGGCGGCGTCGGCCTCTGTGCCTTTGTCCTCGCCACAGAGCCGGTGGGCCCCACAAAGCGGGGCACAGCAGGAATGTCCACATTCTACTTCTTCTCAACCGGGATCGCAATCCTCTCCGGCATAGCCTACATTTTCCCACAATGGCGCGAACTCTACATTGCCTCCTCCATCCCATCCCTGCTCTTCTTGCTCGCCGTCCTCCCGTTTGTCTCTGAGTCACCAAGGTGGTACCTCGTACGAGGTCGAATAACAGAAGCCATGAAACTAATGCGTGCCATTGCCAAGTCCAATAACAAACACCTTCCTGAGGGAGTTGTCCTAGCCCTAGATGAAGAAGCAAACAACGATAGTCCTACAACAAACGAGGAAGATCAAACTTACAAGGAACTTTTGGACAGCAAAGACGCAATAAGTGGTTCTCTAATTGATGTCGTCAAGCTACCAATGACTCGAATGAGGTTATTTCTAGCCGTGGCCATAAATTTCTTATGCTCCGTCGTGTACTATGGGCTGAGCTTGAACGTCGTCAACCTTGAAACCAACCTCTACATCAACGTTCTGCTCAACGCCGTGGCGGAAATGCCAGCTTTCACGATCACGGCAATATTGCTTGACAAGTACGGAAGGAAGCCCTTGGCGATCGGGACGTTGTGGTTTAGTGGGGTGTTTTGTTTTGCTGGGAGCTTTGTGGGGAATGCTGGGGCGTGGAAGGTGGTTAAGATGGTGTGTGGGATTCTGGGGATTTTTGGGATGGCGGGGACTTACAACTTGTTGTTTATTTATACAACGGAGTTGTTCCCCACGGTTGTGAGGAATGCCGCGCTTGGCTGTGCCACGCAGGCGGCGCAAATGGGGGCAATTCTGTCACCGTTCGTGGTGGTTTTGGGCGGTGGTTTGCCGTTTGCGGTGTTCGCGGTGTGTGGAATTGCGGGAGGTGTGTTTGCGTTTTACTTGCCTGAAACACTTAATAAGCCTTTGTATGACACTATGGCTGGGATGGAGGATGGGGAGGGTGCTTGCAGAAGTGTGAATTAATAATTAGTGTCATGTTTCTGCATTTTTTTTTCTTCTTCAATTTTTCTAAATCTAAACCTACTTGATTAGAATAAGTTTGTTAGATTCACACGATATAAATATATAGTTTTTATATTCTTGAGTATGTTATGTATTGTTGATCGTTGGCAATCAGGAGCCAAAATCATGCATGACCAACCCTCAAATAATCTCATTTTAAAGAGAAAGTTGAGAAATAGGGAAAATTATCCTAAGATTAACAAAAACAACACGACATATTGTTTTTCATTTTTAATTGCAATTTGCTTCTCTCCCAAAAAGGCCAAACCTGCCATATTGTCAACTGTTTAATGGACGATGGCTTGTATTTAACCTCATGCCCAACATAATAAGAAGAGAGATCTCAAGTCACTTCGGGGTCTAACCGAGTGGAAAACGGTTTTAACTTGCAAATTAGGATCTCAGGTTCGAACCCACATGACATATTAGTAGTTTGTGTATGAGAAACTCCCTTTATAGTTTAGATTATCGCTTATATTTAAATGAAGAGAGAGAGAGAGAGAGATACCTCAACTTCCATGACTTTGTTAAACCAGCATTGGGCTGAGCTGGATATGACCCAGCTTTTGCCTCTTGCCAGTGCCATTAGGAGTTGACAATTATATAAACGATTATTATTGGGCTTGACTCTCACCTGTCTACTAGACTCTCCCAATCCAGTTGGCGGTTTGAATCCTTCCAAGCTTCAAGTCAAGAGAAAGTGTAACTAATTAAGCCCAATGAAACAACAAATAATGCTCTCCATTTGCAACATATATAAACCTAAATAAAAGCAACGAAGAAATAGGTAAGTAAACGACTAGACTACGACTATGTTTCGGTTGAGGAAGAGATTCATTCGATGATCTCCGAACGATACTGCTTATAATCTTGCAGGCCAATGAAGATCCTGCTCTACCACTGCAGACTTTGCAGCTAGTTTCTACGTTATAAAAACCAGTGATCATGTCAAGAGGATCCAACAGTTTACACAAGCTTGGTTGGACCAACCCAAAGAACCAAAAAAAAAAATTTGTTTATTGGCATCTCTTCTTTCTTTTCCTGCAAAAGTATAGAAATAATCAAACATCAAAACCCAGTAGTGTTACTGTATTGGGAAACCTTATCCTCTGTGATGACTAAGCCCCATTACAAAGGACTCGGCTTCTCTCCTAATCCATCATTTCTTAACCTACCTAACCTTTTAAGCCTTACTATATTAGAAAATTGTTCAAAGTCTCAACGTACCATATCTATTTCCGGTATCCAACCCAACAAAACAGCTACCGAACTTGATTGGATTTTTGTCCCTCAAATTTGGAGAACATTTTTATTTGAATCAATTGTCATGACAGGAATTTTTAGGTGCACGTCTAGGCGAGGCAGCGACGAATCATTTGACAAAGAAAATGTGTTTTTTTTAATCAACATAGGGGAATTTGAACATCAAATATCTTCTAACATAAGAAGAGAAATATTAATATAGACCAAGAGCCATTTATGGTGTTATGATGGCCGCCTTGTTTTTTTCACAGATCTTCCACAAATGATGCCGTTTTGGTGTGCGTGATGCCGTCTTTGATGACATGAAGCGTTTTTCTTAGAAACGTGTAGAGCCCCGTCAGGTAAAGTTTTCGGAAAATGTTTTCTTAGAATATTTTCAGAGAATGAAAACAAGAAAACAAAATTTGCATTTTCAGGAAATGAAAATGCGTCTGGTAGATTAATTATAAAACATCCTCAGAAAACAAAAACAATAAAAACGTGTCTGGTAGTACAATTTGAAATAATAATATGTCAGTTATTTTTATAAAAATGTTTCCCATGAGAATGAAAAATTTCTCAGTGTTTTCTATTTTTGGGGCCACCGAACGTGTTTTTGCCGTATTTTTTACCTCTGAAAATGAAAACAATCCCTTGAAACGTTACCAAACGAGGCGTATATTTGTTCTTGAACAAAACAGCGTTTTTTACAATGTAGGATGGATTTTTCTTTAACCCCAAAAAAAGAATTTCCCTCCCATGGAGAACGCACAACTTCCAAAATTTTCATTCTCTAACATTTTATGGGTCCCTTGTTCTGTTTGGTCTTTCTCCAATATGTTTAATAAAAATGAGGGTTTTTTTTTATATATAAAAGAATATGGGTTAGTTGAGTGGGGTTAAGATCATTGCTTTTGGATTTTAGAATCTTGCCTCCAAGCTCCACAGTGTTGTTTTTGTACTATTAATTTAATGACCCATAATTTTGTTCTGATTAAGCTAATACAGAGTTTCAAAAGGCGTACGCCTCAAGACTTATGTCTAGCTTTATAAATCAAAAACTTCTGATGAGCTCAATGTCTTGAAAAAAATTGGTATCTATTGACACATAACCAACTAAACTCAAAGCCCATTAGATTCGAAATTTAGACATATTTTAATATTGATAAAAGAAACATCACTAAGCTAATTTAAATTCATGGATTATTGTAATTGTAATTGTAACAATTTCTTTCTTTACTATGTCATTTTTTTCTTCAACAAAAGAAAGGAGAGAAAATGAAAACTTAATAACAATGGTGGAAAATATACAATTGCACTAATTGAGTACGAGGGTACACAACACAAGAAACTTTCAACATGTACTTAATTGTTATTTTCCTAAAACTTCATATACACACACCCACACACTCTCTCTCTCTCTCTCTCACCCAATTTCGAGCATCAACAATAGCTGACTGTTAATTTAATCCCATCAAAACATAAACGGCGTCGGAGAGAAAGCCGGAATCGCCGTCGTAAGTGAAGCTTGCCTGAAAATTCCACCGCAAAAAAATTAACATCAAAAGCCATAACATAAACCTACCACCAAATACAAGTTCTGGACCTTACGTCGTCGTTTCGTTAAATAGCAAAGCAACGGACAGTTTTACTATTTTACTATTTACGTACCCGTAATCCTCGCCGTGGCTGCGGACCTGAGCTATCGTCCGACTCTGGCCGCTCTTCCTCTTCATGGCTCGCTCAACCTCGGCCGTCCGATCCACCACCATCGCAACTACGTTGTCCTCGGAAATCGAGGTGAGCGACGGCCTCCACTCTACCGAATTCGGCGACGTGGAGCCCGAGTTCCCGGGCCTTCCCCGCTTTCTGCGACGGCGCATTCGGCGCGGCACAAGCGAGCTGGTCTCCTCAGAGAGAGGAGCCTGCTCACCTGTTGTTGCTGGGCGTGCGATCCCGCAGCAAGACACGAACTCCAACAAGAACTTCATGGCGTGGTTATCTACGAAGATGTGTGCGTTACCGAGGGGAATTGTGCAAAAGAGAGGGGGCTTGGAACTGGGGTTATTTACAGTTTGTGCCAGAGGCGGGGTTTCATTTTGGTTGAGGGGGTTTCAGTTTGAGAGGGTGGAGAGATGAGGTTGAGGAGTGGACTTTGTTTCCTGACTCTCTCCTCTGGTTTTGGTGGGAGAGCGCGGGGGTTTTTATAATGTGTTGGGTTAACTTTGGATCAACTGCGAAAGATTAGCCATTTTAATTGGGATTAATTTTTCTAATTCATAAAATAAAACCCTGGTGGGAAAATAAAATTTGAAGAAAATAGTTGGGGCCACAGGATTTGTTTTTGATAAAAGATTGTGGAAAGAGGACGTATTGAGCTAAATGATTGCGATCCATATAAATTCTTATTTTAATTTATAACTAGCCCCTTGACACATGCTCACGCATGTGCCAATTGGTTTTTTTTTTCTTTTTTATTTTATTTTTAGAATTAATAAAAGATAACAGGGTAGTTATCTATATATATAAAGCAAAAGGCAGAGAATGATGAAACATTCAAAATACCAGAAAATGCCCTTGGTTAATGCAAACATTAAGAATTAAAATTATTAATTAAATGAGGATAATATGATAAATTCACAATTTTTCATATTAAAAAAATTAAAATTAAAAGAAAATTCAGATAATGGATCCTATTTTTATGGAACACAACTATCCATTATCTTTTTTAATTCTAAAATAAATTTTAATTTTAAAAAAAAAAGCCTCTCGCAGCCGCAGAAGCGTGTGCAAAGAGGCTAGTGTTCCATAAAAGTAGGACCTATTATCTTATTTTGTTTTTAATTTTAATTTTTTTAATATTAAAAAATGTGAATTTACCATATTATCCTCATTTAATTAATAATTTCAATTCTTAATGTTTGAATTAACAAAGGGCATTTTCTGGTATTTTGAATGTTTCACCATTCTCTACCTTTTGCTTTATATATACTAGCCTCTCTGCACGCGCTTCTGCACCTGCAAGAGGCTTTTTTTAAAAAAATTTAAATTTATTTTAGAATAAAAAAAGATAATGGATAGTTGTGTTCCATAAAAATAGGATCCATTATCTGAATTTTCTTTTAATTTTAATTTTTTTAATATGAAAATTTGTGAACTTACCATATTATCCTCATTTAATTAATAATTTTAATTCTTAATGTTTGCATTAACCAAGAGCATTTTCTGGTATTTTGAATGTTTCACCATTCTCTACCTTTTGCTTTATATATATATAGATATAGATTATAAAATAAAGTTTTTTATTTTATTTTAAAAGGTTGGATGTGTGTGACAAACTGATATAATCTAATTTTTACTAAAAAAAATATATTGTTTTTCTAATCGCTTGTACTAAAAAAAAATTATAATATAATATAATTTTAATGAGTTGGATGTCCACCTTAGCACCTTAGATGGTATTAAAAATGTGGCATATATTTGATGTGGTAAGCATAATTTTATTTTATTTTTCTTGGTATAATTGATGGGGGTGGGGTTATGGGGGTTGTTTATATAAATATTCATTGCGTGTCTTGAGTTTTGAATTTTTGCCAACATAAATAAAGGTGAAAAAGTTCAACCAATTGAGCTATCCCTTGGCATAATTCTTACATTTTTAAGTGCAAAACTATAGAAAATTTGGGGATCAAGTTGGCCGCCTGAATGAGTTCCCCTCATAGCCGACCCTAACCAGGCCACAACTTTAACATAATAAAGTGTGGGAGATTTTCCATTTTAAAAGCTATGTATATTATTAATTAAATAACACAAAGCAAATGGCTTTTATAAGAAATAATAAAGAATTACGCATAATTGACACCATGTCCTCTTTTTTACTTCGATTTGCAATTACTTGAATTGGTGTTCATACGAAGACCACGCAACCCAGTGTAAAGTGGGAAATAGATAAATTATAAAAATAGTGGTGTTGAAGAATATGAGTTTCACATCGAAAACTTGATTAAATAAAATACAAAATATAATGAATAGTTCTACTACTAATAATACCGAGGCCTTTTATGATAAAATCTCACACCTACTAGACTTTATAAGTGATTAAATTAGAGACAATATTAGTGTTGTTAGCAGTGAACTGCTGACCTGTCTCTATAAAATTTAACAATTAATACAATTTAATATGTGATATATATAATTCAAACACAATGGAGATTTTGTTTCTGCAGGTTGTTCTAAGTTAAAAAAATGTGGCAATGTCACTCAAGCTGCTACCAGTAAGAGAGCATTAACTTTGGATTGTAAAATAATTTTGGACCGACTAATTTTTGGTTTCTTATATTAAGTTTTTAGTTAATGAAATTCGTCGAAATTTAAATAAAAAAACTCGTCTAAATACGTACAATCATTTACAAACCACACTATATATTGAAATATTTGTAATGACAATATGGTTTCATCATATATAGCATCTTATCAATTGAATAAATTTGAATATTTTTAGTTTGCCCCTGATTTTGAAGTGTGAAATTTTTTATGATTCAAAATATGTCTCACTTGGTTAGGTTTTTATTTTTTTTGATAGGAACTTGGTTAGGTTGATATTTAATCTGCTTTGATGTGATTGGTGGTCCTGGTAGGTAGTCAAGTTATGAGTTAATTAATCAATAGTTAATTGAATGACTTAATTTCTTTCCTTCATAGACATTTTTCAACTCATCCATGTCTATATCTAAAAAACCTTAACAGTATGACTTTTTCTTTTGGTGAAACTCATGCGTACTAATTTACGATAACAAATAAATAAAAGTGATAATTTAAATTACAAGAAGGAGAATGGTTTTTCACACACACATTATTAATGTGTGATATACAAGTCGAAACCTTTTTTCACTAGATTAAACTTCATTGAAGTAGCATTTTAAATTAGGCAAAAGTGATTTGGGGTTGACAATCTTTTAGTGTTACTTCAGGCAGTATTAGCAGGTGACCATACAGAAAATACTTGGATTTATTTTTTTCTTTTTCTTTTTGTTTGAGAGAAAAAGAAATCCAAAAACATATTTGTATATATATTGAAGAAAAGAGTAATGATATTTAGACACACAACATTGACCACCTTAACTGACCACCTTATGTGGCAACTGATGTGTCATGCCATGTCAATTAATGAATGTCGTCATGTCAATTTAAAAACAAATTAAAAAACCCTAGCATTCCTAGTGAGTGGCCTCATGGTAGCATTCATTAATTGACATGGCATGACACATCAGTTGCCACATAAGATGGTCAGTTAAGGTGGTCAATGTTGTGTGTCCAAATAGCATTACTCTGAAGAAAATAGCACTAAACATTCCCTAGAGGAAAGGGAGAGAGGCAACAAATATGGGCTGCCTGCCTGCATCAAGCCGATAGATCCATTTCAACAAGAAATAAAACGTGTAATGGTGAAGTGTCCAACAATTATGGAGGGACTGTGAATGAATTGATATCGATCCAAGAAGCTCACCTACCAACATACCCAAATGCAAAAAGACTATCTGAAAACCCCTTTAAATCGCATAATGAAATCTTATATCCTAATTAAACAGATGGGTCATAATCTTTGACATCAGATTACCTCATGACAAAAAGTTACTAGGATTAGTGCTTGCCTACAGGGATAAAGAAAGACTTGCTGGACAGCTTTTGGTCCATATCCATACCACAAACGAACAAACAAATCTACAAAACATCATGTATATATTAATAACAAATTGACTCGATCAAGAAAACGTACCACATAAGAACATGTTGTATATGGAAATGGCCAAACTGCCTGTCCAGAAATTGTCTGGACACTCTTTGATAAGTCATTTGTTTCTGTGAAGGCCACATTGATGTATCAAGTTTTGTTAGTGATTTTGAAATGACTAAAAATGTGTTTCCTTAATAAAAGTAAGGAAAAGTGCTTTTAAATTATTAAAACCATTTTTAGCGCTTTCTAGATAAACGTCAAGTAAGTGCTTAAATTATCCAAGTAACACTTTCAAAGTGTTTTTCATAAACCACTTGAAATGCTTCTAGCAGAAATGCTTTCTACAAAAGTCTAAACAAACTTTAAATCTCGAGCTTTGCTAAACACAATCGTTCACAAATGCTGACTAGCTGGTTCGATACGTGACACTCATATCAATCGAGGATTGTCGGTCAATATAGCAACCTCATTCCATATTCTTGAGCATTTTGCGCCACATAAAAGGATGTTCAATACGCACCTTTCCCAGAAATGTAAATCTATTTCCACCACATGCACTTCTAATTCTAGCACAGCATATAGTATATCTTCTCAGAGCCATATTGGTGGCTCTCGATTTCATTCACTAATTCAAACCTTCAACTAGAAAATTCTTTCCGCTTAGTCCTCACACTAGAAAGAAAGAAAGGAACAATTCAAGAACCTGTATGTGTCACTAAATTGGACAACCAGCTGTCCAAAGAAGTGAAATATTGCTTGGTGGTATAGCTGCTGAGAAACGAAGACGCATCAAACACACTGTCGTCTTCTAATTCCCCCAACAAATTTCCATCTAACTAAACGATTTGTGTTGTCCTAATTGCATGACAAGGCGCTTTAACTTCGAAATATCCCAGGTCTGGTTACTTTCAGTGTCATAAATTTTCTTGGATTGCTTCGCTAAGAAGGCGTTGCTCAATGCCCATTGGCCCATTGGCCCATGTCAGAATATTATGCGAACATGCCATTGGCACAATCAGGCCACCTGTTTCTAGTGTCATTAATGGCAAGAGAGGCTATCAGAATCTGGATTTGTTTTATTGTGCGAAGTTCATCTTCATCTACTATATGCCTAGAAAACAAAATTCAAGTGCCAGATCACATATATACGAAGCTCCATGAAAGGCAGAGGCTACAGGAATAAGATTTTGTTTACTTTATAGCAATTACCCTATAAACTTTGAGCTGCAAAATCATTCCTTGCCAAAACTAGAAAATGAAAAAGTATAAAATTGATTTGGGTAGTTCGAATCGACCAATATAATCCGGATGAGGACGAACCTGACAAGACAAAACTGCCCACACCAAGGAGGCCGACATGACTGGAGAAAAGATGATTAGGATGACCATGTCCACTTAATTGAGTAAGTACCAACTTAGGCCTAATGCCAACCACTAAACAACAGCCCTAAGGATAACCATAACTCAACGAGCAGAAGGGCTGATCACATATTGCAAAGCTAAACCTTGAGCCACATACCCTCAGAAAAGTAAAACCCTTCTTATCCCTATAACAATCAAGGGAGCCGGCCACAGGCCGGTGCAAATCCAAAACGAGCAACTTGCTGGCCTTAACAACTCTTAGACAAAGACTTTAACCTACATACTTTGCTAAAGTCCCCTTGGTAAACCTAATTTTACAAATTATGATAAAGTCATTCGACCTCATAGAAAGTCCTCATAATGACGTGGTGCTTGTTATATTTAGTTTCGGGCTTGGTGGTGACTAAAGATAGCTATGCAAACACAATGGATCTTCAAGACAAGCAGTGAGAACCTAAAAAAAACAAACCTTCACAAATTGAAAATACAAAGCACGCGGCGAACCTTAGCTATTAATTTGCTCAAAGGAAAACATAGAAACAGACTACCCCTAAGCACAATCAACCACAATTCAAGTTGAAAATGAGGTCTCGAATATATTATCAGTACAAGGTTCTCAACAACTTAACAAAAGCAAACAGTCTTACACACTATTGTCATAAACACAGACGATTTCTAATACATATGATTTCCAATCTTGCTTGGTTGTCAAATTAGGATAATCCCCACCTCATTTTGAAAATCCCAGGCAATGAAGACCAACCCAACCTCTAACCAAAGAATGATGAAGTATAATCACCGAATTCCACTTGCTGACAAATATTATTAAATTGACAAGCTTTCTTGCCTTGGATGCAGAATTTAATAACGGCTATATGGTGGAGACATATTGTTCTCAGGCGGTGGAGGTGGTTGTCTGGGTCTTGCGTATTCAGCAAATATGACCCAACCGTCAAGAAACTATACACAAACAAAACACAAATTCAGTACCAAGTGTCTATAATAACAATAATAACAAATAAATGGAAGATCATTATCACTATCAACAGAACCAAATGATACCTTCCAAGGTAGAAGTGCCAGAGAAAGCAAGGCCAATTTGGAAAAGAAAAAAGAAAAAAAAATCATATTTTAAAAAGCCTCACAAGTAATGTAAACTAGAAAAGATTGTAGCATAAACAAATAACAAGGAAACTAGATATCCGTATAAACTTCCAGCATTTGTTAGTTTGGACATCGCGAAAGGGATTATGTTTAGAAGGATGATTCCTGTTGACATATCTAATTTAGGAAGTCTTCATATTGTCCCTTTAATTTGGTGGACACCAGAGCATGTGGTTTTGCAGGTGAGAGAATGCACTGGTAACTTACTTGGTGAGAAGGTTTGGTCAGAATTATAATTGTTTTCATTAATCGGGACTATCATATCATGGGAAAACCATAGAGCGAGAGATGATAGAGATGCCCATCATTAACAGGTACCAGTACTGTCATACACAATTCTGATAATTATTTGGTTGACTATTTGGTTCAAGGGGAAAGACAGTTCCAATTAATTGTTGTATAGGCAAGAAAACAAAATCTGCTCAACTTCTGCTTCAGTGCGTGGAAGGATCTTCTAATCTCCATGCTGAAAATTCCTTATGTTGTGCTTAGATCAGTAAAAGTATGTCCATTTCGTTTGCCTTAAAACATAAGGAACAGAAACAGAAAACAATTTCAAATGGTAGCCAATTTTGGACAAATGTGTTCTCTTTTTTACAAGGAGTTTGTGTAAGTTTTTCAGAAGCAAAAGTTTCAGTTTATTAAACTACTTTACTTTTTCATAGTTGTGAGCTTTGAGCGCCAACAGATACCCAATGGAACGAGGCTTCCATGACATAATATAAAGAACCATTTTGTTGGCTTGAGGGAGGCCACATTGCAAATCACCAAAATATTGCGTTATAGATTAAATTATCATATGGTGTCAAATTAACTATAACAGTGTAGGGAAATCTGTCAACTGACCTTTCCATCCATGCCGTCTATGCCTTTGCCAGCATCTTCTAAGGTAGCATACCTTACAAAACCAAATCCTTTAGAATATCCTGATACCCGATCGGTTACCACTCTAGCTGTACACAGCAGAGAATAATTAGTTAATTTTTATGAAGGAAGTAACAAATAAAAGTAACAACTTTACAGAATAGAAACCGACCATGAACTACTTCACCAAACTGAGAAAAGGCTTCCTGTAGTTTTTCTGAAGTAGTACGTTTGCTAAGTCCTGCAAACAAACAGTTATGTGATCCAATAAAAATCATGGTACATCAAAATGTAACTCAAGTGTGAATAAATCCAGACTACTGGAGTCCATGAGTCACATATCACTTAAAGGAACAGTAAAAAGAATTTTACTTGAAAAGAAATGAAAGAAAAAGAAACAGCCCGCAAGATCATCAATGGAAAAGGTTTGACCCTGAAACTCTCCTGGATCTTAATAGAAACAAATTGTTCCATTAAAATAGAAACAGAGGTCTCACTTCCAACCCTTAATAATGAAAAGAAAAGGAACAAAAATAAAAATAAAAATCAACCAACACTACCATTCTCCTAAATTTGTTTAAAAGCTGGTCAGAACAGAACATATAAAATACATCTCACTGACCGGAATTGACCTGTAACAACTATGTAAAACAAATATCAACTATTGTTTAAAAGTCACCTATCCATTGTTAACATCAAATGCCTCATGAATTTTCAGAATCCTCTTCCATGCCCAGTATACATCAGTCATTTGCACACTCACAAATCAAAATGATTGAGTGAGAGTTAATCAATCACTTCCAAAAGATACTATTTATTCCTTCTATTATACGTGACCTAAAACCTTTATATAAAATAAAATAAAAACTCACACATCCGCTCAAGACAAATGTCAAAGAAAGAGATATCAAAAATTGGCATTTATACTACCAACCAACATATCCAACATCCAATATGAGAGCCTATAAGTACAAAGTTGCAAACTTTGATTCTGCAACCCTCTGTTTGGGTTCTGAAGAAAGGAACAGTTTATATCTAACTAGGGATCCTACAGTTTAGAACAAAATGGTGAATGATAGAAGTAAAAAAACCAATCAATTAAGTGGGTTGTTCAGTTTTTAGGTTACCCAAGTCACTAAAAGAAAGAATTATGATTTCCTATCCTCATTTCTTCCTCATCCCAGCAGCCACAAACTCGTAAATTCCAAAATCATTGAATTACCGGCACAAAGCTACCAGTTTTTTACAACTTATAGCAAAACAAACCAAAACGCCGATGACCCACTAGAGAAATAGATGAAATATGAAAGAAAATAGAGGTAAAATGGAAAAGAAAAGAGGGGATATACCAGAGACGAAGAGGTTGGTGCTTGGCTCAGCCTTCTCTCGAGCCTGAGGCGCCGGAGAGTTCATTGGGGGAATGAAACTTGTTGAGAAGAGCCGTCTCAAGCCACGAGTGGGCCCCGCCGCCGCTGCTCTCAGAGTCAAAGCCATTTTCTGTGCTTTGGAGCTAAAGTCTTTCCTAAAACCCTTTCTCTAAACCCACGACACTGGTTTTCTAACGAGAGAGCGAGATTGAGGAAGGTCAGCTATAGGAGAGAGATTGGAGAGCTAATCATTGAAATTACAAAACTGACCTCCATTTTGAACAAGTTATTTGTACAAGTGGTTATTAGGATAAGGACAGTTTTGTCCTATAACAAAATAAATTTCAGGCCGAAGGTGACAGACCAACAAGCAGCTGTTTGAAGCTGCACTTTGGGTTTAGGAGTCCATTACGAGCTGAAGGACCCAGTTCCTTTTCTTGATTTTGAATTCGACAAATTGGGCCTTGATCCGCTGGGTAAGAGCTTTCTTATCAGTGCTTCCTTACTTATAAGGAGATACTCTTTTTTCTTGCAAATCACAATTTAACATATTTGTAAAAATAATTCTTCAAAAACATAAAAAGAAAAATTTATGCACACATATCACACTGCTATTGACAGAAATGTAGGAGCTCTTACTTACCTAATAAGAAGGAAAGTATTTTCCTATAATTATGTCTTACTCAAATTTTTTGGTTCTTTAAATCTTTTGTGAGAGGAGATTCATGACTTCTCCCATTATCTAAGAAAAATGAAAAATAGGGCAGTGGTTGAGGTGCTCCCCCTCCCCCCATGACCCAGCTTCGAATTCTAGAGAATGTGTGTCCCCTCCTTCTTATCGATGTACCTAAAAAAATGTTTAGATGCAACAGTCGTAGGATTCACTAGATTCAGAACAAATTAGTTGATTTTCACCTTCTTCTTTTTTTTTTTTTTTTAATAAACAAGGATAAGAGACTTGAACTTAAGACTTTTTCATTATCGTGAGAAGTAATACTACTAGACTAGCTAGTTTGTATTTATTAGAGAGTTTAGGGGAGGAAATAAGCAAGTTGAAAATTTCCAACTTTTTATTCAAGATTGAAAAAATTATATAATTTCTTTCTTTTGGGTGAATTATTGATCACACATGACATATGGTTAGTCAACTTCTTTTGGGATACGTATCAGTAATAGAGAAAATAAGGAATCAGAGAATTTAGGAATCAAGTAAATATTGAATCAGTATGGAAAGAATCATTCCCATTAAGCTGTTTACTAAACATATGGAATTAGCAAAGGAATGGGGTTGATTCCCATTGTTATTGTTTACTAATTTTCATGAATCATAATTCAAATTAATTTGATTACTAAAATGCCCTGCACATTTTCACCACAGCACATATATAATTCTCAAATTGGCTAAGGAGACCAAACTAATCCTATAGCAAACTAGTAAGGCAGTGTAAACATGAGGAATTAATATGCTAAACAAGATGAACAGCAAGAGCCCAATTCAATGATAATTTTAATAACACCTTTGTCCATAGCCAATTTCAAACAAAACAATAAACTCCAATAACACCTTGGAGTGTCTTTGAACTTCTTGGCATGAGTTTTTATTTTTTTTAGGATTTGGGGTGTTTTGGAATTATGGTAAAGTAGTAAGGTATTTTTGGAAGTTATTAAGGGAAAACAGTAATGGGAATCGTATCGACTACTTCCCCTTAGTTGATTTGATACCTAGTTTTGAGGGATGTGATTACAAATTTTGAGGTAGGGCCCACTTATTTTTTCATTCCTGATTGCAAGTAAACGCAGGGAAAGTCAAGAATGGAAATCATTCCCTTTCCTCCCATACTCATTACTGATACGTAAACATGCCCTCAAATTTCAACACAAACTAATTGGACGAACAAGGTATGATACTATTTACTATCCACTTCATAAATTATATATATATATATTGATCTTTTGGTAATGAAGGGCAATGCTTCACTTCACAACCACTTAAACCTTGTAGTTCTTAGATTCATGTTTCTTTATTAATTAAGAGTCAATAATTTTGAGCAGCATTAGCATCCGACCGTTTACCACAGCGACCGGTCCTCCTTGCAGCAATGAGACCACATCTCACTATCACCGGAAGCTCTAACAAGAACCCCACGACCACCAACATAATAATGTTCCGCATACAAACTACACCACTTTGCCAATTAGTTTTGGGCAGTCCAACTATTTATAAGTCTTTGTTAGATTTCTTAACTTTTCAATATGGGATATTTTTACTTTTACATTCTCACAGGCAGCACGTTCCCGACCGTCAGATTGACCTTTCTGCCATACTATACAAACTGACATGTCTACAGTATATGCCTTCCATGTCAACAAATAGCTCATTTTGCTGCTTGTACCGAAAGGAGGCGGCAGAATGTGACACGAGCAAGCAACACACCCTTACTCGGGTCTTGAACGATGTCCCTGACACCCTTAGGTTTATCTTTGATAACACCATCCATTAGGGACGAGTAAACTTTTAGAGTCTAGGTTTGAAAGGAGAGGAGAGGATGTAGAGAAGAGATTATGAGATCACGAGCCTCTGCATTTAGATGTTGTGCATTTACCCGCATTTCGCAACATGTAGACCATTATAATGATCTAGCTGTTTAAGACATGACACATCAACAACTTAAGTATTAAAAATTAGTTTTTTCATTAGAAAATTGTTTAAAATTAACAATTATATTATTGTTTAAATAAAAAATAAAGTAAAAAAGATGAAAGTTGAGGGTAAGGGGCTTGGGAGGAGTTGGGGAGAGGAAGGGAACGGGAATCTGGGCTGAGGTCAGGAGGGAAAAGGAGCTTGGATATTGAATTGATCCCCCAAAATTTTGATTTTGAAAGTACATGAAAAAGTTTTGTATGGAATATCAAATTGGAATTCTATATATTCATTGAATAAACCTCTCCACTCACTGCCCTGAATATACTCAATTGACCAAAAACTGTATCCCCAAATTTAATAATTTGGAGAACTAGTTTGATTTGTATTTTGCATTTGTATTCACACCATGCTTATTTAATGGTTGTGGGGGTCAACCATGCGTGAGAGGGAGAGAGAGATGGTGGCTTGGCTTGTATGGTGGCCAGGGTGGCTTTGGGTTGGGTATGGGTGGTGGGGATAAGGGTGAGGAGGAAGAGTTGCCTGCCTTCTGAATTTTAAATTGAATTAGTTATTAGATATTTTATTAATTTTTTCAAAATTTACTTATGTGTCATGTGCCATATCTTAAACAGTTAGATCATTAGGATGATCTAAATGTTGTGAAATGCGGGTAAATGTACAACATCTAAATGTAGAGGCTCGGAATCCGTGAATATGATACTTGGCAACCAAGCAAGGGTACATGTTTGTCATGTTTAATTAATGGGTATACTTTTGTAATAAAAGAAGAATAAAACGGCATATCAAAATAAAAATATTCAGCCACAAATTCTTGACTGTTGTCATTTTTACCCCATTAGTGCTGCTGCAGAATTTGTGCCACAAGCCGTATTCTTTCTTCTTTCTTTTTCTTCTTCTTGTCTTTTGTTCCCCAGATTTTCAGAGGCTCAAAGTTGATAAGTTCGTATTTTCCACGCAATTCATGCACGCCAAGCCAAGGCCCCTTGTGTTTCAATAATAATCCATGTTTTAAAATAATATAATTAAGGCAGTCGATGATGATCTGTCCCCCTTTTTTTTTCTTTTTTTTTTGGTTGATGACTAATCTAAGCGACCAAATTTTCATACTCTAATTATTCTATCACGAGATGGTGGCTACAATTTTTTTTAAAAGTCAATAATAAAAAATAAAATAAAATAAATGAAAAGAAGGCAATCGAGATGAAAATATATTAGTCTTCTTCTTCCTACCAACTAGAGCTTATATGTAGTTGACGACGTTGCTCAAGGTTTAAGTTTACCCTTCATTTGGACTCTTTGCTTCATGCTTATCATTCCTCTCAATCACAATCCGCACGAACAGTGCGAGCAAATTATAAAACAATATAAAATTTCAAACTAAAATAAACCCTTTTAAATTGATTATCAAATGTGTAATTTGCTTCCTCTAGGTAGTGTTTTATCTTCTATAACGTGTTGCAAAAGACCCACTAGTGTAGTGATTTTGAGTAATTGCTCCCTCAGGTAAGAACTTTAAGTTTGAGTCATAACATCCGTATTGCGTGTGTGAGTTTAGTATACCCCTCTCAATAAAAAAAAAAGTCCTCAAATCTTCAATACCGTGCACACAATGGGCAGCCAACCTCCCTAGGTCACCTTCTAGTGCAAGAGAAAGCCACATCGCTTTTGCCCATTTAACTCTCTCTCTCTCTCTCTCTCCTTCTTATTTTCCCTGTTTTTTTGGGTGAGCGTGGGAAATATTCTTCACTTTACAACTACGATAGCTTCTACTTCCTCTATAAATTAAGAATCTTCAATGAAGCTGAAAACTAACCTGGAAGCACCTCAAGAACTTCCTATGCAGAAACTGAAGAAGAGTTCACCAATATGAGACTGTGCCTTATCCTGTTTTTGATAACCAGGCTATTTACAAACTCTCAATCAATTAGCAGAGCTGATTTCCCAGATGGGTTCGTTTTCGGAACGGCTTCTTCAGCATACCAGGTAATTCTTTGTTTTGGTTTTAACAACATGATGGAGCTTAGAACATAAAAGAGCAGTTAATCATGGAGTCTTGTATGTGGTAGTTTGAGGGGGCTGCAAATGAAGGAAACAAGGGAGCTAGCGTATGGGATACTTTCACAAAAGAACCAGGTAAGAACTCAAATTTGATTTGCAGTTTTAAATGATGCAAAAAAGAAATTTAACAATAAAATACAGAATATATGATTCGAAGCGGCATCTTGTGATTGCTTTGCTTGTTTTCTATGCTAACAGGGAGGATTTTGGACTTCAGCAATGCAGACACAGCCGTGGATCAATATCACAGATTTCAGGTGAACTGCAGAGTGACCTTGATTGACTTTAAAATTAACATTGTAGAGTTTTAACCTTACAAGCAATAGCAGATTATCTCCAACTTTTCTTTCTTTTCTTTTCTTCTAAGTCTTCTCTAGTTTAAATATAAAAAAAGTTCTCACTTAATTAAACAAAGAACCTGTCCATTGAATGGTTATGGAGAGAGAAATTATTTGGATAAGATTATTTATAATCTTCTAACAATGAAAGAAGTATAAAATTATAAAAGTAAGAACATTGAGATAATGCGATGGCAATGATGCATCAACAACTTTAATAGTATAACAGGAAACAAATCCAAACAAGACAGTTGGCAGAGTTCAAATAAATTATTAGCCAACGGACTGCTAATCTCTTACTTTGCCCCAAAATAGAGAGACTAAAATCTCAAAATTTACAGAGTGATATAGACTTGATGAAGGATATGGGAGTGGATGCATACAGATTCTCGATATCGTGGCCCAGAATTTTTCCAAGTAAGATCTGATTCTGTTCAGATTTTGTTTTTAACTATTTCATTGTCATCTGATTACTTAACGCTTTTGAAAATAACCTTAAACAGATGGAACAGGAGAACCCAACTCAGAAGGAATAAACTACTACAACAGCCTTATAGATGCTTTGCTGGAAAAAGGTTACTCCATGAGACCTCTCTAATAAATACATTCTTAGAGAGATAATTCTTTTAGAAGAATATAATTTGATCGATTTTTAAATGTAATTCCTCTCAATCAGGGATCAAGCCTTTTGTAACACTATATCACTGGGATCTTCCACAAGTGCTTGAAGACAGATATGAAGGATGGTTAAGCACACAGATCGTGTAAGTATCAAACAGCCGCAGGAGACATTTTGAAAATGCTGATAAAACATAATCCTTACCTCGCTCGCTTACAGAAAAGACTTTGAACATTATGCCTTCACCTGCTTCCAAACTTTTGGAGATAGAGTGAAGCACTGGATCACCTTCAACGAGCCTCATAATACCGCTCTCCAAGGTTATGACTTAGGCATACAAGCTCCTGGGAGATGTTCGATTCTTGGTCATTTGTTTTGTAAGAAAGGAAATTCATCTGCAGAGCCATACATTGTTGCTCACAACATCCTTCTCTCTCATGTGGCTGCTTATCATAGTTACCGGCAATTTTTCAAGGTACCCTGATTTCCATAGAATATTACTTCCTAACTCAAGTACTAATCATTATGCTAAGTGTTAAAGAATCCAAAAATAGAAATTAGGCTTTCTGTATTTTTTACTTTTTCTACTGGAAACCTAGGAGAGACAAGGAGGTCAAGTAGGAATTGCACTGGATGTCAAATGGTACGAACCTGTATCTGATAATGATGAGGACATAGATGCAGCACATAGAGCAATCGACTTCTCATTAGGATGGTAATTTCTGTTTAAACATTTTATGCATTGCATTTAGGAAGAGTCCAAAAAATTGGTTATAACACAGAAAAGTGAACCAGGTTCCTTGATCCACTATTTTTTGGCAAATATCCTCTTTCAATGAAGAAGCTTGTGGGTCAGAGATTACCAGAGATTTCACAGGCAATCTCAAAATTCCTGGTTGGATCCGTGGACTTTGTTGGCATAAACCACTACACCACACTATATGCTCGAAATGACAGGACTCGGATTCGAAAGTTCATAATGCAGGATGCTATATCTGATGCTGCAGTCATTATAACCCGTAAGATGCCAAAGTACAACCTTCTACCCACTGGTAGTGTTTGGTTGCTGGAATGATCATTGGGATGGAATGGAATGAAATAAAAATAGGAATGGATGTCGAAAGAGTTAAAGGTTAAAGTAGGACGAATAGAAAATTGGTAAGGAAAGCAAATGGAATCCATCATTTTGGGGGAATGGCGAACGCCCATTCCTTTATTTTCTGTCAACCAAGCAATGGAATGGGCACTCCGTATGGCATTCTTACCTATGGAATGCCTATTCCATTCCAAGGTTCATTCCAATCAACCAAACACTTCCTGAAAGTAAATATGAAAGAATGAAAATCAGAATTTCAACTGATAATTATTATACCTGACTTTGATTGTAGCATATAAAGAAGGAGTGGCAATCGGAGAAAGAGTATGTATCAACCCCTTGCTAAACCCCTGAATTCAGTCACTGGTTTCATATTTAAGAAATTTCATCAGTTATTCCTCCTCCAGGCAGCATCCCACTGGTTACGCATAGTCCCATGGGGCATCCGAAAGTTGGCAAGACATCTGAAAGATAAGTACCAGAACCCTCCAGTGATAATTACAGAAAATGGTGAGTAGGTTCAGATTTAAAATTTATAAATCAAACTTTGAGAAAGTATTAACAGTTCAAATTCATGAGAACAGGTATGGATGATCCAAACAAACCTTTCATACCTTTAGAAAAGGCTTTAAAGGATGAAAAGAGGATAAGATTCCACGCAGACTATCTCTCGAACCTATCTGCTGCTATAAGGTAATAACAACTTCCCACTTTGATAGCTTGGTGTAATTTCCTGGGTTGCTGCAGGCTTGGATTGGGATGATGGAAAGTGAGACCCCAATGCCTGAGACCTCCAACCTTGTACATGCCACATTAACAGAAAACTAAATGAATACAGGCAAGACAACTGCGATGTTCGTGGTTATTTCGTGTGGTCGTTGCTCGACAACTGGGAATGGAACATGGGCTACACTGTTCGGTTTGGACTTTACTATGTGGATTACAAGAAGAACCTTACAAGGATTCCTAAAACTTCAGTCCAATGGTTTAGAAGATTTCTCCAAGTTAATGATGATCTGAGAGACTACACCAGATCTAAGAACTTACTTTTGGCTACAAATTAGATAAAGCACATGTTGTACAATGCAATGAACATTCAAAGGAAAAGTCAGTAAACCAAAAAATTCAATTAAACTCTCCAAAAGTCCAAACATTCTTATCTAAATTAGACACCATTTAAGCCCAAAAAAAAAACACAATTTATTCACAAACAACCAAAAATCATGATTTATACAATTTTATTGACATAACTGATGTCTTTCATTCAAACAAAAAACCATGTTCTGCATACAACACCAACTTGCAAGCTTGCATATTTAACAGGCGGTTTGCTAAATCAAAAGGAGCATATGGGTTAACATTAACAACCCCCAGCCAGGGACCATGAATTATCATGCCAATTGCAAAAGATTGGAATAATTAATATTTTTTTGGCAAAAAAAAAAAAAAAAAAAAACCCATAAATTTTGGAGAAAGAATTAAAGAGCACAGTGAGAATGGCATACCGGCCTTTGCTCCCAGACGTGAAGTACGATTTGAAACAGTGAAGTCGGAATCATCGGGGGCTAAGATTCCGGGAAGGAAGACAGAGCGAGAAACCTCAACTGATACTGTTGTTGTTAACTTGTAGCTGTCGTTAGTTTTGTAGTTTTGTGTTGCTGTTATTGTCTGGTTCATATTTTGGGAGACCCTCAAAACGGTTTGTTCATATTTTGGAATTTCTTTTTCCTGTAAGGTTTTTATTTTAAGTTAACTACATAGAATAGAACCTTGAATTTCTTTCCTCTTTGCACATTTCTTGCTCAAATATTCTCTTCTCAATGTGGAGTATGTTTTGAGTAATTTCCCATTGCTTACGAAAAAATAAATAAAAAATAGTTTTCATGACTCAAACTTTTAGGAGTTTTAATTTATATGCAACTAAGCTCATTATTTCGTATAATTTTTTTTTAATATATAATGAGATTGCATTCATAAATCATACTACAAGAATCATGACAAATACTTATAAAGAATTACAACTAATATGAAGAGATTCAACAACAACATCAAACTCATATGATATATCTCTTTATGATAGAACATGAAAAGTATTTATTAAGTTTCTCATTAATGGAAGCTGATCAAACCGGTCACTAATGATATAATTATGTTACTACTTTGAGATTTGAATTAAATCAATCTCAATTATAATATTTATAATTTCGATATGTTATTAATAAAAATGAGAGGAATCATGAATCGAGATATCAAATGAAAAACATCACCAAAACACACCGTATAAGTGAGTTTGCGGCTTTCGATTGTTACTTTGACCATATGCGACAATGGTGTCATATCAAACCCAAACCATGCCCTAGCAAAGACCAACTTCATTCAACCTAGGAGAAAAATCACATACGCACCATACCACATTAAACAAAATACACCCATTATTATTAGCATTAGGTGATGTTAGGCCCACACAGCCTGCAAGCATAAAATCTGATACAGAGAAACACTCAAAGCAACTTTTAAGCCTTTGAAAACACCCTTCTTATTCATTCTTTGTCTCTCTCTCATCTCACTAAGCACAAATAGAAAAACGTTGCTGTCTGTGTTTGTTTCCTTTGCCTTTTTGATAGCAAAGCTCTGATTTTGAGCCGGCATTCGATTATTTACCGCAAACCCGGATAGTGTGCTAGTGTTAGTTTGATCCTTGGCCATGAAACGAGGGTACTCAGAATCCCCATCCACCTCTCTTGGGCCACCTCAATCCAGGTTAAAGCCCAACCCAGAAGGTAATATTTGTGATGCCAAACTCTTATGCCCTTTTATTCCCTGGTTCTGATTTGTAGCTTCTTGTGGTAAATTGTTCATCTTTTTGGTTTGTTTGGGAGTTGTTGGATCTGGGTCTTGTAGCTTTTGCTGATAAAGTGAAGGGAGAGGGAGAGGGAGAGAAACATCAAAGTCTGAACTCTTTTTCTATTTTGTGTTTTCGATTGGTAATTCATTCAATATTTGTTGTGTTCCTGATTAGTGGCTGTTTAATTCGAACCTGGGATTCTTAGTTCCCTAACTAACGTATTTGGTTTATAACAGTGGAAACTGAGAGAAGGTGAATATAACTAAATTTTGATTTTGCTACTTTTTACTCTTTTCAATCACTACATAATGAAAATTTCAATATTGAAATCTTTTTTGCTCTTCCGTAAAAAACTTGCAGTGATATTGAACGCAACAATGGTGTTAGGTTGTTCTTTTTTAATTAATCAGAGTTTCTTACAATGTGGCCTTAGGTGATTCACAATTCTTGGAGGATGAAAGCACAAAAATTTTTGCACGTAAAGTGGCAGATCATTACAGTGCAAGGACGAATCAAACGTTGGAAGAACGAGAAGCTAGTCCAATCATCCATTTAAAAAAGCTTAACAATTGGGTATGTCTTTAATCTCGTAGATACTCCATAATGGTATAATCACACTCCATATTTTTCCAATTGTTTATAGTTCCTTCTCATATTGAGCAGATTAAGAGTGTCTTAATTCAACTCTATGCTCGCAGAGGAGATGCTGTACTTGATCTTGCATGTGGCAAGGTATTGATAGTCCATTACATCTTCCTTTCTAACCCCCCCACCCTTCCACTAATATTCTCTTCTTAATATATATTTTTTCTTTTTGGCTAGGGGGGTGATCTCATCAAATGGGACAAGGCCAAAATTGGATATTATGTTGGCATCGATATCGCTGAAGGCTCAGTAAGTACTGAAATTTGGTTGTAATTAGCTCATTGGTTCACAATTTTCTTTCACGTAATAGTTCCATATATTTATAACTTAGATGTGATTGAGGCCTTCTAAGCTTTTCATCAAAGTTATCTTTCTATGGAGTACAAAAATTGATTCTAGGACCATTTTACTGTATTGCTACTCAATTGCTCACTTACGTTTCCAGAATGCATAAATTTTGCACTAGTACTCTAGAGTTGCAGTTGCTCTACATTATAGCTATTATGAAGTGTCCTTTATTCTATTTCCAAATTTGGCCTGATCAATGCTGTAGAGGTTTTTTTTTTCTTTTTCTATTCAATAATTCCTAGATTTTTATTTGGTGCGGAAGGAAAGTATTTCCCTTGTCAATCAAGGAATGAGTTTTGGGGAACTCTAGTATATAGGGCCTAGTCCAGGGTTTAGGATGATGCTGTATTGCTCCGTGGAGGCTGTGAGTTGAGACTTGAGAGGTTTCAACAGTACCCTTAACTTATCCTTATTGTCGATAGTGGATTTGATCTCCCTCTGGATGTGGACTATTTTTAAAACCATGTAAATTCTGTTTTTTGTGTGTTTGTTTGCCTTTCTTGTGAATTACATAGTTTTTCATTATTCTGCGCCTCATCATGTAGTGATAAATTGCTCAGTCTTTACGACAGTAAATGATTTTCTGAACACCATCCTTCTCTTTCAAGCATGACATCTTCCTTGTATGGGTATATTTCCCTGATGACAAATAAATGACTTCTTTTCGCTCAAGACCTTATGAGGATGTGCTGTAGTCGTTTTGTTGTCTGCCTTCTTGTTACGGTTTACTTTTTCAAATGTGTGCCACCATCAACCATCTTGTTACCATTTTCAAATTTATGTACAGATAGAAGATTGTCGTACTCGTTACAATGGCGATGCTGACCATCATCAACGCCGTAAAAAATTTACATTTCCCGCCCACCTTATATGTGGAGATTGTTTTGAGGTACTCACAAATATAATAGCTGCTCATAAAACCGTTATTTTGCCCCTAGGGAGCTTGGGTTTGACTCAATCAAAGAAGCAGCTGTTAGGCAGCAGCATATGTGGTAATGCTGCTATGTTGTTCTATGCCCTATGATTATTAATGCTATGTGGATGGTTTCAGGTTCGCCTGGATAAAGTCCTGGCTGATGATGCCCCCTTTGATATTTGCAGTTGCCAGGTGAGCCTATCTGTGCACTAATAGATTTCTACCTTCTGTTGTAACGTAATTAAAAATTTGAGGGGAAGAAAGCTTTGAAACAGAACCATCGAAATACATTTTATTTTGCAGTTTGCCTTGCATTATTCCTGGTCTACTGAAGCACGTGCACGACGAGCCTTGGCTAATGTCTCAGCTTTACTTCGTCCTGGCGGTACTTTCATTGGAACAATGCCTGATGCCAATGTGATCATCAAAAAGCTTAGAGAAGGTTTATTTTACACCTTAAACATTTTCGTTTCTTTTGGAGAGTAACCAAGGAACACTCCTTCATAAGTCCTGTAAATCCTCACATAAGCAATATATGTTCTTTTAAGCCCAGTAGATAGAGAAGTTCATTAGATATAGAAATATTTAGCATTAAGATTGTTGGGCATGGCAAACCACTTTTGTCATTATTGATTTGAGTTCCTATTTTCATTGTGAATGTCCAGCTGAAGGATTGGTCTTTGGTAATAGTGTCTACTGGATACGATTTGATGAAGAATTTTCTGAAAAGGTATGTTGTCACTCATGTGCTTCATTTTTCATTTATTTAGTTATTCTCCAAGCTGAGACATTACCTATGAAAACATGAGTATTGAAAATTTTCCAAATTTGACGATTACTTCATGTATGACTCAGAAATTCAAGTCTTCAAGCCCCTTTGGTATCCAGTACAAGTTTCACCTGGAGGTAGCTAACATGTTTATTTATATGTTCTGTTCATATATGGTTGTATAAAAAATGTTAAGCTAGATGGTTCCATTTTACTTTTTAAACCATGATTTCTGATATAAATTTTCTTTGCAGGATGCTGTTGATTGTCCTGAATGGATTGTCCCCTTTCATGTCTTCAAATCCCTGGTAGAAGAGGTATAATTTCTTCTTTTATATCAATGTCACCAGCTTTTGAAAGCTGCATCTTACTTGTAAATAGAAGTGGTGATGGAGGTGCATTCAGACGAACACTCTTTGCTATTTGAAATGTTTTTCTACTTGTAACTGAGAACAAGTGTGTGAAATTTTTTTGCAAGATATGGAACTAGTTTTTGTGAAGAACTCCCATGAATTTGTGTTCACCTTTTGCAGTATGGTATGGAGCTAGTTTTTGTGAAGAACTTCCATGAATTTGTGTTTACCTTTTGCAGTATGATATGGAGCTAGTTTTTGTGAAGAACTCACATGAATTTGTGCACGAGTATATGAAAAAACCAGAATATGTGGAGCTAATGCGGAGGCTTGGTGCATTAGGTGATGGTAACCAAGATCAGAGTATGTTCATTCCCTGTAACCCTTTATTTCCTCTTTACATACAAACAGTGGATTAATTGTGAACCAAATTTGTTTCAACTGCTTATTGATTTTGTCATTCACTAAAATGATGTGTTGTCATTAGAATGCCTCTGATGAGTTTTTAGTACTGATCATTTTTCATTATTGCTTTGGCAATATCCAGGCACGCTATCACAAGATGAATGGGAAGTAGCTTATTTGTATTTGGCATTTGTCTTGAGGAAGGTGAGTACATGTTCCTAGTGCAAAATAACCTGTGTGATTAATCCCATTTCGGTGTCGCTGTTGCTGTTAATATAGTCTCTGTTTGCATTCGTGTGATTGTGTGTTGAGGAATAAATCTGTGTTATTTTCAGCGAGGCGAACCTGATCGGGCACAAGTAAATGGTAGAAGAGACAAAGGGAAGATGCATATATCAAAAGAGGACATAATGTACGTCCGCAATGATTAATGGAAAAACAATAATGTCTGAAATATCCATTTTCATAGCAGAAAAAGAACAATGATTTTGCAGCATGGAGAAGCCTCTGCTTGGCCAGATGGGAAAGGGAAGAGAGCTCAACTCCCCACACTGTTCTACTAGCTACTTGTAGAAATGGATGTAATTACTCAATTTTGTAGATTTAAACAACGATCTAAGATTTGTAATTTACATTTTAATTGAAGAATGCTCCCGAGGAAATAACAGTTTGTAGTCTCTCTGGGATGAGAAATATAGTTTAATTACTAAAACGTGACCACCAACCGAGTGTTTGGTGAATTGTAACATCACCATCAGATTAGTGTAACAATTGAATAAAACTGGGTGGTTGTATTTGAACCCCCAAATTCGCTAACTTTACTTTCTTTATTTTCCCTCAGCACAAGTTTTATTCCTTACTTTGTTCTAGTATAATAAATTACAAATTTTATTCGTAGATGTGGATTAGACTAGTTTGTCATTACAACGTGTTTGCCTCCTTTCTTACGAGTTCAATCCATTTCTCGTACATTAGAATAGTTTATAATATGACATTGGGAGGAAAAAAAAATACATATTTTATCCTTCTTAATTTAGGAAGTTTTTATTTGCGCTCTAGAAAAGTCATAATGCAATTTTTGTAATAATTTAATGGATGTGTGAGTGAGTAGCAAGTGGGGTTCTCTTCGAGTGTTTGGAGGCTTTACTTATTCAACAAGTAATTCAGTTTACACAATAGTTAATCCAAAAGTAATTCAACGAAGGATATATATACACAGGATATCATCATTCATAGATCTCAAACCCATGATGAGGTTGAAATGCAAAACATTTCTATTTTCTGACGTAACATGATGCTAAAATCACACACATTGTAAACCCTAAGAAACTTCATCCTTTGGCATAGAGCCACACAACAATTACCTTCCTCGCCTGATATGACCAAGCAACAATTATCTTCTTCTGTAAAAGTACGTAGGCTATGAATTGCCAGTTTGTAAATAGTGAAAGATCAAAAAATGAAAAGAAAATACACTCGATGGTTCTGTTCAAACACAAGATTAAGCTTGCAGATCCTCTAACCACAATGAAAATCTGACTGCAAAACATACCAAAAAAGCTTACCATAAATAAAAAATCTGAGTACCAACGACATAAGCTGTACATGTCATTTTACTACTCTTCCCATAAACGATCAATAATGTGCTGACCCAAATGGAAAACGTTCAATTAAGCTAAGAAACTTATATGCAGCAAGCTAGTCTAATAGCAATACTTCCCGGCATCAAATTTGTGTTTATTTATTCTACAAGCACATTAGGCAGAGACACTCATATAAGGACTGTGATTTCGGCAGATTTTGATAGGCAACCTATAATGAACTCTACGAACGCTTCATCAAAACCACCATAACAACCATAACTGCCAGCCCCATGAATGCAGATGCTACCGTCTTCGTATTCCCATTCTCATCTGCATCTCCATTCTCAGCTGGGGAGGGAAAAATATTCTGGATGTAAGTTGACAAATCGCCCACCCACCTATCCACGGTAAGCTTGATTTTCTGCACAAAACCACGGAGCACAGCCTCAAACCCATCAGATTTGTCTTTGTCTTCATGCTCCTTGGGTGATACTGGATCAGAAAACTCAGTATCTGACGCATATTTGGGCTCATAAAGATTATAGTCCTTGTTGGACTTCAAGAATTGCTTGACCGCAGAATTTTCCATCATAGCATTCCAGATATTTGGGTCGCTTGCAATTGAAGCAACAACATTCTGGGCATGAAACCAAAAAAATAAATTAGTCCCCTAACAAATGGTATAAGCCAGACTATCATAACTGAATTTTGGTAGCCAAAAGCGCCATACACTAACTTCCAAGTTCACAGCGATAACATCTTGAAAGGATATGAGTTGGGAGTTCAATCAAATACCTGAGCTTCAGTACTTCTACTCAGCATTTCAAATGCCTGAAAAGCATGTTTTGGCACGGAAGTCCTAGTAAGAAGCAGGGATTCCACCTCCTCAGGTTCAGGGTTCATAATTTGAGACAGCCCAGAAACCTTATCAGTAGCAGACTGCTCCCCAAATTCAGTAGATTTGGGTGAAGACAGATATATCCTGAAAGTTCATTTATTGAAAATTGAACATATGAAGGAGAAAAAAAATTTATTCAAGCATGAGACTACACACAATAGATCAACCTACAAGCTGACAAACGGGAAACAACAGCAAACACTTTCAATTTCATGAACTCCGTGGTGCTTGGTGTAACAAGAAACTATGAATTTAGAATTTAAACACTTTCAATTTCATGAACTCTGGCGCTTGGTTTTCATTTTTTTTTTGTAAATTTAGTTTCAAATACTTTCAATTTCATGAACTATGAATTAGAATTTTAAAAACCAATAAATAATTCACAGTTCACACCAAAACAAAAATAAAAAAAACTATTTGAAACTAAATTCTTTCACCATCCATTACTCCAACAGCAAAATGTCCAATTTACCATCCAATCATTTCTTCATCCCAAATGAAAAATCCCCAAAAACTACAAATAAACAAATTTTCACCACCTACGATCATCAAGCAACTTCGAAAAAATCTATTTGGGTTTCAAATAAAGCAATAAAAACACCATCTTTAGAAAATAACAGAGCAGAAATATAAATTTCAATCATTTCTGCACTCATTCGCTTCTTTTGCACTCTTTTCTCGTCAACGTAACAGAGCATAACACAAATAAATACAAAAGGGGACGTCATTGCTTTGGAAAAAAGAAAATTTTAATAAGAAATCACAAAAGCAAAACAGAATTAACGAAGAAAAAATAATTAAGGCTTTTATTGGCGGAGAAATGTACTTATCGAGGGCGTCTTTCAATTCAGTGGTGGCCTCTCTGGCCTCCTTGAAGCTCGGCGCGGCGTCGAAGACGACTCTCGGCATCGGCTCGCCGGCCGACATCACCAGCTCCTCGCCTGCGGCGCCGACCACTTGCCAGTCGACGAAGTCGTCCATCGCATCCAACGCCGTCTTCTCGATCGGAGACACGTCAACCCCGCCGACATTCTCAGCCGTGAGGGTCGCGGCGACGGGGATCGAGGCCTTTCGGATGGACTGACCGGACGGCGATGGAACCGGCGCGCCACGAAGCATGCCGCCGGGAACAACGCCGCCGATCCCCGCCACCTTAGCCGCCGCCCTCATGACTCCGCCTCCCATTGATATTGATTGGACACTAGGAAAAGCGTGTGTGATAAAAACCCTTGAGATCACTCGACTCTCGCGCTCTCCGTTTCCTTCCTCTTGAAGTCTCTCTGAGTCTGAGGTGATGTGATTTATTTAGAGACAGAAAGAGGACGGCGACAGAGAGAGAGGGAATAAAGGAGTTCCTTATTATCTAGAGAATCTGTGAGGTGATGAGATTTATATATTTATGGATCGTTCTCATGCTGCCACGTGTGGGGTAAAATAGTTTTATGTTTTTAATTAACAGTGAATAAAATGGTTGTTTTTTTCTTTTTTTTACTGTTGGTCGATGGATAAATCATAAATTTGTTTTCCTTTATTCTTTTAGTTTAATTTGTTGGAGCTCCTGTTTTAGCCTCAACTATTTTTGACTTTCTGTTAACTTTCTTTTAAATTTAAAAACGAATAGTCAAAATCTGAAGAAAATAGAAGATTCCCTTTTTCTTTCTTTTTCCTTTCTTCTTTAAGAAGTGAGCAATGGTTTCATTTAAAAAATAATAATAATAATAATAATAAAGGCTAAAATGTAGTAATAATCTCTCAACTAAGATTCGATGTTACTTTTTATTTAAGTATTTGATTCAATTAGAGAATGAGAGGAGATTTTGCTTTTCCTTCTTTAAATCAGATAAATAAGTAAAGATTTGTCGTGTGGTATTCAAGAAAGAGGCCCATATATAGAATTTACCTTGTTTTTCTTGACTTACAATTGTTGTGTGCAATTGAACTATTGCCATAAATTGATTCTGAATTTAAATCATCAAAATCATTTGAAGATTTTACCCAAAAATAGAAGAACTAAAATTATCTGTTCAATGGAAAATGAAAAATTTCTTGTATAAAGTATGAAGGTAAAGTTATTTTTTCTTTATTAAAAAAAAAAGTTTAATTTTTTGTAATGTTAATATATTTTTTATACAATGGCCAATGGCGCATAGTCCAATTTGGTTCAGTACGAGCCTAAACCGTTAACTAAATCGATTATTTTGATAATGCTTTTTTGAAATTGTAACGGTCCAAATAAGATCACTTTAGTTCAATTCGGTGTGAGTGAGTCATTTTTATTTTACATATTTCTAACTATTTTTATTGTTTTTATTGGTTTCATAGAAAGCACCTTATATTTTGTTTAGTGGGCTTTGAAATACCAAATTTTCAAATTCCAATAAAATGGTGGCATGTATAGTAAAAGATTAATTATGTAATGAATTATAATATTCAATTTGGTTTGAAACATTATTAAACTCAATTTTTATCGAGATTTTTGCTTTTATATCCGATTGATATAAAATATTTATATAATTATATAATTTTTGAACCAAACCAAACCGTCGTTGCGATATGATAGATACTCGGTACTTTCAGCTAAATAAATGTTTTTATTTTTATTTTCTAAGAACACTCAAATAATTTGATGTATGTAAAAACCCAAGCAAAAATTCAAGCAGAAGTATGGCAAATCCAACCCAAACCCAAACCCTAATTTTTGGCCCAATATTGTAGACCGGATTGTTTTGATACGTGAAAGGCCTTGCTTCAATGCCCATTGTGTAGTTCAGTGACTGTTCAAATTGAGTTTAACAGGGAGAAAATCATTGATTTTTTCAGTACACTGGCCGGCTGCAACCAAATATTTTATTAGTCTTCCTCTCCATGCAAAGCAATATAAATTGAAACTCAATGACAACATGATGAAGAAGTAAAAAAGAGCAACTCTCGAAACAAGGTTAAGAAGTTCGACGGATTGTAAGAAATTTATAGCTCAAGTTGTTAAGAGTATTTAGTTATGCATCTGAAGTTTTAGATTCAATCCAGCTTATAATATTGTCGGTATAAAAAAATTAAAAGAAGTTGGACGGTTCAATCCAATTGCTCAAAACAGTGATCGTCTTTCTTTAATAAATTTGTGTATTTAAGTTGCTTGGCCACCACTGTTTGAAACCGACTTGCTAACATGACCTTTCACAAGCAAATAAACACTCAAGAACAAATGTAAGGCCGAGGAGGAGGCCAAGAGGTGCCAATTGCAGCAAGGAGGTGCTTGTGGGCCCATACAACAAGTAGGACCCCGACTTTGGGAGATATTACCAGTCCCTAATATAAAATATTAGAATAACAGAATCTGAATATCTGATAATACAACCAAGGAAGAAAGGTTTGTCTGTACGACAGCACCCAATTCACCCGTGAAACAAGGCTTTTCTCCTTCCTAGCCTAACCTTAATCATAGGCTATTAAGAATCTATGTTCTAAACAATTCCACACCCTTCCTTCTATAAATCGCGGTTTGGGAGGAAAACACTTATGTTCGTAAGTACTTTTTTAAGAAGCAAATCAATATTTTTATTTAAAAAAATCAATAAGTGTTTTCTGTAGAAGCACACTCTATTAAAAAGTGTTGACTCCCTTCCTCTACCCCATTGCGAAATAAACTCGAAAACACTTTTAAGATTTTCCTATCAAATACCGTGTTAAAAGTACTTTCGGTGGTCAGAAAAATCAAGTAAATGGCTAGAGAAAACCAATATCATTAAGAAAATAAAAGGTTGAATAAGTAGCTTCAAAAATTGTGAACCTGGTGTAGATCAGGATGTAGCTCAATAATAGGCGACAGGTTCGGGTTAGAGATTTGTTTAATGCAAACTTACATTTTTAGCCAAAAACAAAATCATAAGTTAATAAAAAGGTCAAATTTTTGTTATGAAAATTTTGTTTTGATCTCATACTCAAAACAATTATAAAAAAAAAACCGGCATGTTAGAAGAAAATTCTTGCCTTGTCAATCCGAACTTGAGAAAAATATATATGTATATATATATATATAAATATAGGTGAAGAGAGAGAGAGAGAGATTAAAGAAATTTGATCCTTTGCTTTGCTTAAACAGATTAGAGAGAGTAGAATAATGGAATTAACAAAAGTTAGAAGATTAGAACCGCTAATATGATGAGGACATCTGATTCCAGGAGTTCAAATCTTTACAAACTCCTCTTCCTTTCCTTCTCCTTCTCCTCAAAACCCCTCCCCTCTCTAATCTCAGGCCACCTACAACACCTACTTAATTATATCATTAGACCTATCAAATTTAAAATTGCATTTTAAAGAAAGAAAAAAAAAAAAGACAAAGTTGAAACAGGTTGGCAATGGCATGCATCTCTTCCTATCTCAGACCCTCAAAGCCTGCCTTTTCCTTCCTCACATGATTCTTCAACACACCTGCAAAGTCACATGAAATATTAGGCTCCACAATCAAGCCCCATCTTGCATGCAAACTTTTAGTACCCCAAACCAAAAAACAGCATAAAAGAATAGAAATTTTGGTTATCAAAATTCAGAGTTAGCGCAAGCACTAAGTAAGCAAGCTACCTAGCCTAGGATCGAGGGAAATCGGTGCAACCGAAGTTCTTTTGTTTCTATATAGGAAAGTTCTTGGATACTCTGCGTTTCTTTTTCTTTTCTTTTTCCTAAAATTAATTGTTTATAAGAGAAATTTTTATACATCATGTGTATCAACAGGAAATAGAGACAAAGGAAAATATCTGTTTATGAATAAAACAAACAAACAAACAAGTAAGAAAACAAAGTCTCTCTCTCTCTCTCTCTCTCTCGGATCAGTTTCTGAAACACTAACATGTTTGTCTCTGCAATACCAATACATCAATCGTCAGACATGACATACATTAAAAACCAAAAACTGCTCAGCACACCAAAAAAAAAAAACAGAAACCCAGAAATCTATGTCCATAGAAACTTGCAACACATGTCAAAAACTGCAAATCAAAATAAAATCAAATGAAGAAAAAAAAAATTAATTAAGCTAATCTGATACATAATCAATTAAAATGAATTACCTGATGAGGGTTTACAGTCAGGTGGATCTTCAAAGAGTGATAAAGAGAGCTGTTTGTGAGCAACCCCAATGTCAAAGAGTATGAGGCCTGATCTTGGATCATCCACAATGATGTCTTTGACTGGCAGCCATAGAAAGAGCTCTTCTTGGGTCAAGCCCTCCACCCCTATGAGGCTTCCATAGCTGAGATTGGCCCTCACAACACTTTCAAAGAAGACCCTGTTCTCAAACTTGGTCAGGCAAGGGCCATCAAGGAAGACTTGGAGCTGGCCATTGTCAGAGAGAGTGTAGGACTTGACCTCCTTTGGTAGGAGGCCTGCTGGCAAGCCTTGGGAGATAAGAAGGTCGTGAATGGAGGAGGAGGAGAGAGAGAGGGGTAGAGAGAGAAAGATGAGAAAGGTCCATGGAAAGACTGTGATGAAGAAGAAGTAGTGGCTGGTGTTAAACAAGGACATGATGGCTTGCTGGAAATGTTTAGAGAGAGAGAGAGAGAGCATGTAGAGGTTTTGTTTTTAGGGGATGATATTTGGAGAGTTGGAAAGTTTGAAAGACTGTTTTAATAATGGAGATTGAATGGTGAACTTACCATTTTGCCCTTGGGTTGGTGACTATGGGGGGGCCTAGAGTTTAATTATTTTGTTCTGTAGCACCTAATTATAATGGAGTATATGCTTTAACCAGATATGGGTTTATTGTCCTTATAATAAAATTAAAATGAATCGGTATGCTTGCTTCTTGTTGTATCTACACCATATGTACTCCATTTTTCTTGTTAGTTACTAATCCTATATTCCATTTCAGTCTTAGTTGTTGTAATTGTAATTTGTAAGTATGAGACTGATTACTTTAAGTTAAATTAATGTTCAATTGCAAATTTCTATAAGTGCAATTTAATTAAAGGTCGTCTTCTATGACAACCTTTGTGATTTTAATTTTTTTTTACAACTTTTGTGATACAAGCGGTATTGGAAAAGAAAGGTTATCTTTCACACACACTGTCAAAAGTGTTATAGAGATTTGAACATAAGATCACAGATAATGAAACAATGTCAAAGTATTTCACATTTTCTTTCACTAGCAAAATATGAATGAAGAACAAATTCCTTATACAACTAGAGTCTCGTTAATCAAATTAACAATAGTCACGACAGAAAGAGTCGACCAGTGATTTTTAAAAGTGATGAGAATGGAACATAATTAGCTTCACAAAACACATGCTTTTGACGACATGATATCAATTTTGCGATATCATCATATGGGATCAAATTACTTAAATATATATATATATATATATTTCCTAATCAAAAGGCAACTAAAAATGAAAAAGAGACAAAATAAAAGACAAGTGTAGTGGTCTGTACAGTCTTCATGACATAATCATGCATGAACAATGGGTTTATTATAATATTTGCTGATTAAGTATCATATACCTAGAACCAGAAGAAATGTACACTGAAAAAGGTCTCTGGGTGGTCCAAACTCCAGAACAACTCAGCCAACGGACCTCCTGCTGCCAACATTTAATCATACAAATTGACAACGAAGTGTGACTCTATGATTAATATTTTTCTATTAACTAATTTTGCCTAAACAATTCAGCAAAGACTAATTTAAACATAAAAAAGAAAACAAACACCCACATTGGTCTCTCTTTGCGTTTGGAGGTGAACAGACCTAAATTTGGAAAAGACTCATTGAACAAAGGCGTCTGATAGAGATTACTATCAGTAACAAGGGTACTTTAGACATTCTACAATCCCACATGAACAATGGAGCATGAATGATAACCAGATTGTAACGGCTGCACCTGCAGTGGAAAAGTCAGAATCCAGGAGGTACTTCACATGAATCCTGCAACTCAAGGGATGGTAAATAAGTAATTACAGACACGAAAAACTTCTCTCTTTTTATAAGACAATATCCAAACAAAACTGCCTCTAATGTACAGGAAGAAGAATCGAACCTGAGTGCAAAGGACGAACAAAACATGCTACCTTAACTAATTAAACTACCCACATCTCAGACATCTGTAGAGTTCATGTTACATATGTGGTAAAATGGATGGATTCAGGAGGAAATTATGAAGTTGATGAAACTTTTGTGACCAAAAAGGACATGAAATTTTTTCATTTTTACTTTATTGTTTTGCCATTGAAGAAGACCCAGTAGAGTGACAGTACCAGCAGTCCGCTGTGCTTCAACACAAAAAAGTTTTCAAGGAGGTAATGATTAAAGTTTGCTGTGGGAGGGAGACCTAGGTAATAGATGCCCCAGCTGAAATGACTTGTCACACGTGGTCCAATGAGAGGCCGGTCCATTGCCAGTGAAAATTTAGTGAGTATAGGCCCACGTGTGTACTGTGCATGCAGGTCCCCATGCGTGACATGCGCGTCACTTCTGCTTCTTGTACCAACAAATTGTATGGATTTATAATTTTTTTTAGCCATGATTATAATCAAGAGCATAATTAGGAATTTCTGTAGTATTTTTAGAAATAAAAGTATATATTAAATTATATAAATCATACTAGTTTATAATTTTATTGACTAATTTTCAAAAAGTTTTTCTTATATAATTGATATTGGGGAGGGAGAATTGAATTTAAGACCTCGAGTATATAACTAAATGCTAATTTCTAATAAATTTTAGCATAAAAAAAATACATATTAAATACAATCAAAAAATACATATTATCAAAATTAAAATATGTTGAACAACATAGTTGAAAGCGTACGTATTGTTATGTGTATTTTATTAATGTCATGCAACTATATTCATAAAGAATTGGACTTTTTTGGGACTTTAATAGGTTAATACACACTTGACTATATTTAAAACAAGTCAAATATATAATTTTTTTTTTTTTTAGGATTGAATTTTTTTTTATCCCCAAAAACCTTTCTAGGCTACAGCCCATTGTAGCCATTAACTTAATTTCGCCCTTGATTATAATTATTAGTATATTTTACAAGATCAACTACTTTTTAGTCTAGTGTTAATTCTCTTCTCAATATTGAAGAAGTTCCGAATTTGATACCCTTGCCTATAAAATAAAACTAGCCCTTTGACACATGCTCACGCATGTGCCAATTGGTTTTCTTTTTCTTTTTTATTTTATTTTTAGAATTAATAAAAGATAACAGGGTAATTATGTTCCATAAAAGTAAGACCTATTATCTTATTTTATTTTTAATTTTAATTTTTTTAATATTAAAAAATGTGAATTTACCATATTATCCTCATTTAATTAATAATTTCAATTCTTAATGTTTGAATTAACAAAGGGCATTTTCTGGTATTTTGAATGTTTCACCATTCTCTGCCTTTTGCTTTATATATACTAGCCCCTTGACGCATGCTCACGCATGTGCCAATTGGTTTTCTTTTTCTTTTTTATTTTATTTTTAGAATTAATAAAAGATAACAGGGTAGTTATGTTCCATAAAAGTAGGACCTATTATCTTATTTTGTTTTTAATTTTAATTTTTTTAATATTAAAAAATATGAATTTACCATATTATCCTCATTTAATTAATAATTTCAATTCTTAATGTTTGAATTAACAAAGGGCATTTTCTGGTATTTTGAATGTTTCACCATTCTCTGCCTTTTGCTTTATATATATAGATATAGATAAAACAAAGTGTTTTTACAAAAAGATCTAGTAGAATATAATATAGCATGTCAATTTGAGAATAAGATTCTTCAATCACAAACTAACCACCTTCAAAATAATGGGGAATAAGAAATTTCAAAATACACAAATCATGTCTCAAAATATCGTAGCGTTTTTTCAATAATTGTTTATCATCTACATTTTTTTTTCTTTCTTTTTTTTGGAAGGATAAAACAAATTTCATTAATATATTTTATGACTGATTCATTCCATATTATTTTACATTTCAATGCAAATTCATATATGTTCTTCATTTGTCATGTTACTGAATACGTAGGTCACGTTGGGGTTGGTCACTGAACAAGGGTTTACCCATCCTCAGCACCATACTAACAGAGTTGCTCATCATATTGTGCAGTTTGCTCTTTGGATTCAAGAAGTGATTAATATCATTCAAGATTTATTACTTGATTGGGGGGTGTGGGGTGGGTGTGTGTGGTGTTGGGTGGGATGGGCACTCAGACTTCTAGCAAGACACATTTTGGACATGATAGAATGAGCATAAGCTCAGGAACAAAAATGTGAGGGCCCATGTCCAAAACGGACAATATATTACTAGTGAAGTATGGTCATGACAAAATGGTATTAGAGTTAGACCTTGAACGGAAGTGTGCCGACAATGATGTAGGCCCCAAATGGGGTAAATTGTAAGACATGTGAGCCCTGAAGGATGCAAAGTGAGAAGGCAATCCCATATCCCTTAAGGATGAAAAGGTGAAGTAACTGTCATATGTGTGTGGGCACTTGACTTCCTAGCAAGAGACCTTTTTGGGCAATATAACATAAGCTTGAGCCCATGAAACAAAACAGTAAGGGCCCATGTCCAAAGCAAACAATATCTTAGTAGTGAAGCAAGGGCGTGACAATAGTTGTCCAAAAATTCCTATGAAGTGCTCAATTTTGTATTGATTTGGATTTTTTTTTATGTCCAGAAGTCAAACTATTAACCACCTATTTCATATTGTGTTTATCTATATATATATATATATAAAGCAAAAGACAGAGAATTGTAAAACATTCAAAATACTAAAAAATGCCCTTGGTTAATCCAAACTTTAAGAATTGAAATTATTAATTAAATGAGGATAATATAGTAAATTCACACTTTTTTATATTAAAAAAATTAAAATTAAAAGAAAAATCAAATAATTGATCATATTTTTATGGAATACAACTACCCATATTCTTTTTTTTGTTCTAAAATAATTTTAAAATTTTAAAATTAAAAAAAAAAACACTTCTTTCAGGCACGGAAGCACTGCGAAGAGGCTAGTACTAATAATGCTTCTACAAATTTCATCATCAAGATTTTTCAAATTCATAATTTCATCCTCAAATTTCACCCAAAAGTCTAAATTACAATAAAATAAGGTTATAACCAAGGACGGATCTAGGCATGGGCTAGAGTGGACTCTAGCCCAGTGCTAATTTTGGAGATGAAAAAAATTAATGGTAATTTTATAAGTCAAACCAAGTTAATTAAAAATAGTCCACTCCTCTTTGTTGAAATTAGCCTATCACAACTATAAGATTTCATCTCTAGAGGCACCCACACACATCAAACATCATGTTTTTCTATAACCCATCCATGTAAGTTATAACTTTATATTTGAACTTGAGAGCTTAGAAGTAGTAGGTCTCCTCCTCTTTAAAATTGTATCAACCTATATCCAACGGATTCTTTAATATTAGTAAGTTTCTCTCTTACTTTTTGTTTAATTTCCAATTTCAATTGTTATTGTTAGCTTTTTATGATTTAAAGTTTGGATGTTAAATTTTGAGAATTTTTTTCTTATGCAATTTGTTAGGATTTTATTGATGACTTGTTATTTTTCTGATTTAATCTATTCATTACTTAGTTTCTACTTTTATATAGCCTAGTTGTCTCTTGGTTTTGTTAAATACTTGTAACTTATGATTGTGCAATTGAAGATTTATAAGACTGCACTCTCTACGTTTATGTGTACTTCCATGTTATTTTCCTAAACCTCGTAATACGATCATGAACCTGAATCTAAACCAGAAAGTCCAAAACAAGAGTGAGACTTTCTTCGAACTAAATCGGGCATTTAGGTCTCGAACCTGAGAGCATCGATCCACAAATCCTAATCTAAATACCAAACCCCCAACAAATGATTGCGAACCTCAAATCCTAGGCTTGAACCGCGTGCACTGTCTTGTATGCGTAAATTAGGAGAATTGTAATTAGATTAGGCGAGTGGCTCGAAAAGATGCCCGAACATGGTGGGTGAGCTAAAAACAAAATCACGGGACTCCGAGACAAAAAGCAATTGCAATCAGTATCAAACAGTCCAATCATTTTTACACTCACCTTTAAATTATCCATCATCAATGTGGCATGCTAACAACACATGCAATGTGGCTTCCTGTTGATTTCTTTTTTGTCCTTTGATGGTATGATTTTTTTTTCCTTGTAAATTGTAATCTCGCATGTGTATTATAATTTTCATAATCAAATTTGAAGAAAATGAGACTATGAATGAATGATTGAATTGGGTTTTGCTAGATGGGAGAACCCAGAGCATTATATTAAAATGAAGAGAGTTGTTATCCTTACAAAGGAAAAGGGGATCTTCCATTGAAAGGACAAAGTTATCTTGCAAAACCATGAGCTCTTATTGCATCTTCTAAGAAGATAAATACAAATAGAATTGCGACGGGACGGGTCGGGACCGGATATGCACTAACAAGGCTTTCACATCATGAACCATTTGACAAACATAGCCAATTTATGCAAGAATACAACAATAAACTCTAGTAAGGCCAATTTATGCACCACAAGTACCCAGTAAAAATCTTCTGTACACAGATACCCTGGAGTGTACAAGAGAATGAGCTTTGCTGGTAGGACCGACACATTTTGCCTTTAATTTACACAAGAGAGAGCAAAGCTAATGTCTGGCTTAAAGAAAATACAAATAAAAGAAAAAGGGCAGTGGTTATGAAGCAGGATATCACAAGAAAAAGTGAAACAAAAATCAACATAACTCATTTCTGACGATTTATAGTCTTAATTTTCATGATTTGCATACTTGCAGGACTCTCTGCAGTTAAAAGATGTTGCTTTCTCATCTCAGCTTTGTCCAGGGAAGGAATCACCATCACAGGTTTTATCATTTTGTGCTGTGAATTTAGGTCACTCAGATTTATGTTGTGTGTTTTATAATATGCTAGCCTATCAGTGCAAAGAAATCAGAAAATATATAGCAAAATTAGCGGGCACAATTGCATATGATGGCAATCAAGCATGAAGTGGGGGAAAGAGAAAAAGAAGACAATCATAAATCAAACATCCACACAACTAAAATCAACTATATAGCTGAACTTTAATTCTTAGTGTTGAAGCAAAAACACTATCACAAAGGTAATCTTAGGTCAATCGGGTAATTCACCAATAGTGATGCCTCAATAACAAGCTCATAATCCAGGCAAAACACAAAGACTTCACCACAAAAATCTAAGCACAGATATGTGAACCCCTGGATGAGTTCCTCCATTAGATGACCTTCACTACCAGTTCATAAAGTACTATTTGTTTTTGCATTCCCACGTTAATAAACTGTAGAAGTACAGGAAAATAGAGTTAAAAATAACTTTAAAATTAAATAGAATTGGTTGCATACAATGGCATTCTGATTACCTCATCAAGAGGCTGATTCTGATGGAGTTGTTTCTTGCTTTGGCCGTGTTCGTTCAGGAGGAGGTCCATCCCTTCGTCTTTCATATCTTCTGCTCTCAAATTTTGATTCTCTTCGTTTCTTTGGTTGATAAACAGGGTAGTTGCCAGGAATTATCTCTCCATTAACATACTTATCACCTACATGCAAACCCCCAAGATGAAATCATTAGAATGACACTCAAGTGGTAAAACACACCATTTGTTTGTGACTCAACATACCTCCATAATCCTTGTTTTTAACATCTATATACGAATCTGGCAATACCCAGAGAACACCAGGCAATCCTGCATCAGGAAGAACCAAGTTAGCTCTACAAAGTCACTGTTATATGAGAAACCCGCAGAAAGATGCACCTGAATGCAATACATAACCTTTGAATTTTTCAGATGTTTCTTCAGATACAGTACACTGGAATCCAGTGTATGTGGTGGTGCTAAAAGCATACATATTTTTCTTTGCTTCTTCCATGCTGCAACATAAAAAACCAAGTTGTGAGATTGATAACTAAGTGCTTCCCACTAAGTGTGTGTAATCTAGGAGAGTATCAAAACCCACATAGGCTCAGACTGAGTTAAACAATCTTAAGTTAACTGATCTAAGAAGAGCCTTCCACATCATCAATCAAAACTAGTTCAAAATGATTCCATTCGATAAACGCAACAGCTAACATCAATTCAGATGCCATTGGTCAGATTCAAACTATCAAGTTGTTTTGCTAGCTAGTTATGATAATTGTTATACTAGAACGAACTTGATTTCCCACATAAAAACGTATTTGAAGTTCACTCAAAATTAGAAGATAGTTTATTATCCAGTCTCTGAAAATTAAAAACACTACTTCCAGAATATAAGAGAATCTTCTGCTTAATGATAAGTGATCAAACATACTACACTTTCCAAGCTTCACTGCATTATTTTTCTTTTCATTTTCTTGGACCTTTCATAGAAGGAAAGTAATTTTCTATTTATCTAATAATTAATTATTTTCTGCACTATATAAACACGAACAGATTACTCCCAATTACCTGCATAAACATTTCCTTTCCTTGATATACTATCAAAGAAATATATAAACACATTTCACTCAACTTGGAATTCGTGAACAAATTATTCTATTTACGCAAAACTTGAACTTATATCTCCCCTTAACATATTCTAGGAACTATTTCCAGTCGAAACAAACGCAACCCAGAAATCCTTGAAGTTTTCACCAAAAATTTCTCCACAGCAATAAAATTTGGCCCAAAACAAATAGAACCCAGAAACATTTTCTATTAAAACAAACATAAACCGTTAAAGAACATAATTTAAAGCATAAATTAGTAAAGAAGCACCTTCCAAGAACAGTAGCGAGAGTGTTGAGGTAGGTCTCAATCATTTGCTCTCTAGTGGGAGCAGGGTCTTTAGGGAACTCCATGACTATAAGCCAGTGGTTATAGTCACAGCCAGGTAACATTATCGTCTCTCTCTGCTCATTGCTGCTGCTCCTCCTGGACGAGTAGTCGCTGTCGTTCACAGCTCGAACGCGCAGCTTTGAAGGAACCGAGCGAGTTAAAGGCTGAGTCTCCGCATTGAATCGGAGGGAAGAGAAAGAGGGTTGGAAAGAAGGAGGAAAAAGAGAGGGTCTTGGGGTTGGTATTAGGGCTTTGGAAGTAAGATAGAGGCTCGGTGCCATTGCCATTTTCAGAGTTCAGAGTGAGTGAGACAGAGAGTAAACGCAGATAAGGAGAGAGAAGGACGATATTTTCAGGTTTTATGTTGGATAGTTTTGAGTTGGGCTTGGGCTTATGAATTGGGTTTTTTTGGCCAATGGCCCATCAAAATTTTATTAAATCTTTATAAACCTATACTATGGAAAGTAGGGCTGGGTACGGTATTGAGCTCATATCGCTACTGATATCGGAAATTAGAATCGGTATGGTATGATATAGGATTATCGTTTACCAAAATTGGTACAGTACCATACCATACTAAATCGGTATTGGTGTGAAAAGGTTCCATTTCGGTACCAAAATGACATAACTCAAAAATCAATCAATTCAATATTCAACAGATTCATTCATCAAATAAGTGATGCCTTATAATAGATTCAACAGATTCAATATCATTCAACAGATTCAATATCCAAATCAACCAAATCAATATCCATCAACAGATTGAATAGATTCATCAAATCAAAATTGTTAAAACTCATGCCTTACAACTTACAAACCAATTTAGCTAATAAAACTGTTTCATATTAAGATAACAAAAGAGGTTTAGCATTGATGACTAGCATACTATATCAACCTTATGGACAACATTCCTCTAGAAGAGAAATATGAACGGCCCTCTTACTATATCAACATTCCTAGCATACTATCAACATTCTGGACAAGGAACTCCCTCAACTTCATTCATTTTTAATTAACCATAAACAAATTAACAAAAATCACGACAAAACTTACCATTTGTCCCTTCGTTGATTTGGGGCTGATAGTTATTCCAGAGAGCCGAGAGAGGGCTGGGCTAGAATTAGGGCTGGGAGCCTGGGACATATAAGAGAGAGTGAGAAAGATGGAGAAAGCAAGAGATCAAGAGATTAAGAGAGTGAGACAGAGATCGAGTTCGAGAGAGTGAGAGAGAGCTTTTAGAAGGATTTGGCTCGGAGAGAGCTTGAATCGAGTGAGATTGAGAGAGAGACAGAGAGCTGGGGATGGAGGAGAGTTCGAATGGGCTGTGAGTCTGAGAGTGAGTGAGAGAGCGTGTCTGACTAAGAGATCGAGGTTTAACGTTTGAGGCAAGAGAATGAAAGAAAATTATAAAACTTAAGGTATTCGGTTCGGTACTGACCAGTACCAAATACCTAGTACTGCTACTGTGCCATACTCTATTGATACGGTACGATGTCGTACCGAATATTGCCTTATCCTAAACGAAACGGTATGAAATCGGTTTGGTAAGGTATGGTTAGTGTACTGTTTAGGTATTTCGGCTTTAGATGCCCAGCCCTAATGGAAAGAGTCAAACACACAGGGAGGCCATAATGAAGGGTTCCTTAATAGCCGTCTGATTTAGTGCAAGTTATTATTGGACTGCTAAATTGAACCCCCTCATTATAACCCCTCATTTTTATCCCTCATTACAGAAGCTTCCTAAATACACAACAGTTGGGAAATTTAGGGCCCCAATTTTTTGCATGCATAGAAGAGTATGAACTATGTGGTGGTAACGGTGATCGTCATGATGGTCGGTATTTATTGTCCATTCTCATATACATTTGTGGATTAGACCAGTTTGTCATGGTTTTCTCTTTTGCAGTTGAATTCGATCGTCATCCCTATATATTAGAGTAGTTAGCCTTGTTGAAAAGGAAAAAAAAAGTTAGCTACCCATTTGGTTAATGGGAAAGGAGGTTTGGGGATGGGAAATCAATTGTTTTCCCATGTTTGGTAAGTCTAATTATGAGAAATGGTTGTCTGGCACATGGAATAGGTAGGGGAAAGTGAAGTCATCCTCCAACTTCTGGTTTTGTTTTCCTCCTCATGAGAAAGTTTGAGAAAATGAGCCAACATTAAATGCACATTTTCATGACCATTTTGTCTCCATTAACAATTTAGAATTACAATATAGCATTAAATGCATTTTTTATATATATTTGATTTCATATGGGTATAATTGAAAATTTAAACAAACTTTGTTTTACATTCCAACACAAACCAAACATGTGAAAGGAAATAAAATGGTATTTCCTGGTTACTTTCCCAGGATTACCAAATACGGAAAGGAATCTTCCATTTCCCATTCCTAGTAGGAATGGCAATGGGTTGAATCGAGGGTGGGTATGTCATTCCATCCCTATCCCCATTAAGCATTTTCCCCCATCCTCACATTCATACCCGCAATATTCTAAGTGGAGAATCCTCATCCCCGCCTTAATTGGGGAACAGGCTCCCCTACTCGCCCCATTACTGAAGAAAAACCAATAAAAAAATTACTTTGTTGAATGAAAAAAAAAACACTATAAGCGCAAACATATGTATCAATTCAATTATTATTAACTAAAAATCTAGACTATATAAAAAAAATTAATACATATTAAAATTACATGTCCAAGGCGTGTTCATCATTATAGAGGTAGTCATCACACATCTCAATCGCACAAAGTAATGTTTTCAACTTCTTCAGTAAGATCCCTAACACAAATAAAACAAAATATAAATTTTACAATCATGTGTAGAGTAGGATATTAAACATCATTATCAATTATATAATATAATTCGTATTTTACCTCATTCTCAACATCATTATCAGATGTGCAGCCCTGGGACAATGCTATAGAGTTTGAACCTATTCACAATAAACATGAATAATTAGAAAATACTAAGTAACGATTACATTTAATAGTAAATTTATATAACATATTTTCAATACCTTTTATCTCATTCCATAGCTAATCTCGAGCACACATTAAGGCCTCCACAATTTTTGAATGAAGTCGATTACGATATTGGGGCTTACAATTCTTCCACTAGTGCTAAATGCCGACTCTGAAGCAACTGTAGACACAGGAATAACCAAAATATATGTAGCAATATCATGCAAAGTAGGATATTTGATGCCATTTGTTCTCCACCATGATAATATATCAAAATCAGAGTTCTAGGTAAAAGAGACTTCCAAATAATGGTCCAGCTTGATTTAATGAGCTCAACATTAGTTGAATTAGAAGGCAAAGATTCAAACTTGTGCATATAGTTCCCAACTCCAACTTGATATGCCAGCGATGAAGAGGTAGAAATTGAAGATTGCACAAAATTCATGAGTAACACTTGAATTAGACTTGGACTGATACTCCTTGACAATATCATAAGCCAATTTGCATACCCTCTCAATTTCCAAGGAAGACTTCTCTTTATATATGAGGAAAACAAAACTAAATCAATTTCATCTTAAACCTTGGATCTAAAAATAATTGCCAATCTCATCATGTCATGCATTGTATCCCAATATTTTTCAAACTTTGTTACCATTTTTTAGGCCATCAATTTCACTTCATCTTGGTCAAAACGAAATAAATTACCTCACAAGTCGACTTAGTTCCAAGATTCATCAATGAAATGAGACGTGACGGCCATAAATCCTCTCTTTTGGTTATTTGAGGTCCACATATCAGTTGTAATTGCAATTCTACTTTGATTTGTCTCCAATAACTTCATTGTTCTTTCCCTTTCATACTCAAATATTTTAAAGATGTCACTCTTAATTGGGTTTCGAGAAACCATATCTTAAACAAGGGTTGCAAAGCCACTGAATATCTTCTAAAACCGACTTGTTCAACCATGGACATCGGGTACTCATGCAAAATAATCATACAAGCAAGCTCCTTCCTTGCATTTTGTTGATCAAAATTATACGTACCAAGCTTGACACCTCCATCATTTGATTTAGTAGGATACAACAAAGACTACTTTACATCTCTTTGCTTCCTCAAAGGACATATTTTGAAATGATCATGCAAATGTGTAGTTCCATTTTTGCTTCCAGCCGATAGCTTTTTCCCACAGTTATTACCAGGGACGGACCCAGGAATTTTGTGTCGTGGGGTCATAGTGTAAAAGTTCAATTTTTTTTTTGAAAGATTAAAATAACATTGAAAATAAAACTAGAGTACATTCATTCATAATTCATGTAAAAAAACAACATTACAAATTACAATTGGCCACGACGAGGTTTCATATTTTGAAAACGTAGCATTATAGCTTCATTTTCAATACAATCAAAAACATCCTTTTCAACATAAACAAGCAAGCTATCACTCAACTATTGATCTCCCATTTTGTTCCGAAGTGGACCTTTGATAATATTCATGACGGAGAATGCCCTCTCGACTGAAGCAGTAGCAACCGGTAAAACTAGAGCCAATGTAATAAGCAAATACACATAATTGAATGCTCGATGCATCCTTGTCTCCACCATTTTTTTTGCAAGATCACCAATCCCTTGCAAGTCAGAGAAATCACTACTCGAACTCACATAATGAATATAAAGCTCAAGTTGATCATCAAGTGCCAAAAGATCCCCATCCGAAAAGTCTTGAGGATAAAATTGAGCAAGACGAAGTAACTTTTGTTTATCAAAAGCTACAAATGAATCATTTGGACTCAAACATGCCAAACAAATAAGCAACTCAATATTTACCTCATTAAAACGATCATCTAACTCCGTAAGTTGCTCGTCAATGACATTAATAAAGAGTTCCACACGATAATGATGACGATTTGTCTTTATTGGAGCATTACGCCTTGACCTCCCTGGAAGTACGAAGGCCTCATCCATGGTAGGAACATCAATATGATGTTTGTCACAAAATGAAGACACCTCTTCAACCAATGCATCAAACCCATTATTCCTCATCCAATGTAGTTTTTCCTTACATGATTTCACCAAAGCCATCGCATTCACAATTTCTTGATCTTTCTTTTGCAATGCTTGTGACACATCATTTGTGAGTCCCAATATAGCCTTCATTAAGAATAGGTGAAACACAAACTGAAAAGTAAGCATTTCCCTTTGAATCTTATTTGCTTCACCAGCACTATCATTGGGATTATCATCAATAATCATTTGAAGCACATGAATCACAGATGAAAACATAGAAATGATGCTAATAATGGTACCGTAATGTGAGCTCCATCGTGTGTCACCGGCACGTTTGAGACTTGTTTCTTGATGCAAACCTCGCCCCGTTATAAGACAATCATTTTCGAAAGCTATCACAAGTTCTTCTTGGAGTTGTGCTCTAAGTGCATCATGCCGCTTACACGATGCTCCAACATGGTTAACCACACTATTAGTGGTTGTGAAGAAAGAGGCAATATCAATATTCTTCTTTGCTACGACAACAAGTGCTAGTTGAAGTTGATGAGCAAAGCAATGAACATAGTATGCACAAGGTTTTTCTCTCAAAATCTTTGTTTTAAGGCCATTCAACTCACCTCTCATATTGCTAGCTCCATCATAACCTTGTCCTCGTAACTTGGAAAAGCTCAAACCATTGGAAGAAAAGAATATGTCAATGGCATCCTTTAGTGTACTTGAAGTGGTGTCGGTAACATGTTGAACCCTCACAAACCTTTCAATTACATGCCCTTTGTCATCCACATAACGCAACACCATAGCCATTTGCTCTTTCACAGAAATATCACGTGCTTCATCCCCCAATATAGAAAAGAATCTATCTTTTAAACCACTCATGATGACATCAAGTGTTTCCCTGGCACATGCATTCACAATATCTTTTTGAATCTTTGGAGCTACTAACTTGAGATTCCCTGGAGCATTTTCCAACACAACTTCTTTAACTTTCTCATCATTGTCTGCAAGGAATTGCAATAACTCCAAGTAATTTCCCCTATTGCTTGAAGTGGCACTTTCATCATTTCCACGAAAAGAAAGACCTTGTCTCAATAGAAACTTAGTGCACTTGATTGATGCAATTAAGCATCTTCGATATGCCATACGAGCTTGTTCAGAGTGTTTGCTCACAGCCGTTTCAATATGTGTATTTTGATTCATCAAATTTATAGCGGCTTCTCTAGCTTTATTATGAACACTACCAATCGGTCCAACATGCACCTTCATTCTTTCTCTCCATTTCTTCCAATTCTTAAACCCTGCTCCAGTGAAGGCTTCACTACCCACTTGTTCAAAATTGGATTTAAAGAGATAGCAATAAAGATAAAATGCAGCATCTTTAGATACACTATACTCCAACCAATCAAATTCATCAAACCATTGGGGAATGAAGCGTCGATTAATTCCTGAGATATTACTTTGTGGGAAAGAATGACCTCTAGGTTGACAAGGTCCTTTTTGAAGATATGCTCTTCGAACCTCATCTCTAATATTAGCATCATACTCAATCATACGAATTCTTAGTCCTGGGTCTGCCTGAAGATTAGCCAAAACCTCATCTAACTCATTTTGTCTTGAACTTGAAGTTCTTGAACTTCCCACACTATCCGAACTACCCAATGATGACTTTCTCTTAAAAAATCTTTCCATAATTCTACATAAATTAATCAAAATAATAACTAAAATCAATTCAAGAGAACACCAAATTTATACCAGTTAACCACAAAAAATTCATAAATGAAACATCCAATAAATCAAAACAACACCAAATTTATACCAATTAACCACAAAAAATTCATAAATGAAACATCCAATAAATTAATTTATACCAATTAACCACAAAAAATTCATAAATGAAACATCCAATAAATCTAAACAATATAATACAATCATAAATTCAATTTCAATTCAAGTAATTTAGGTTTAGAGTTAGAATTTACCTTGAATTGTGAGGTGGTGGAAATGGAGGCAAGCTTTTGGAAGTGGCGGAGCTGCTGGCAGCGGCGACAATGGAGGATTTGGGGCTTCAAGGCTTGGTGGGGAAGAGGGTTAAAGGTTTGTGGGGGGTGGAGATTGAGGATTTAGGTTTGAGGGTTTAGAAAATAGGTGTTTTGGAATGAAAATTAGGGAGGAAGAAGCTGGGCATCTGTTCTGTTTTTTTTTTTTTTATAACACCTGGACCAAAATGACGTCGTTTTGGCCAGGTCTTTTAAAAAAAAATTCGCTGGTCCAAAACGACGCCGTTTTGGCCAGCGCGTTTTTAAAACCAAAACGACGCCGTTTTGGCCAGCTTCTTTCAAACAGAACAGAGCTTCCTTGTTCATCTTCTTCTTGCTCTGTCTGCAAATCCTCTCTCTCATGGGGTCACACCCCAATTCAAAGGCACCTTCTACCTTGCTTCCATGGAGTCCATGGGGTCGTTTGACCCCATTGACTCCACTGTGGGTCCGTCCCTGGTTATTACACACTGCTTTCCACACATCTCCAATCTTTTTTTTTTTAATGATTCCAAACAACAGATCTTAACTTTCTCTTATTTTGACTGTTATAATCACATCAATTGGTTGTGCAGTGTGTTCTTGGTTCCCAACTCTTATTGAGCATTCAATTGATTGTTGAGTACCACCGTCAAAGTCCAATATGTTCTCAATATCAATGTCCATCTATGAATAGGATGATCAAGAAATCTATTAATAGGTAAATATAATGAATAATGTCTAAGCATAAACTAAGATATAGTATTGGTAATTCTTATTTCAACTAACAAATTTAGTAATATATTAATATATGTTTTTACCTACAGTGATTATGTTAGATGATATGAAAACTAAAAATAGAACAAAAAAAATAGTATCAATGGTTAAAAGTTGGAATCAAGTACCTAGGATAGTGGTGCTTGCAGTATGTTGATATCTACTCCTTTGACTTTGAAATAAGGAAGGGTGCAAGTGGTCCAAGCCAATGTGGGAGAGAGCCCTAGATATCGGCTGTAAGATTTATAAATAACACTTGGGTAATAGGGTTAATGACCTAAATGGTCCCTCAATTATCACTTCAATATCATTTTGGTCTATCAACTAAAATTTTCAATTCAAATATCCTTAAACTTTATATTTTGTACCAAGTTGGTCCTTCCGTGACAGAGTCTGTCACTTTTGATCACGCAATGGTGACGTGACTGAGTTTTGAAGGGTATATGCGACTTTTGAGAAGTCCTATCGTTCAGAACCAAAATACCTCCAAAATACCTCCACTTTTTGAGAAGCCCTCTCATTTCCTGTGATTACCATCGAGTGAAAGGGATTCTAATGCAAGTTGCTGAATTGGTCGATGCTATAGTAGTGTGCGAGTCGTTGAACTGGTGAAGTTAGTGTGTAATTTCAGTGTTAGTTTTGGAGTTCGAATTTCGGAGTTTGGGTTAGGGTTTGATTTTGGGGATTTTGGAGATTTTGGGAAATTCACTAGTTGCTGATAATGGAGTACGAATTCCGTTCGGGTGGAAAGACTCCCAAATACGGTAAGGGCTTCTATAATGCATTTTATGTTGTTTTTGTTTGGAAATTGGTGAAATGGATGAGTTGTCATTGTCTGGAACTGTGGTTTCTTTATAAAGATTCCTTATTCTGTGTTTATGTTCGGCTTTTTGGTTGTTTTATGTTTAAAGTAAGGGTAAAGGATCGTTTTCTTGTATATGGATATGGATTTGGCTTTTGCTACATTTACTGTAGAGTGTAAGCTTTATGTATGTGGTCCTTTGGTTGTGGTTCTTGTATGTTGAATATGGTATTTTTTTTAAATGGCTGTGGTCCTTTAGTTGTCTGGTTCACACCCAACTCAGTAATTGTTGCCCTTGTTGTCGTTAGCATTAACAATAAAACTATCACTTTAGAATAACATATTGTTGTTTCAATTTTGAAGCTAACAATGGAATGTGCACTCTAGAATTACATCATGGAGGTTGGTTTAAAAATGGGGTTTATAAGAAGGGTAAGGTATGTTATTTGGACAATATTATAGAGGATTTTCTGTCCTTGTTAGATTTACCGAAAATTGGGAGAGGTCTTGGGTATGAGGTTGACATTTCTCAAGTTGAGCAACGTTTGGAAATTAGGTGTAAAAATCCTGAGGGTGGACTGGAGCTTGTTACATCAGATGCTACAGTGGTTGAAATGGTTGGTCACATACCATCCAATAAGGTTATTGTGTTATACTATAGTGAGATTGAAGACTATGAGTATGATGCAAATGCAGAGAATTGTGATGGGGATTTGACTCAGAATTACCAAGTGAACGAGGTGGATTATATTGAAGTTGAAGATAAGAAGACTTTTGAGAATGTTGGGACAAAAGTGGCAAATGAAGATGCTGTCAAAGAGGTACCAAGTGAAGATGCAAGGGCAGAATTACCAAATGAAGATATAGGAGCACATTTCACTATTGATCATGAATGGGCAGAATTGCCAAATGAAGTTATAGGGGCACATGTGACAATTGATAATGAAGGGGCAGAATTGTCAAATGAAGATGAAGATGCATATTCAGAAATTAAAGACAGTGATTATGAGTTCAGTGAAAATGAGGTAGAGGATAAGCCAATTGTGGGAGAGAATATAGCAGATGAGGGGACTAGCCATGATGCTCAAGGAGAGGTGTCATCAGATGGTGCTGGGTAATGGTAGAAAAAAGATAAAACTGCCAAAGTTTAAGCAGTATAGAAGAGATGTGGATTTGAAAAATTCTAAGTTTAGATTGGGAATGAAGTTTGCAAACAAAAAACTACTGATAGTGGCTATCAAGGAGCTTGCAATTATAGAGGGTAGGGAAGTGAAATTGAAAAAAAATGACAACATACGAGTTCATGCTAAATGTGTGAAAAGGTGTTCTTTCCAAGTATATGGATCAAAGATTAATAGAGAGGAATGGACATTTGCTATAAAAACTTTGAGCCTAGAACATCAGTGTGGAAGAGTGGACAAGCTTAGGCATACTATATCAAAATGGCTTTGCGACAGATATGCAAACAAGCTGAAGCGCAACTCAGACTTTGATCTGAAATCATTTCAACAAGATGTGTTGAAAGATTACAAAATAAATGTCACCAAACTTCAAGTTTATAGGGCAAAGAGGCTAGCCAGAGATTTAAATGAAGGTACTTTCAAAGAACAATATGCTAGATTGTGGGATTATGCAGAAGAATTGAAAATTGCAAACAAGTGTAGTACAATGAAGATTAAAACTCAGATTGTGAAGGGTGAGACAGTGTTTCAAAGGATATATGTGTGCTTGGCTGCCTATAAGAAAGGATTTTTAGAAGGTTACAGACCTGTTATTGGTGTTGATGGCTGCCATTTGAAAGGGCCTTATCCTGGATAGATCTTGACAGCTGTTGGGGTGGAAGGGAACAATTGTTATTTCCCAGTAGCTTATGCAGTGGTTGATATTGAGAGTAAAGACTTTTAGATTTGGTTTTTCAATCTTCTTATTGAAGATTTAGGGATTACAAATGGAAAAGCTTAGGTAGTGAAGTGACAAACAAAAGGGACTTGTACCTGCCATTGAAAGAGTACTTCCAATTGTAGAGCACAGGATGTGTGTGAGACACATGTGCAGTAACTTTAGGGCATCACATATTGGTCTTGCTCTGAAACATATATTATAGGCTGCAGCAAGAGCTACAACTGTGCTTTGGTGAGAGGCAAAAATAGAGAGGATGAGGAAGCATGAAAGTGGTTGAAGAAGAGACCTGCAAAAAATTGGAGCAGATCTCACTTCGAATCATATTTTAAATGTGATCTTTTGTTGAATAATCTATATGAAAGTTTCAATGCAGCCATACTAGATGCAAGGGATAAGACAATTTTGAATTGCTTGGAGAGGATAAGAGTGTATGTGATGCTTAGGATGGCTAGAAGGAGGTCTGCATGTCAGAATTGGAGATACTCTGTTGGGCATAGGATCTTCAAGATAATTGAGAAGAACAAGCTAGGTTCATCACAATGCACTCCTAGATTGGCTAGTGAGAAATTATATCAAATGAGCCATATTTATGGTGGAGAATTTATTGTAGACCTTAGAGTAAAGACATGCTCTTGTATGAGGTAGAATTTATGTGGAATACCATGTCCTCATGCAATCTTAGCAATATTTCAAATATGTAAAAACCCAATTGTTTATGTGGATGATTGTTATAAGCTGGAGGCTTATATAAAAGCTTATGAACCAGTGATTTATCCAATCTCTTCAATGGACCAATGGAGTAAACGTGGCATTCCTCCAATTAAGCCTCCACTTTATAAGCAACAACCGGGTAGGCCTAACAGAGTTAGGGCGAAGGAGCCTGGTGAGGTTGAAATACCAGTTCCCATCCTACCAAATCCTATGCCTCCAAAATATATTGCCCTACCAGCCAAGCTTAGAAGGGTTTTTATTCAAATAAGATGTCGTGGATGCGGTCAGAAAGGCCATAATAGAGCAACATGTGACAGATAAAACAATGAAACCCAATAGGTATGATTGTTAAATACCTTGTTTAGTTCTATGTTATGGCGTACTTACATTAATAATTTTGTTATACATTTGCAGGTTAATGCATCTTCAATCCAAATGGAGCAAGGTTCTTCTTCTAACACAATAAGAGGGAGAGGCATAAGCAGAGGGAGAGGCATAAGTAGAGGAAGAGGAAATGTTGCTCAAGCTACTGCTGACCCCAATTCTCTACAAAGTGTAAGCTTTGGTTGTTCTTGTGGTTTTAAATTGCAAAAGTCATTAGGAGGCTAAAATCTTTAATTTTTTTTAGATGACAAGAGGTAATGGAGAAGGAGGCAGAGGCATAAGTCGAGGAAGAGGCAATACAGCTCAAGCCCCTGTTTACCCAAATTCACAAGAAAGTGTAAGCTTTATTTTCTCATTTTTTTAAATTTTTTATTGCTTATGTCATTGGAAAATAATAAAGATCAATAACTTTTCCAGGTAACAAGAGGTAATGGACAAGGAGTCTTACCATCTTCACATATTGGCTTAGGAAGAGGTTTATCATCTTCAAAGCTAAGTGCAATTAGAGGAAGAGGCTTAGGAAGAGGCATAAGTGGAGGAAGAGGCTTAGGAAGAGGAAGAGGCTTACCATCTTCACGATCAACTGTAGGTTTTTGTCATTTGGTTCATTTCTTACTCATTTCACTAATTGCTAATTTTTCAACTGTTATACACCTGACATTACTACATTGTTTAGGTGGCAAGAGGAAGGGGACAAGAAGGACCAGCTTTGGACAACATTTCCCATGATAATAACATGGCCTCAATATAGGGAAAATTAGGTTGACCTATTTTGTGTATTTTAGGATATGTAATTTTTTGGCCAGAGGGATTTTATGACAAAAGGGACTGATTCTGACTTTTGACTGTGTAATTGGTTTTGAGTTTGAATGGCTAAAACTCTGTAATTGCTTGGCTATTTTAGGTTAGGTACTTTTTTGGGCATGAGGATTTTGTGTACTTTGTGTAATTGGTTTTGAGCTAGAACAGCGCAAACTGTGTAATTGGTTATCTGTTTTGGCTTATGTACTTTGCTAGGCAGGTGCATTTTGTAATTGGAATTCTGTAATTGGTCTAACTGGTCTTCAGTTTCATGGGCTCAAACTTTGTAATTGGAATTTGAATGTTTATATGGATGTTCATTTTGTAAATTGCCTATGTGGTCAATAATGGAATGGCTTTTACTCTGTTGTACTCAATGGAATGACATCTCCCAGATATTCAAATAACCTCAATTCAAGAACATTTTAGAACACTAATGCACATTTCAAAACAGTAATGCACATTTCAGAACCATTACATTCAAAAGGAACAAACCCTATAACAATTACAAGTTCCCACTCATCAGAAATGTTATAAACAAACCCCAATAAAAAAATCAAGGTAACCCACATTATCAATTGTCTTTACCCATGACCCCATTCCAAAACCTTTTTTTCCTGAACCATTTCTTTCAATTTCTGCTGCAGTTCTTTCTTTTTTGCTTCCACAGCTCTCAATTATTCTTCCTTTGCTCTACCTTCCTCCTCCATTGCTCTAAGTCTTCTAAGCAAATCAGGGACCACTTGTTTTCCTCTTGGAAAAGTTTCATTATCCACCCACTCGAAATAATGCACACCTCTTTTCCGGCAAATCAAATCTTACCCAATTTCAGACCTCATCAAGCAATTACAAATAGAAAAGAACAACTTTTGCAACCCAAATAATAACTTACCCAATTTTTATCACAAGCATAGAACCTTCTTCCTGGGTTTAAATCTGTCCACGAAGTCCGACGAGTTATCTTCATCCCACAGGCGCAGTACCGACTCGTCCCACTTGATGTCGTTGAAATCTCTAACGTTGAAATCTCCGACATTGCAAACATAGGGTTCTAATTTTGGGGTTTTGATTGAGCTTCTCACAGAAATGGGAGGGAATGTGATACTACAGTGGCTTGGTCGTTTTAGAAGAGGATACTCACCTAAAAATACGGTTTTGTCCCTCGATTTAACGGAATAATACACAGACTTTGACGGAAGGACGATTTTGGTACAAAATAAAAAGTTTAAGGACGTTTGAATTGAAAATTTTAGTTGATAGACCAAAATGATACTGGAGCGATAGTTGGGGGACCATTTAAGTCATTAACCTAGGGCAAGGGCAATATAATGAAATCTCTTTAATAATATATTTATATATAATAAATAAATAGAGATTTCCTGTTATTATAGAGAGCCCTAGATGTCGGCTGATGTCCTATTACTATAATTCGCATAGTTGAAGAGATTTCCTATTATTATATTATAATAATAGGATATCTCTTTAATAATAATAATAATATATATATATATATATATATAGTTTTGCTCACATCAGGATGACTGGATTTTAATTAAAATGCGGACACTAAATGTGAAATGTTAGATCAATCCAACGGTACTGCAGCTTTGATATATATTAATTGACAAAACTTAAAACCACGCGCATATCAACTTTTTTGTTTTTTTTTTCACCCGCAATTGGCAATCACTTTAATGATTATTGAACTAATTTAATATTATATCAAACTTATCATACCTTTCTCTCGATTATCTCACGCTTTTCCTTCTCTCTTCTTCTTCTCTCTGTCTCTCACCCTCTCCTTCTTTTTTTAATTTTCTTTCTCTTTCTTCTTCTATTTCTCTCTCTCTCTCTCTCTCTTCTCTCCGTATGTCTCTTTCCCCCTCTTCTCTGCTTCTTCTCCTTCTTAATAAAGGGGGCTTAAGCCCAGAGAACAATGGTTTCATTAAGCCCGTTGTTTTTTCCTTGAGTCAAAAAGCTTGTGGAAAATGCATCACATGCCTCTTTAATTTCTAGATTTCTACAGAAATTTCATTAAGCCTATTATTTTCCTTGAGTCAAAAAGCTATGAGAACAATGACTTGTAAAAATTTATCTAAATCAAACGTACAATGGATTTTGATAATTTGTGGATTGCAATGGGTGTTTCTTGTTTTTCTCTACAAGTCAACAATCTTCTGGAAAACACACTCTTTAATGGCGGTACATATGCAATCATAACCTAGAAATTAATTGACAAATTTAATTGGGGGTTGTGAAATTTTCTGCAATGGGTGTTTCTTTGTTCATCTCTCTAGTATATGGCATCCGGCATTTAACAAAATTTACAGAGACAGCGATATGGCGATTGAGAAAAAGAAGAAGAAGAAGAAAAGAGAGAGAAGTAGAAGAAAAAAGAGAAAGAAAATTTTAAAAAAAGAAAGAGAGGTAGAGAGACAGAGAGAAGAATAAAAAAACAAAAGGGTGGATACATTCCTCCTCTCGTTTTTGCCTTTCCATTCGTTCTTTCTCACTTTGAAACCAAACATGGACGCACTTGTTTCATTCTCTCCCCTGTTTCATTTTTTTCATTCTCACTCTCATACATCTCTGACAATTGTTTTATTCTCTTTTCTTTTTGCTTTTTTCCTTCTCTCGCTTTTCCTCAATTTTTCTTTCTGCTCTTTTTTTCTGTCATTTTTCTCTCTTTGAAATCAATTGTCACTGTTTGTTTGATACCTATGTTTTCTTTATAATTGACATGCTCCAGGAAGAAAAAATACTTTAAGCAAATAATACCTTATTATTAAGAAAAAGTTAAAAGAACTCTTGAAATATAAAAGTTCTACAAATTACTTGTCCTTGCAGCATCTCTTTGGTTCAAATTCATCTTTGTAAGAAAAATTATATATATATATAACTAAAAGATTCACATGTCCCCGTGTTTATTCGCATAGTCTAGACTCATGTGCAAGATGTCCCATATTCATGACTGTAATATGAAGCCCACGTTTGTACTTCCAAGTAATTTTTAGCCTGCTAAAGGAAAAATGAATATCATAATGTGTTACTTCAATTTTCCTGTCAATAAATTAACACACATCTATACATCAATATCACCTGTGGAGAAAGAACTCTCATCTATATAAGATAAATTTGAATTTGCGTCATCACATCTACATCAAAGGAAAACAATAATTAAGACGATTGATGCAATATTCATATATAAAAAATTTGAATAATAATTACACTCACCCATTTTTTAGCATTGGACAATTTCTTTTATCATGTGATTGTCCAATTTTTCCGCATCCATGACAACACCTACTCTTACTCTTTCCTTTCTCTTTTCCTCTTTTTAGCCTTTTTCCACAACCTTTTGCTCTAATCAGAAGTGGTATTAAACTTGTGTGCTCGAGTAGTACTACATTTTTCAAGAACTCCACTTGTAGCATTAACTATAGGTTTGATCTCCTCAAGCGCATTTTATAATTTATTTGCTACGATGTCACTTGCTTCTTCGTTTGTCATAGCTTTATCAATTACATCTGAAGCAAGTTGAAACAATCTAGTTCGTCTCACAAGAAATGATTTTTCAGAAAAATCATTTAATTCTAGACCATCATCATCAAAAACTCTCTCTAAATTTTCAGTTTTAGTCCATCTCTTCAAGATGTATTGATGTGACAAATACGTGAACCGCATAGTATTAAAAAATGCCAAGATGTGTCTACATGTGATTCCTTGATTCTCAAATTTTTTGCAACTACACGAAGCAAAATCCAATTCTTTTTTATGAACAATTTCTCGCACTCTAGAACCATGGTCATTGTTTCTCCTCTTAACTTTGTACACACAATAATTGGCAATCTCACTTGTCAACTCAACCATATATAACAAACTGCACCATAATTCATCTTGAAATTCATAGAAAATTTTATGTGTGTAAGTCTCAGCCATTTGCTTTTCCATCTCTAATGGCAATTTCAACATAGGTTTCTCATTCTTATCAATATGATTAGCACTTCACTCATGACAGGCAAATTGGTATACGAGTGAAAAAAAACATAGAAATCATGATGGTCAAGATATTAAATATTATAATTCGAGTAAAAAAAAATTAAAAAAAATTAAAATAACACTTACTTGAACTTCGAAGTTGGAAGGATCAGTTGAGTTGTAAGGTTATAGTCTGATGTGATGGGGCTGTCAATGTCAGAAAGGTGTTGTGTTGAGAAGATGAAGGCGTTGAAAAATTAATTAAAGTAAATCTCTTAGGCTGCCCTAAGCTGCCCACCTGTGAAACTCCGTATTTATAAAATTATAAAATTTGAAGATTTCATATTTTGCCATTTAATTTATAAATTATATATATATATATGTGCAATTTTCACTATTAGTTTTAATTCATGGTCTTGTTAGAGTGGGGCACTAGGAAACTTAATCACTTCTTCTCTTGCATGCAACGCCTCTTGACTTTACTTATTATAGTTGGCAACTTTATATTTCCTTGCTAGATAAACAACGTGGAAGATATTTACACTTACTTGCAGCACACTAAGACTCACATGTGTCATTGTGACTAAGCAACATTACCATGAGCTGTTATAATTGTAGAAATAGTTATCCATACTTGAAGCAAATCAACATGCAGCCAATGAAAGCATAGGATAGTTGCCGCCTCTTCTTAGTATAAATATGACCTTCATTACTTGTTGTCATCCATAGTTGTGCATGAGAAGAGAAAAAGAAATCGAAAGAGGAGAAAGTGAGAGAGAAAAGAGATAGAGTGGGAGATTGAGTTTGTGAAGGTGGTGGAAAATTGGGAAACACATTACTTTTTTAATAAAAGTTTTGGTGTCAAGGTAGGGGTTTCTTGGTGACCTTTTACAAAGATTGATCTAATTAAATTTCATGAGCAATATATTATGCATTATGTTATTATTTGATTATTATTGATATTGGGTGTTTAAGTGTTGTTAATTATCATTATATCATTAATATTGACATGATCATATGTTATCAGTGATGGCTGAAATTCTTGGATTAATTGATAAAGAAAGTATGGAAAATAGGGTAATGGGAAGGATCTTTTGTGTAGTTGAGTCTGACCATTGTAGGGACCAAGTTTAGGCGAGTCCATGTGCACAGCAGACTATGAAATTGGCGATATAATTGTCGATTGGGTGATTTGGGCTTGGAGATCAATAGTGTAGACAAGACGACTAACAAAAGGGGAATTATGGGATGATTGAAATAGTTGTTAGTTTATATAAATGGACATTCGGGACCAAGTGGTATAAGCATGGTATGGGACGTGCATGTCTGCTTGTCCAGTTATATGAATTAACGGAAATAGATGAAGAGCATTCATGCATTATTATTATTAATGTGATGTTTGACTGTGTGATTGCATGTCACTTAATTTAGTTATATCAATCTACTGTGGTAAGGTCTCATGTCCCTACTGAGCGGTGGTTGCTCATCCCTCACCCTGTTTAATTTTTCAGATGAAATAGTGGGCAAGACGAGGACTAAACAAGTTGATGCTGAATTAGATGAGAGTAGTAGAGCTTTATTTATTAATTGTAAAGTTGTAAGATTTTGGAGCTATTTTTTATAAGAGAAGTTTATTTTAAACCTTTGTTCCGGCTTCTATTTATTTTATTTTACTTTCTCACACACCGGGTACGGGGTTTCCACCGACCCCTGGGTCCGGGGCGTGACACCACCTTTTTCAGTTTTATAAAGAAGAGAGAGAAGGGAAAGTGTGACGTAATTGAGAGAAAGAAGGAGAGAGAAAGGTATGATAAGTCTGATATAATATTAAATTAGTTCAATAATCATTAAAGTGGCTGCCACTTGTGCGTAAAAAAAAAAACCAAAGAGTTGATCTACACGTGGTTTTAAGTTTTGTCAATTAATACATATCAAAGCTTCAGTACCATTGGATTGATCTGAGGTCATCCTGATGTGAGCAAAACTTTATATATATATATATATATATATATAACGGGTCGGGTTTAGGTTGGGGATTAAAATATCATCCTCGCCCCTCCTTGATCACCATACCTGATAATTTCCCCATATCCATTTTTTGCCCTTCATACTCAACCCATTAGGGTCCAAGCCCCGTGAAGACCCTTACCCGCGGGGAAAATTGCCATCCCTAATCCCTAGGGAAAGACATGAGAAATTATTTCCAATCAAATCTTTTTTGCGAACTAAATGGGGCCTAAAAGGTTATCAAATGTCATAGAATGAAACAATATGTTTGGACGAAGAAATTGAAAATTGCATAAAGTTCTTAAATGATGCAATTTAGATCTCCATCATTTAAATTTATGGCAATTAATAATTTCAGTATTTGAATTTACGTATGTCAAATTTTGTAAATAATAGAAATGACAGGGAAAACGACACTCAATAGAAATTTCCAGATGACGCCTCTTTTGGGGGAAATTAAACTCGAAAATCTCGATCCCTAATATCCACGATTTTTTCCGTGCATCATTTAATAATTTCTCTGCTAAAGTTGCCAAACAATGAAAATATCAATTTCTCCTATTCAATTCCTAACTTTTAGCTAAATCCCGAATTATTTTCCTTCATCCAAACAGAGAATAGGTTTGACGAGCTATTCCATTGGGCTAAATTTATTTGCATAAGTTCTCTTGGGCCGAATTTGCTGTCAAGACACTAAATCACATACTAAGGGCTCTGAAAAGTCTTGTGAGCTATTTGATTTTGGACATTTAAAAAGCTTCTTATTCTCTCCCTGAGAAAATAAATTATGAGAGCCTCTAAATATAGCCCATCTCTGTTTGAGTAATTTTTGGGTGTTTCGGATACACCATGTGGTTTGTGTACTATCCAACAGACGTAGAACATGTGAAATATTTCTAATGTAGCCAGCCACATTTCATAAAAAGCAATGGAGTAAGTTGGATTAGAATAATTCCACATGGCCTATTTGTATCGGATAATACACCAGGCATGTGGTGTATTCGATGGTACACCAGCCAAATATAAGAATGTATTAGTGCATGTGCAACCTTCTATGAATATGTTCCAATTCGATTGTGTTATATGTTCAAGATAACGATTTAGTGACAACCCTAATCCATACTCACGAAATCAATACAACATAGCTAGAGAACCTCCTTTTGATATCATGATGGATACTTCTTCTTCTTTTCTTCCTTTTTTTTTGGGGTCGAATCATGATGGATACTTCTCATAAAAAAGAAACATAAGTCACTAAAAACTAGAACAATAGGTACGTTTTGGGATATCAAAACCCCAAATAATTCAATGGAATAGGATTTGGAAGACGTTCTTTTCACAGTTCTTAAATATAATTGCACAAGAAGAATAATGGTTATATATGAACTTTGAAGACGTAACTGTTTGCGTGAGGAAGCACAAATCTAGTTGTTTATAACACTGTTTGATTTTAGGAAGCAACCTCCAAGTCAGTGTCACTAAGTTCCTTCTATAGCTAGCTAGCTACCTAGCCAGTAGCCTGATTAATTGGTCAATGAAATTGAAGAAATTAATAATATCTCACACCATGTCTCATTCTCAGCTGAATATATATTGGTTTTGGTATCATCAACTTTAACACAACCATTTATGTCTAGCTAATTGTTCAACAATGTCTCTTGTCTGATATGATTTTTTCTTCTCTTGACTTCTGTGAGCATCATTATCTGCTAATTTTTCTACACTTTGAAGACGTAACCATTATAGCGTGAAGTTAAATGATATCAACAGCCCAACAGAACAATTAAACAACAATATATTAGCCCACTAATTGTATATCTCCTGAATCACGCCTTCATGTAAGAATCAACCTCGTCAACGATATATTAATTAACATGTTATGTTGTAAGATAGTCGGGTTTGATAGGAGAACATTTTTATACATATACGTATACACTTGTTATATATTGAGTAACTTGTGTCTTTAAGATTTATTTTAATGGATCATGTCCTGATCTGACTGATAATAACTTGTATGTAGGACTGAAGTGGTTGAAGTTTGGAACAAATGTCTCCCTTAAATTCAAAAGCGCATGCAGCATTTTCATTACTCTTCCACTTTTCATTTTCGCATTGCAGTCTCCAGACGCCATCTTGAAAGGAACAGAGACCTAAAATTGCTTTAAATAACAACAGAAATTGAAAAAAGAAAGAAAGAAAGAGAAGAATCTTTGAACGACATGTATTTTTTTCTTCTTTTTTCCCCATTCATTTGAATATTTGGAATGTAAGACGAACATGATAATCTTCAAGTGAGATCATTATAACTTTATAAGGCATTTGAATACATGAAAAAAGTAATCAGTTGTGTGCTGCAGAATGTCTGAAGTAGTAGTTATATTAGTGATGAAAGCTAATCCAACCAAAGCTTAATGTTTAATGAATTTGTTCTTCCAGTGACTTCAGTGATGGATGGAGACTGCAGTGCTGACCTTTGGAATTTTGAACAGTTCACCAATCCATAAGACTGAATGCTTAATCTTCTCTAAATGTTGTTTTAAAAAGAGAAACTCTTAAGTCCAAAAAGTTGAAATTAAGGGGAAAAAATAATAATAAATAATAAAAAAAGGTTCCTAAATATCCAACCAATTAATGTTATGTCAACATGGAGTTAGGTGTTTATGTGGTTGCATGATTGATTATCTCATTTGTTAATTGTTAAATGTTTCAGTTCTCGTTCATTCTGTTTAGTTAAGAGAAATGCTAGCGTCAGTCGTTCACGCGCACGTAGATGATTGATAGAGATTAAAGAGTACGAATTGAATGAAGAGCTCCACACCTACCAATGATTTATATTCATCCGTGCACATTTTAGTGGCGCGATTGATGTCAGCCAAATTCTTCCTTTGAATTACGATTCTACAACCCTTTTTCTTGTCCTAACCAATTTGAGCACTCTTTTTCTTTGTGCATTGTTGCATCACAGGAGCAGCTCATAATTATCTCATATATAATTGGAGATTACTGACTATCAGGGAGCAATTATACACCGAAACGAGATTATAATAAGCCTGATTAGGAAACAGCTATAACCCACTACTGATTGTAATTAAGAGAGAGAGGGAAAAAAAAAACCCTAGCAGCAGCAGTAACAGTAACAGCAACAAATAAATAATAACAACAACACTGTTGATGAGCTAGTAATGGGCCCAACCCGACCCAAGAGGGCCCATAAAGTGAGCCCGGCAAGAAAACAAATCGGATATGCCCTCACCTGTGGGTGGGGAGGTTAAACCCCTGACAGGGCCCCACAGCTCACGTGTGAGGTGGCCTGGGGAGGGGAAGTGGACCCACTCCACAACCACAACCAAAACCACCTAAGTTGGGCCGTCGCCTTCTAGTTACTCGGATGGGACGTGACACTTCACGTGAAGTTTGGGCCATTTTCGGATCTCTAAACGAATCGGGGGGTCCATTTTTGGCCCTGCCCCCTTGAGTTTGAGCCAATCATTAATAATATTCTAATATTATGTGGTATTTTCTTTCGGCACATTCTCCTCTGCTCTTTTCGGAGGGTCCATTTGATTTCAAACAAATTTAATTTCCAAGTCCTAAGTCCACTTTTGACTTGTCATGTTTTAATTTAATTTCTAGTGAGAGAGAGAGAGAGAGAGATGGCTCTTACTAAAATGGCAAACAAATGCACCATGTGCTAGTAGATATAGTTGAATGCGTGTTTTGTGGGCAAACGTAACACATATCCTTGCTATAAGAAAAAAAATGAATTTGTTTGTTGATTGAAAATTCTCATCTGAACAAAAAATAAAATAAATTTTTTTGAAGGAAGTATGTAGAATAGGTTTTGTCCGTGTCTTAATCAGGCTGGCAGGATATTCAATGCATCAACAGTAGAATTAGGTTCTTGTGTCGCAACGTGCCTTATATGATACTAATATAATGTGTCATGTTTATTCATCACTTTGACTTAATTACCCTAGCCATTAATCAATGTGAAACTCATTGAGTCATTGTATGCTACACATCCACACACTCTACATGCATGACGTAATGCATGGATATATCCTTGACTCTATGTAATTAAGGTGAGATTTTCTACACCTAATCCTAGGGTTAACAACCCAATTACTTTTTCATCTTCTTTTAAATCTTGTCTTTGCAGTCAATCAATCACCCTCTGGTTACTATCATTTTCACCTTTGGTTCATTATCGACTCAAAATCTAGTTTATAAAATTGGTTGCTATCCCCATCATTGTTTGATAAATTGTCGCAAAAAGCATGGTGTAATTTCTGTTTCAGTGCTAAAACTTTTCTCCTCTCTTATTCATATGTCTTTCAATCTCCATCTCACATCGCATTTTGCTCAATAATTGCTTTGGTACCTCACTCACCCATTCAGCTTCAAAACTAAATGATGGTTGTGTTTCTTTCCCTTCTCTGCTACTAATCATGTACTTGGGTATGCTCCATTTTTGTTCCTTGCATTATGCTTTGATTGTGAAACGTGTAGAGCCTAGAATTCTCAAGTGTTTAATGGTTTGATGAGACCTCTCGTCAAAAATAATTTAAAAAACCTCCACAATAATTACTACCAATAAAATTATTATCAAAATTCATTCAAGTTTAGGCCGTATTTGGTGACTGAGATTGGATTGCATTATGAGGTAGAATTGAATTCAAGAAGATAAGGAGTTGGATTAGTAGAAATATAGTAGGATTGGACATAATTCATTCCAACTTAATTCCAACATTTTGATGAGATTCACACTATGAGAAATCATGAAATTAAGTGCGGATTAGTTGAAACGTATATGTGATCATGATCGTACTACATTTAGGCCTTGTAAGATTACAAATAATCCAATCCAAAATTATTTTTATACCACTAAATATTTGACCATGATTACAAATTCTATCCAGCCATATAATCCAACTCATTGAACTAAATCCAATATTATTTTAAGATAGGACTTTATAGCTCAAGTAATGAAGTGCTTACTCCACATTTAGGGTGAGAATATATTTTCCTTCATAAATCTGTATTTTTCTTCAAACGAAATATTGGAAAATGAAAAAAGGAATTCAAATTCAAATTATTGCACTTAATTTGGATAATTCGATAATGAGAGTTGGGAGTGAGTCCATTCCAGCAAAATGTCTTACCCAATTAGTTTCTGCCACATCATCAACCAATAAACTCCTCTGCATGTTTTCCCGACGTGGCAGCACCAAATGGAGGTAGACCACCTTCCTCCAATGGCACCACCACCACCCGATTCCTGTGCCTTACTATAGTTTGCATCCTCTATGTTGGGGCCGACCAAAGCAAAACTCAAAACGACAGTCCCACGTGGATTTCTATACTCTCATTGGCCCAACCAAGTGGGCCCCGAAGTCGCCTTCTCTTTTAGAGCAGCAGGAGAAAGAGAGAGACCAACACGTCAGGTCAACGCTGCTTTCACTGCCACGTGTCGAGATCTCATACATGGTCCCCCTTCCCCTTTGAAGAGCAGGTATTCTATGCTTCTCGCTTGTCGTACTGCATGGACTGCGGGACCCACAAATAAAGGTCTATAGTCGGTTCGTCGAATTGGCACTTTCCTCGCCGATTTTTTGGTTTTGAATTTCAATAGCTTGTTACACGAGGAATTGTAGAAAATCGTCAGGACTCAGGGGCAGGGCTTGTAATTTCTCTGTGCCAGTGATTTATCTCATGAGTGAGATTGTTTTTGGGTTCTTGAAATTGTTTTTATTCATTGATGATTGTGAGAAATATGAACTAATTATATCTCGAAGTTGGTGTTCATGATAAGGTTTTTGGTTTTTGAATTTTAAGTAAAAGACAAAATATCCTCACAAGATAAAGAACAAGGATATGGAATTATTCTCTAACAAAGTCCTTAAATAAGGATCTAAACAAGGATCTAAATAAGTATCTATGACCACATCTTTTTTTATGTTTTTCAAAATATAGGATGGATCATGACTTACATGCCCAAAGAATGACTATCTTGTGTTCCGATATTTAAAGGAAAAATATTGCATTATCTTTCGTAATATTAAAGTGGCCCACTTCAGTTGGAACTAGCTAATAATTTCATTACAAAATTATGTTACTATCAGTCACATGTAAACGGGTCATGTTAAAATAATTGTTGATCTATATGAGACTCATTAAGAAACTCAATCACACATGTGATGTTAAAATAACCATTTATTTATATGAGACTCATTATAAAACTCAACCACACGTATTTCCGTTTAACACAATATTTGCACAGATTTTAAAAGTTGTAGAAAGTTATAATCAACTTTTTACAAGTTGGTTTAGTTACTAATTACAAAACCACATGCATAAACATGAATCAGCTTTTTGCCGTAAGCAATTCCTCGGCTAAAGTGTGTTGGGTGGCATTGGAGTGGACACGGTGTAGTTGCTTTTGGTGCTCGACCACTTGTTTGCTTTGATTCAATCTGTCATGGAAAATGGGAAATTCATGAACAAGACAAAGCCCCATATGATACAGTTGCTTGCACCACTACAGCAACAACAACAACAGCACAAACTAGAAAAAAAAGAAAATTAAAAAGAGAAAAAGGCATAACCTTATCTTCTTCACCAGTACTGCCTCTGAAAAAAGCCTTTTTCTTTTTATCTGAGACCTTGAAATTCTGTCTCTGAATTTGTCTCCATCTTTTTCTGGGTTTGTCTGCCGGGGCTATTATGATTTGGTCTGGCTGATACTCTGAAAAAGAAAATATATATATATATATATATATATATTTTATCTTTTTCTTTAATTCAAAACCAAAACTGTTTTTGTTTGCTATCAAAGACAATGGCCAAACAGGGAACAATCTCTGCTTGAACCTCATCTGCCCTTCCCTGCCATGCCAAACCAAAGCAGCAGCAAGCAGTTCTTGTCCTTTGACTGCTTGCGCCAAATTTCGGGATAAATTCAAATCAAACACTCACATATAATAATGCCAAATTATTGCATGCAATTTTGTCACAATCCTTATTGAATAATTCATAACTTTGTTCCTATAATATATAAATCCAAAATTGGAGGTGACCACCATGTACATCTCTCAACACACAGTGTCTATCAAGAATGTAGTTTATCCAAATTTTATAAATAATTTCTTAAATTAAATCTCACAACTTAAAAAGGGTTTTTTTTATTTATGAAAATCTTAAAAAGGGTTTATTTTTAAATATGTGATTAATATATGTGAGTTTAGCCTTTTGTTGGAGTCACATTATGTGGTCACTTTGACTAAGCTCGCAGAACCAGTCATTGAGCTGAATATGATAATTTATCTTTAGAAAGGTGTTTAATTATTCTTGTAGTAACTCAATTGCAACATAAACTATGGGAAAAGTTGGTGACCTTTGGTTGGGAGAGAGAGTAGAGAGAGAGAGAGAGAGAGAGAGAGAGAGAGAGAGAGAGAGAGAAAAAGAAAGGAGTTGAGAAGAGGTTGGCTTTCTGATGAGACTCTCACTGAGTGCCGTTTTAGTACATAGGGCACATGAGACTTCGGTGGGCAGGATTTCTGGCTGGAATTGAGAATCAAATTCCCATGAAACGTGATAATTATTAATGCAAAAAGGAAAAGAAAAAAGTAAAAAAAGAGCTTCGTTGAAACAGGAACTGTTTTTGTACATGGTTATGCATATTAATTAAACAACCGCTAAAAACTTCAAAAAAGTAAAATAAAAAATAAATAAAAAAGATGAACATGAAAGCATAAAGGTTAACCTAAAATGGGTACTTGTTACTTTTCCCTAAAGATGATCACAAAAACAGTTCTTGTGAACCTCCATGAAAGCAGCTATAACAAATCAATTAAGAGGCCAGAAAAGCAGATAAAGCTAAGACCCCTTCATTTATTTTCCTTCCTTCTAATCAAGGTTGCACCATTGCTTGTGGCCTGGAACCCATTTTGGGCACTTGGGGCTGAAGTAGTTTGAGACCACCCTCGAGTTCAAGAGCTCGACAATGGGTGCAAATTTGACACATCTTGGTGTCTTGTACTGGTTGATTGAAGCTCCCAAGCTAATGGCATAATCCATGAGCTTGTCAAAAGTCCCTGCCTCCACAATCTTGATCTCCAGGGGCCCAATGGATTTGTCTGAGGCTCGGCCTTGCCGGTAAACGCTGTTGAGGGATTCTTCAACGGCCAAGCAACAGTCCTCATAAACTGAGGGAGGGATTGGGGTTGAACCATTGAGGCAAAGCTCCCAGAACAACACATAGTGGCCTGGGATTGTTGATGTGTCTGCAAAACTTGTGTACTCAGAGACAGTTGCATCAAATGGCACCAAATGGCTCACAGCATTCTTCACTGCTGTTTGCAGCTCAACCTCATCAGTCTTGTCTGAATCAATGCTTAGCACCACATTTTTCCTGCATATGAAGTTGAATTGTGGAGCCTTGTTCTTGAAACCAGCCACTCTCAGCACATCTCCAACTCTATAACGATATAGCCCTGCAATGAATTAATAGTACCAAATCAATGTCAGACTAAAAATTAAGTCCCATCCCAAGTTGAGTTGAAGAAAAGAAAAAGAAAGTTATACAACTTACCAGCATAGGTTGTGACAACAAGCTCATACTCTTGGCCAAGCTTGACATCAACAAGATCAACCAATTCTTGTTGCTCCTTCTCATTGAGTGCTTTGGGGACAGAGAGAGAATTGGAGTTGATCCCATTGTTTCTCTGAACTGGGAGGAACTCAAAGTAGCCCATGGAGGGAACGAGGGTGTAAGAGACCTCACTGGGTTTGCACAAAGGGTTGAGATTCAAACCAAAATAGCACTCAGAAGAAGCATACATGGTGCAAACCAAAGGCAGCCCATTGCTGTAATAATCCAGTGTGGGAATGTACTGTGACATAGTCCCAGTCACAATCACATCCACATACTTTGTGTTGGGCCAAAGTCTTGTTATGATCCCTTGCCAAGACTTCTCCCCACACTCAGTTTCAATGTAATTTGCAAGCTTTGGATCAGGCTTGAGGGTTTTCATCACAGCCTCACGCACTGAAGAGTCAGTGATTTGGGGGTTTAGAGTGCCAGAGGCTATGTCCTTGCAGAGACTAGGCCAATGCTTCTCAAGGAATCTGATGGCTCTGATGAACCCAGAGGCAAAAACAGCACCAACCCTGATGACCTCTTTGTTTTGGCAAAGGCCACAGAGCAGTTGGGAGTACATGCTTTGGTAAGAGTCAGGGCAGAGGATGGTCTCATTTGGGCTGGTGTAGTTTGTGTAAGGGTCATAAGGCCTTCGTTTGAAATGAGAGCTTTTGTAATAGCTCGTGAGAACTGGTCTTGCCACAAGCCCCCCTGGTGTTTTGGCCTCTGATTTTATGAACAAAAAGTACATTCCTTTGCCTTTGTCCAATTCAGGCACAGATTGGCTCATCACAGGCATCAAAAGGCTATAAAGCAGTGACCTTCTCTCAAGCTCCTCTTCAATTGTTGGCATCAATTTTCTCTCTCCACCAGATGTCCCAGAGCTACAATGAAAATACAAACAAACCCATTTAGCTAAACCAACCAAATTAATTAACAGATGATCATGATTAATCAAAATGTGTAAGATAACAAAAACCCACCTTGTCAAAAACTCAGAAATGGGCTTAGAACAGAGGATTGGGGAGGTGTCACCATTGGCAATACGGTTGATATCAGCTTCGATATCTTCATATTTGATGACAGGGATGATTTTTTTGAAAGTGTCACGGTCAGTGTGACCATTAAGGCCATGTCGCTGCAAGTACTCAACATGAGCATTGCGAGCCAAGATTTCAGCAAGCACACGCTTCTGAACCTCATCGGCGTTTTCTGTGACTTCTTCAATGAACTGAAGGGCCTTCTCGTTTTTGTCTTGGAGATAATAGTCCACTGAGGGATTCAAAGAGTTTTTTGGTGCTTCAGGCATGGTTTTTGTAGTTGAAATGAGAGAAAGAGATGGGTTTGAAAGTGTGTATGAGAGAGAGGAAAAGGAGAGAGAGAGATATATGGAGATAGAGATAGTTGTTGTTGTTATAAAATAAAGATGATGGCTTAGGTGTGGGGGAAAAAGAAAGGGAGAACCGGTGTTTATATAGAGCAGGGAAATGGAGGTGGCTTTGCTTCACCTATAGGCTATAGGGATTAGAAAGTAAACAGAGCAATATTATGAAGGGCATAAGTGTAAAGATGCAACCTTGGTATCATTTTGTTTTCCTTTTCTGAACATGCTCATTTCACACATAAATAAAAACATGGAGTTTCAATGCATTCAACGCCAATATATTTTTTTTTGGTCATAAGTTTTATGGTTAGTAGTACTGGATATCTTATCTGACATGTTACATGATTATACTGGTAATGAGCATTATACATTCAATTAAGAGCATGAATTTATAACATGTCAATTTATCAGAAAAATTTATCAAACTTTACTCTTTCACGAGACAGTATTGAGATATAATGTCTATTTAAGTAACAAAAGCTTATCGCTAAATTTGAAGACACGTAATTATTTTTTTCAACTCAACTGTTGTGTCACACAGTATTAGCACATAACAGGAACACCCTCACATTATCATCAACATAAATATCAAGGTGAAAAAATGCAAAGAAAAGTGAAGCAACTTCCTATCAAGTAGCTCTCCAAGTCTAGACTTGTAAACCAATATCCCATACCCAATTGGCCAATTCCATTGTCTCATGGAAACCCCACTAACTAAATCTCAAAATGAATCATCTCCTTCCATATCAATTTTGACTTTTGCAAGCTCAAGGTTTTAACCCTTTTTTTTAAAAACCCCTCCTTTTATTTTTCCTTGTCTTGGGGAGAAGCGCACAAGCACAACCAAAGGTGGGCTTGCCGTACAAGGAAAAAACGGAAACCACCCTCTGAAGGCGTTTGAAAGCCACTGGAGTTGATAAAACTAAACCATTTATAAACCGGCAATATCCGGTAAACCCGCGGTGAGTACACTCTTTTCTTGCGCGCTTGTACTGCGGATGTTTCACAAAATACCGGCAGCCAATTAAATATCTCTTCCTTGCCCGGTAAACCAAGTTGGAAAACGGCGTAACCACGAGATGAACGTGATATTTTTAAGTCAATGAATCGCGAGTTTATTAAGGAGGGAGAAGAATAGTGTGTGGTCTTGTGTACGGTAAAAATTATTTGGGGTTACTTGTGCAAGTATCCAAGTGGGACCACCCAGCTGGCTGCCAACTTGGTTTGTCGACACGTGTTTGCTTGGACGTTCAGTGCCTGTGGCTTGACGTACTGAGACTGTGGGAGTGTGTTTGGCACCACTTCTTCGGCTGAAACTAGTCCAACGTTGCAAAATCATGCAAGAATTAAGATTGTTATTTTAGAGTTAATTAATCTCTGTTAATTTTCAGGGCCAAAAAATAAAAATAAATTTATGGGGTGGTAATGAAATTTGGGTATTAATTAAGCTCAACCCAATGGATAGTTGGATGCTACAATTGGATGATCTTAATTCATTAAGATAAGAAATTTCCTTACTCCCATCCTTATTACATTGGATAATCTTAATTTAGTAAAATACATCTGTAGATATATCTGCAGAGACGTAATGTTTGTCATCGTGTTCAAGGATTAGGAGCATTGTAACATATAGGACAATTCGGTATCGTTAGATATGTGTGTTTCGACATGTGTAAAAGCGTGATACTTTTTGAAAATGATAATTTAAGATGGTTGAATTTTTGATAATACAAACAAAAGTATAAAAAAGCAAACTTAACCTAATCCTTAGAAGAGTGGGTGGGAAAAACCAGACTCTCATTCAAGATACATTCATACCAATTAGTACTAAAGTAGAATGATATAATGGAAGTTCATATATGTAAGTATAAAAACAAAACAGCTTAGTGGGCATGAGACGGCAAAGCCAGAAAAGGCTCATCTTCCCTTGCAAATTTGGGGAGAATTTCTAATCATAACATGAGTTGTTTGGAGAGCAATTGCCATGTTTACATTGGCACTTTGGCATACATGATTTCTTTGCTCCTATAAAGGGGAAAAGAAGAGGATGCACGCACCCACAGACATCAAGGACGACTTAACTTTTTCCAATGCCATATGTAGTGAGAAAATAATTTCATCTTGTGTACTTTAATTACATGTTTTCTTTAAGGTTTTGGTAATCTTTTTGTTTTTTTATGTACTTTTGTTTAAACAAGATAAGGACGAAAACAAATTAAGCTGCCTATAATTATTTATTGAAAAAAAAAGAAACGAAGAAAGAAAGGAAAAAAAAAGAAAAAAGAAGGTTGTTTGGAACATTATACAAAATATCTTTTTTTTTTTTTTTTTTTGGGTTTTTTTGACTGGTCTTAAAAGAAAATATGGGTTCCACTTGTTGCTTGCAAATTAAAATGACAGTGATAATGATTTCTAAGTAGATATTATAAGGAAGGCACAAAAACACTGAGAAAAAATACATGGAACGTTAGGGTTTAGTAGTAATCAACCATAACATTCTATACCTAACAAAACCAAAATTACAAGGTAAATCTCCAGGTCAAAGATAATACTTCATACCACACGCAATGCCATGCCTAGGGGACCATTTTGACAATATTGCTTTCATTTGACTTTAACTCATTGCCTTTATACTTCAAACAAGCAAGGGTCGAAAACATTTTTATTTATTTTTTGTCAAAATTTGGAAGGGGGAGGGAGGAGGCGTCATTAAAGTTAGAACATGAGACCACTGATCTCAAGGTAAATGTCTTTACCATTGAATTATGGACCCTTTAGCGATGTTACAATGTTCTATTTATTCAAATATTTATCCGTTTTGAGCTTCATTTATTTTCAATAAGTAAGATATTGATATGTATACTGACATATTATTGTACACAAATTTGATAATTCAAGCTTTAAGGTTAAAATATAACTCGGTACTTTTTGGCAAAACACATATCCAAGTGCTTCCATATGAATATATATATATATATATATATATATATATATATATATAAAGCACTTACGCTTTACATAAATTTTCTTATGTGATTTCTAAAAAAAGCCAGCAAAAGTGATTCTTAAAACAGTCCCACACACAGCCACGTAAGGGCTTATAGTTTTGTTTTTTATATCATATAAGGGCATATAGTTTTTTTTTAATGCGACAAGAAATAGGGAGGCTTATTGTTGAAGTTGTAGAACATTTCTATAAGAAGAAAATAAATGAAGTTAAACCTTTTCTATTAAGAGCATCACCACGACCAAGTAAAGTGCAGAACCAAATAGTTTTGTCATTTTTTGCATTCTAATCAAGCTGCCAAATTATTTGTGAAGCACTTTCTAAATAGTCCCATCCTACACAAAAGTATGAAGTTAGTTTACAGCTCGAGTTAAGCACATATATTTTCATACTTATGGTAGAAGTTAAACTCTTGTTTATCTTCATTGAAATATAAAGAAAAAAGGGTAAAATATGAAACCTTTTCTTAGAAAGAAGAAGAAATCCTGTATACAATAAATAGTAAATTTGGCTTACCCATTTTAAATTGAATTTTTTGTAACCGCAACCCATCACCTTTTGTTCCTATTAATAAAACTCATTTTTTATAAGTAAAAACTCATGATTAGGATCCACCTCATCAAGTTACCTTATCAATCTCAAAATTTGATTTATTGTAATTTTCATATTCCCAAAATACCCCTATGTATTTGCAATTGTTGTTTTCTCCATTGATTGTGCTAAATATACTTTGAACATATTTGTTGCAACTCAATATCATTAATATTAAAATGGTGTTTTTTTAGATAGGAAAATGGTGTTTTAAGTTGGCTTAAATTTAGGAATTTTTAGGGTAAGTTTGTTCTTTTAAAAACAAATTATTCAGTATCTAAAAAATTCACGTTTAGGGCCTATTGAATTTATGAAGAAACATTCATATAACTATCATGTTTTAGCATAAAATAATGTACCTATTATTTGTACCTATTTTTTACATATCTTTTGTAAATATACCTATTTTGTGTACCTATAAATAACATACCTATTTTTTTAAATAAAAAATGTGCAGAAATTTCAATTGCACAACTTACCTATTTTCTGAGAAAAAAAAACCTTTTTTTTTTGTGGTAAATAATGTACTTATTTTTAATTCATAAATTTTTTTTTTACAGAAATTTCAATTACAAAGTAATGGATCTTTTTTTAAATTTTTTAAAATAAAGTACCTATATTATATACATAGTTATAGTTTTTATAGGTACATTATTTATTGGATATGTAATTTAGAGATTTTTTGTTTGTTTGAAATTTTAGAGATTGGCGATGTGTAGAGGGAATGCGAACCAAAATAAATGAGGTTATTCATATGCTATTAATTGGAAATATTAATTATAATTAGAGTAATGCTTACCATAATTTTATCCCACATTTATATACTATATAATGTGGCATGTCCATATCATATGTCACATCAATTAAGTATATTTTAATAAAAAATAAAAAGGTGATAATCACATTAATTAGCTGATGTGGTATGTACACATCAGATGCCACATCATTTGGTATAGAAATGTAGTAAGACTAGTATTATTCTTATAATTAGGGTAATTAATGACATGCTTGAAAAGAAATTATAAATAAAATATGAAGATAGGTGGCATATAATGTAATTTAGTTAATAATACTAGGACAAATCTATCTCACATGTCAACTTATTTTAAATTTGGGTTTTCAGTAAATATTTAAAAATAGGCAGGTATATGACTAGGATATAGTAGTTGTAAAGGTATATATCGGAAGAACTCTAGGATAAAAAAAGAAATTTAAAGATTTTTTGAATATAAGCGATAGTCTAACCTACAAAGAGAGATCTCGTTGCTATGGAGATTTGAATATAAGATTACTAGTCTCTGAGACAAGGTTAGACTTCCTTGGGAGAAGAAATTATAAGATTTTTAAAAAAAGAAAAAAAAAAGAAAGGAAAAAAGAAAAGAAGGTCTGTGGAGCTGACGTGAGCGCCATGTCAGCAGAATAGAGTCCAGCGAGAATGTCTGGAGGTGACCACGTGTCAACGCCCCACCTGAGTCGTCGCTTGTCCACTCTTTTGGGCCTAATCTAAGATTAACGTGTCGCACGCAGCGACACATTGACTGGTCAAGCCCCCGACCGGTAATATGATCGGACGGCCAGGAACCAAGCAAGATGAAAAAAATAATGGTGGGAAAATGTGATGAAGCTTTTAAGCCATTGGAGGAGGTGGGACCCACCGGGGGCATTTGGTGGAGGAGAGGAGAAATTGGGGGGAGGCGAGTGCACCGAGGAAGCAGGTAGGGCCGCGCCCAAGTGGGACGCATAGTGCTTGGTGTGTGAAGAGTTTTGGGGAATGTTATTATGTTATGTTAATGTTTTACACCAACGGATGTGAGTGTGTGAGTGTGTGTAAATAAAATAAATACATACAAGCTATGGAGTGGTGCCTGTGTGGGAGACAAAGACAGTAATGCAAATCTTTGACCGTTGACCTTTTTGCCATCCACACACACCCACATATATATATATATATTCTATATAAGAGTATTGTTTTGGTGTATTTTATTATTAATAATAATCACCATAATCAAAAGACGTGAATGCGCAAAGTATATTAATATGCCCACTCTATTATATAACATAGGTCAATAATCGAACCCATGTCAACTAATCTTTACTCTAGTAGTGCTCATATGCACTTAATTGAATTTGATATTATGTTTGATTCACATGAATTCAAAAGGCTCGTTATCTAGTTATGCTTGATCATATTAAGAAGATGTGACTTTATTGGAGGTGTGTCATCTCCTTATAAATTAATCCTGATTACGTCAAGTCATCTTCAGCAGTAGGTTAAATTCATCAATTTAGCATTTTCACATCTACAAGTTATATCCAGTAAGTAGGCTAAATGTGCCATGTAACTGTACCAAACCTAGTTAGCAAGCCGAAGAGGTCAAATATTGGGCCAAATTTCGGGTTTATGGTTCAGGCTTGATTCTTTGGGTGGGCTGTATCCTTTTATTATTATTATTATTTTTCCAAAAACATGCAACGACTCCGTGCAAAACTCCAACATCTTTTGACGTCAACTAGCTATTATTAATTTTTTTTCAAAAAATCCAAAAAATTGGTTTTTTCTTTATTAAAAAAAAATCTAAATTTTGTCTATAAATACGAACCTCATTTTTACACAATTTCCCACATTCTTTTTATCCTTCTATTTAATTTTTCATATTATTTTCATCCTTCATTGTCATCTTTTTTAAGTTTTTATGTTGTTTTTAAATTAATGCATTGTTATTATTTTTTTAAATTAATGTTTTAGTTGTTGTTTTAAAATTAATGTTTTAGTTATTGTTTTTTGTTGTTGATGTTTGATTGTCAATTTTATTACAAATTCTAAAAACAAGCCACAAAACACCATACATGAAAAGAAAGACTCTAAAACAATTTATTGCAAATTCAGAAAACAAGATGACTAAATTTTTCTAAAACCACAAACATGACTCAATTTATTACAAATTCAGAAACAAGCCACAAAACACCACGAACATGACTCAATTTATAACGCTGGTTTGACCTAAAGATGTGCAACAAGATCTCGTTGTAGGGTGTTGTTTCTGGTACAAGAGCGTATCGACCTATGATGATGCATGTTTAATTAAATTAACTAATATATTTAAAGAATATACTAAAAATTAATAAAATATTGAGGAGTTGTGGTTTAGTCTTGCACTGCTAGAGACAATAAAAATATAACCCAACATTATTCCTTTAAAAACTATAAATAATGGACTATATTTTATGAGTGGGCTATATTTAGCTCACCATTACTAGAGAGGGCCTTAATACCCTAAACCCCAAATCCTAATATTGGAATTATAAGTTTAAATGCTTGACCAATGAAGTTAAATTTATCACTTGCATGATCTTGTTTGATTTATAGCTATGTAATTATGAGACCATTGAACGTGAAAAATTGTTGGACCACCAATTTTAAATTGTTGGTCAACTTATTATGGTACCTTTATAAAATAAAAATAAAAAATAAAAAAAACTTTTGTCGCGAAGCAACTTAAAAGACACTGCCAAATTGGAATTTGGGATAGGCTTTGTGAAACCAAGATGGATACAATTGGAATAAGTGATAGCTAGCATGTCTTTATTGTTTATTGGTTTGAATCGTTACTCACATAAATCATTGGGATTTGTTGTTGTGATCTACAATTACTTCACCTTCGTTTTTCACGACATGCTTTAGTTTCAATTCTCATAAGAGATAAAAAGGCAACACCAACCAGAAGCTTCATAGCTGAATTGTGGGTAATATTCAAGGGGCAACATTTCTTGATTCAAGGAGTAATATGGAGTATTAACTCGATCTAGTTGAAGTCCTCAATATTGCCGCCTTGAAGTCAATAAAATACATTAGATAAAACTATGAAAGACTAGCCATTAGTGCCATGCCAACGAGGTCTAACTCAGTGGAAAATGATCTTTCTTTGCAAGACCAGTGATTGGTAGTGTGTGTGTGTGTAAGAATCCACCTTCGTCTGTAGTTTAGACTATCACTTACATTCAAGAAAAAGACAAATCCTATCTCTTGCTCTCAACATACACCAATTGCATGGCTAACAAAAGGATCACAAATAATAGGAATTCAATAATTAAGGTAGATGATTGAGGCAATTGGTATTTAGGGCAACAAATCATAAGATAATTTAGTTTTGTGTGAGACATTAGTTGGTCGGTTTATATATATTCATTCTTTCATGCACATGTACTACCTCAACGTATTGCAAATTAAAAATGTGCATGCACAGCCATACACATTGATCAATGATGGTAGTATATTTACAATTTGTGGGGCATATATGTATATATATTTTATATGTTTACATGATGAAGATATCTTGTTTGCAACGCAGAAAAAAAAAAATAAAGATAGTAAGTATAAAAACCAAATTTCCAGCAAAGATAACATAGAAAGCCTAAATCTTTGGTTTAACAGCTTTTTAAGAAATGATTAACTTTAAGAGACCCATATTGTGGTCCCTAATATCATGCTGCCCTTTGGGTGGAACATGGAAAAAATTGTCACTGACAGCACAAACATACACAAAGGGAATAATTACGGTATCGTTAAGCCAGGATCATGCTGCCTTAATACTTTGGGTTTAACTAATTAACTAGCTATATAGCTATCTACCATGATTATTCAAATAAAGTACACCAGCAAGCTAATTTACTGATTCAAATTTTGATGCAAAATCTGAGTAAACTATTACCTAATCACATGCAAAACTTTTGGGTTCGGATTAACATGCCATGGTAGATCACTCGAGGTAACGTTTAATGTTACATTTTACACTAGTTGCATTGGAGATTGTGCATGCATGATTTTAATATTTTCAGAGCACATTTCCATCTTTGAATGATCATTACATGGTGGCAGTGGCATGGGTCGGAGGTCACGGGTAACGTTTAAGTTCTTCTGAATAGGTTGGGTAGTTCTTTTGGCTTTTGAACCCTGCCCACAGGAAACTAAGAATCAAAACCTCAGCAAAACTTTCCTATTGGTGTAATGATGGGGTGAGGACCCTAATGCTTGTGGGTTTGATGAGCAGCAGCCCTACCTTGTTGAATTATTGGTGAGATTGGAATCTTTTTATCTTCTTCAGGTGAAAAAGTAATCAAGTAACAAAATGATGAGGCTTGTGAAACATGTTTGAAACAGGAACAATGTGGCACATCGAAAGTTTGTAGAACAAGTCTTCAAACTGAATTTCCTCCACTCCTACTGTCTGTCTCCAATCTTTAACCCACATATATATATATATATATATATATATATATATATACACCACAACTGAAATGCACCCTGAGCTTTTCTGACCCTACCTGGGCCCAATATTATTAGCCTAAAAACCCTAATTGCATCTGTTGGAAATGGTATGAGATATTTCTGATAAAACAGATGTCATATATATAGTTTCTCTCATATATTTTTACTTGGAAAGAAGAACTGAAGAAGAAGAAGAAGAAGAAGAAGAGGGGAATGATTTTCTTCTCCCACATTATCATTAGTTATTTTTGTTGGCGATGCCATTACATCAAACGTGTTTGTGTCATGTCATGCTTGACTTTGTGTGTATTGTTGTCTTAATTATGAGGGGGATATTTAAAGCATGTGTATATCACCATGTCATCCATAATGAAAGCATAGGCATACAAGTTGTGTGTAGGCCTAGGCTAGGGTTGCAATAAAATCTTGGGAGTTATGGAGGACAATGGGCAAATTAAGGTTTAACTGTCAAATGTCAATTGCACGGTGGCAGCTTGATTTGTACATATTAGGCTACAATTTATTTTCTCTTCTTTTTTCCTTTGGACTTTTGGGGATCTCGATTAGACAAAACTAGGTTAAAAGATTTGTGCTTCCTTATCTAGACAAAACTGGGTTAAAAGTATTGTGATACTAAGAGAGTAGTAGCAGCAAATTATACTCTTTAAATTAAAGTTTGTTGACTTATGTGGCAATTTGAAAAGGTTTATTTGCTACTTGAATAATTTTTGCTCCAACAGACTCTTCAATTCAATTAATGCAATATCATGAAAAAGAATGATAAATATGAATAAATGTAAAAAATGTCTATGTATTTATTGTGTGAAAAGAAAAGAAAAATGCATGTTTTTAACATTTTCAAGGTATGTTCTGTTTTTCCAAAGTAAAATTAAATGTTTGAAGAGGCAAGGTCAACTTACCAGTCCTAAAAATTAATTTGAAAATGTAGAGATTGTATATATATATACAGTCTTGATCTCTTGGACTACATAGGTCCAAGAGATTTGTGGTCACTCACCGTTGAATATAAATTCAACGGTTCACTCACTCTTGCACTCATTTTAAGAAACTTTTTTGAACCATTGGATTAATATCCAACGGTGGGTGACCACAATCTCTTGGACTCCTGTGGTCCAAGAGATCGGAACTGTATATATATATATATTTTGAAATAAATGACTTTATTTCTAACACAGAACCAAATCTAAATAGCACAATGCAGAAAGAGTGATCTCGTTAGTTTGAAATTACAGAGATTATATTATTTACACATGAAGATAATGAGAGCAAAATAGTGATGACAAATAGAGTTAATGGGAGATGTATGATGACAAATTTTCATAGTGCATGAACAAAGATTTATAATTTCTATTTCGTATTCATATCCATGCAACATAGGTGCTAATTGATCTACCAAAACTTGCTAACAAGAACAAGTCTACTTACACAATAGTAGACACTCCAAATATTTTGATATTATCTAATTCTTACTTGCATTTTATTGCATTTTCTGGTTTATCCTAATTGGGAAACAACTGTTTACATAACCATTAGATTAGATTAATTAGTGACTATATAGAAAGAAGATTAACATCTAATTTTATGTTCTTATATATATATATATATATATTTAGTAGTGATCTTATCTCCTTTTCTCGCCGACACAGAGGAAGTAATTTGCAAAATTGGCCGACAACAAGATCATTCATGATCATATGCAGAAAGGTAAAATGGAAGGGACATCGATCGATTAGCTCAACTCCAGTACTTGGCTTGTACCAGCATGCCCTTCATTTCATTCAATCACATGCATAAAAAGGAAACAAATAAAGAACATCGAAACCAGAGCAAAATAGAAATCATTTAAACGAGAAAATGAAATCTACACCCTATAGCTAATTACCTTTATACAGAACACATGATGCAATGCCCTCCACGTCATGCATGACCCAAACCAAGTTTTGACAACACACTGCACAACAGTGCACCATGTGTCCACTTTCACAAAGAACTAATCGACACCCTTTGACAATTTTTTTTATATATAAGGAAAAGCGATAAAATATTATTTAGAAAATGATGATGAGTAGGCGAGCATGTCTATGCATAAGGGTTTGTGTCGGTCTAATTAAGTAGCCTATCTTTTTTCCGCAAAGCCACCAGACACCCTTTGACATTTTGAATTAGATATATATGATCGCATTATCCATGACCTTAGTTTTGGAACGATTGCATGACATAACAAGAAATGTTGGCTTTTTCGCTTTATCTCTATCAATCTCTCACTTTCATCTGATTGAGAGAGTGATTTTACCGGTTAGAGAAATGGGAGCTTCACCTTGATGGTCTACGGATGATGGATGGATGGTGGTTATGGGGCTTGTTGCAATAGGCTAGGCTTGTAAAGAGTCTTTATCCACTAGGGCTAAAGCTAGCTGTTTGTGCACTCCTGTCGGTCAAGTGCCCCAAAAATAAGGGGACACTGTTCATGATGCTGATGTGAGTAAGTCAATCCCACCTGGTCGAACAATTCAAAATAAGTGGACGTTGAGAAAATCTTAGTTGCAATGAGAATGACATGTTGTTATTTTTAATTAATAATCGTTATATCATGTAAAAAAAATTTCACATTTATATATTATATTATGTTTTAATTTTATCCTTATATACGTAGATACGTTATTATAGGTGTATATATTATTTATAGGTACATTGTTTGTACTACGTATATATTCATAATAATGTACCTATAATCATAATCAGATCTTGTTAGCAGACTATTACCATTTCATGCAGCCTTAGAAACCATTCTTTTATGTTGGGAGAAAATTTTATATGTATGCATATTTATGAATTATTATTATGTAGACGTTCGAACTTTATTACCATGTGGATACTATATATATATGTTTGCTTAATAATTTCCAACTTTCTGGTAATTAAGTTATTAACCCCGTGATTCTGTTGATAATTGATATCACGTCACATTGTCAAGAATTTTGCTTAATTTTTGAGGCCAGCTAGCAATCTTTATGTTAAGATAAGATATCATTGCCCTGGGAACAGTAGACCTACCTATACCTAGCTATCACCTAAGCTGAGAGATATCTAGTTGACTAGAATTTCATGCAATCTATGCATGAACAGTGCTACTATTTAATAATTCAGCTACCTGTGTGTAGTGCTCAGGAAAAAAGCAGTCTGGGAAAAGCTGAAATGAAGAAAATTTCCAATTAAACTGGATTCTAGCTGGACTCAGCTTTTGTAGACCTTGGCGTCAACCGGTGACATAATCTTGGCTTTAGCTTTTCAGGATATCATTGCCACTAGAAAAATAGAAATTCTTGTCTAATTAGTGAGCGGTTTAGGTTAAAATTAATCATGTTTGTCATGTCTGTTTGGGGCATTCTACGACATGAAGAAAGAGACTTTTATTTTTTTATTATTTTTTTCAAATGAAGAAAGAGACTTAATCATTTTAATTACATAAAAATGAACTAAAAGCCATCATCACTAGATAAATAGCTGCTACAACACAAGGCCTAATAAGGAATACTTCCTAATTGGGAAGAACACGACATTTAACAAAATCATGATTGGTTCGTTTTTTCCAAATATATTACAATTCTTGATCCAACTGTGAGCACAAAAGAAAAAAAAAAGAAAAGAAAAAGAAGAACCAACCAAATTGGTTGAGGCCACAAATCACATGGCTAATAAATATGAGTCTGTCGGCTACTTTTCAAGGCCAGGATTGGAAGAGGGGTTGGTGATATCGATATATGTTACGCTTTGTGTCGAAAATAAAACATTTTGATTATGGTCTAGCATGTAGGAGAGGATAAACATTTATCTAAAGTTGAAAACAGAAACAAGAACTTGACAAGATAGATCACAAATATCCATAAAGAAATGCAACAAAAAGATAATTAATGAGATGAGATTTAATTCAATGGAAATTCTTTTTGACTTGTAGAGCTTTAAATTCTCATGATTCTTTGATAATATGTGTACGAGAAAATTCTATCTTCTTCACTAATAGAATCACACTAAGAACTACAGTGGGATGTAACCCAGCGAGAAGAATGTAGAAAAGAGGAGAATGGAAGAAGACAAGAGGGGATAGGGGAGGAACAATGGCTTCCCCCTCCCCCCCTTTCAAATTGAAAACGGCTCTAGGAGTGTTTTTAAGGAAAGAAGGGGCTAGGGTTTCTCTCCATCAAACCTACATTTTTAATTTGTTTTAAATATTAGCCCAGTATATATTAACTTAATAAAGTCCAAAAAAAAAATATTTTTGTTTATGAATTTAGTGGCATGCAAGCAATAAAAATACTCACTAACATAGATACACTTACAATTCTATTGTTGAACATATTTTTATTTTGATAATATGTGTTTTTCGATTGCATTTAATATATATTTTTTATATAATAAAGCTTGTTGGAACTTAGTTAATGGAGCTGCGAACTAACGTGATTTATATGATTTAATGTTTACTTTTACTTCTAGAAAGACTATAGAAATTGTAAGTACAAAAAAAATATAAAAATATCATTTAAGCTAATAATTTTAGCTAGACTACTCGTTAAAAAATTCATAGTTCTACCCTTAATCTCTTTATAAAATTTAGACTATTGCTTATATTAAAATAAAAAAAAACAATAATAATGAAGGAGAGTGAAAAATGTGTGTGGCCGGGAAAGGGTGGGGGAGGGGTTGTGATTCCAAAGCAACGATTATGCATCGTTAAGCATGAGCTTAGATTCCCTATAATTTTGTTTTTTGTTCCCTAATCAAAAGCAAAAGCATCAATTTGATTAGGACCATGAAGTTCATGTCCAATCCTAAAGATCAATTGGCTAAGGTAAAACCTTTCAGCCCATCGTTTCATGTCCCTATAGAGGCAGGCTGGCGGGGGCCTCATGGTGCGAAGACCCGCTTGACCACAAGTACACATAATTTTTTTTAAAAAATTATTTATATACTTTTTATCAAAAAGAAGTATCTCTTTTAGATAATGATTGCAGTCATATGGACTTGTGGAGGAGTAGGGGCAAAAAAATACTTGAGCTTCCCATTTTCAGCTTCTAACTTTTTAGCTATAGCTTTAGCTTTTCCCATATGCTTATGGATTAATGGTGTGACAATTAATAAAAAGAGAGAAATAAGATTGTAGAGAGAGAAAATTGGGTGCTTGAGACCAGGTAAGGTGGGGAGCATATTCATATGAAGGTTGAAAATAAACAATGCAGATGGGCAAGTAGGCTGTATGAATGTGTTCCTTTGCTTTAAATGGGATTAGGGTTAGCTGCCATATTTTCCAATAGAAACAGTTTTAAGAGGGGGTTGCATGTGGACCATGAATGTTTTGAAGAATTGCTGGTGTGTCTGGATAGTGCTATGGAAAATGGAGATATAAGCATGCTTTTGATTTTGTTTAATAATTTTATATTGAATTTGGTGAGAATTGTTGGTTGGTTTTTTCTTATGGGTTTGTGCTTCTTCTGTCTGTCTCTGTGTATGTGTGTGTGTGTTTGTGTTTCTGAGGTGGTGTTGAAAGATAGGGGTTTATAGGGGCTTGGTCCCATTTGCAAATGCATCTAAAAAGGGAGAGAAGTGGTGTGTTATGTCCCCCTGCAAATTGACCCCCATAAAGAATGAAAAAGGGAATTGCATAATTGTGTCTTGTTTAGTTTCCTTTTGGCCCCCCCTTCTCTTCTCTTCTCCCCCTCCTTTCATGAAAGGGAGGTGGATGATGAGGAAAAGCACAGTTTTGAGTTTGCCCCCACACAGCCCCTCTTAATCGAATCATATTTCTGTTCTTTGATGGTAGGTGTAAGTTAGAAGCACCTAGACATTGCTATCAACTGCACCATTGCCAGATTGCCCCATACCTAACAGCAATGAACCGCCTTCAACACCGTCATTTTTTTGATTCAAAATCCTCCTCAACATTCATCCTAGATTAAGCAAAGTTTCTTGTTTATTATATATAGACTTTGTTTCTTCTCTCAAATTCAACAATTGATCCGTCTTTGAGGACTTAATTAATGTCTATGCATTTACCTTGGTAGTTATGTTAAGAGGAAAACTTCCATGTAACAGATGAATGAAACATCTTTCTACAACACTCATCAAGTAAAAACCTTACACACGCATCGTCACTATGGTGTATGTAAGTTTTTCTTCATGTTGAGGGCCAATGATGACAGAATCAAATTTCATGATATCGCAACCCTAAAAAATACGAGTTAAAATTTTCAATTAACGGAGAAATGAAACATATGCGTCTATAACATTCATCAAGTAAACAACTCACACGCCTTGTCACTATAGGGTATTTAAGTTTTTCTTCACGGTGAGGGCCAGTGATGACAGAAGCAAATTTCATTGAATCCCAACCCTAAAAAAAAGGAGGCTCTAAAAAGCATGCTCAATGAGTTGTGCCACAAAGTGAAGGTGGTGTCAAATGGGTTCATTGATTTGCATTGACAGGCATGCTACAAGGTGAAAGTGATAGTTTAACTGATATGTAGACCAAATCGCTGCTGAGTTTGCTTGCTAGTGCGTAACACGGCATCTTGCAACAATGTGGATGATATTTGTCATGAATTGGCAATTTTTACATTAATTGTGATTTATGATGGCCTCTTTGATTGAACAATACATGATGTTAATTCATTGGTGTCAACTCAGACATGATAAAATTTTCAGCACTTTCACAAATCATATCCTTAAAGTTTTAAAGAAAAGTAGAACTTTGCGGAGCTCCAAATCCACATTTATCAAACACTAATAAATGTCTGATGTGAAATGTGTAGTGTGACATGGCCTTTTTTGGAGCCTAATTTATAGGATAAAAGATCTACAATAGGATAAATGAACCCACAATCCCTAAGGGAAAGAAGGAACGATACAATAATTCAAATCCTAGACAAGTAGTTTAGAAGTACAAAATAAAATCAATAGGACAAGAAAGCAAAGTTATTATGTCATCCTAACATCCGCGTGTTATTATCGTGTGGGGGTGGAAATGAGGGAGGGATAGTATAAAATATATGGTGTCCGCATATGAGAATTTCTGGAAGAAAGCAAACGCAAAAAAGGAGAAAATTCAATTCCACATTTTTCTCCTTTTTAATTTTTCATTCAATTTTTCAGCGCCAATTCCTCTTGGCTATTACATGTAGGAAATTGCTTGCAACATCACTGATCTCTTTCTTAGACAATCAAAGACTGCCTTGTAAGGAAGAAAGTTTATACAGACCATCTTACTCGAACACTGAAACCTCTCCATTCCAACTGCATGAAGCAATCACATTAGGTATGCTGGGGTGGATAGCAATGTCAATGCAAGCCTGCTCATATGCCTTGATTTTTCTGACAAGCTCAGAAGACCTATAGTCGTAGAAGTATATAGACCCATCAGAGGAGCCCGAGATTAGCTTTTCCCCATCCACGCTAAACACGCATTTAATGGGAAATCCTGATACCCCATGGCTTTCATACCTCTTGTACTTGTTCAGCTTGAAGGGGGGGATTGAAGAGAAGATTGCAATATAATTACCATTTGACTGGGCAACGAAAAATGGTTCAAATGTGTGGCATCTCACACAGGGACATGTGTAGGCTTCCACATAAACCTGATACAGAGGGAATATCAGTTTTATAGGACCTCAACCTAAGGGAATGGAACATGCATGAAGCTATGTGGAACACGCATGAAGCTATGTGATTAATGATCGAACATGTCGCAGAAAAATGGTTGAACAGATAGCAGAAAAACGGATTAATGATAAAAAATGTGGATACAGTAAACACACCATAAAAACGATACATCAACAAAAAAGGGAGCAGCATGGAGCAATGTTTCAATTGATATTGCATAGCAAATTTAATCTCATAATAGCTACTATGCAATTGCCTACGATTAGGTTCTATGGTTTTGATTACAAATATTGCTTTCAAATTTTGATCATACGTTTCTTTCACTAGTAGCAATGTTAGCACCCCACTGTTGAAACCAATTTCTCTCAAAGGTAAATGGAAATGGTACATGGACCTGCATGATTTACAATATTGGCTAACAAAAGCTTTTTAATCCTACTCTAGAAAGATTATTATCTGAAGGACAATATACTACCCTCAACCATTGCTCTTTTGAGAGAAAATTCAAAAGCCAATGTACAACAATTCTAGTTTGAGCTTACTCTGAAGTATTGAACATTTACTGTTTCTTACTTTCAACAGTTTATCATCAATATCCCTGACGTGATGGAACCCACATTTAAGAAGACTTATAAAAATGAGAGCTGACTAAAAGTTGCCAAAACACGTTTTCTATGACATAATGAATTAAAACTAAGTCGTATGAATATTACCTATTTGAATGAAGTCAATTCATATTCTATACACTATTCAAATTATAAATGATGACACACAAAATTTACATTATAATAATTATATTATATTTTATAGACTAAAAGGCTTCAGAACCCTTCACTTCTGTACTCCATAGGTATTGCCATGAGAATAAAAATCCACTGGATGCTTAAAACTGAAAAGTTTGTTTTTCAAATTGTGAATCGTTTATATCAGACATGTGTCCAAGAATATTCTTATTCAATTGTTTGGTAATGTGCCAAAAGGAAAGTTGATGAGTGCCCGAGTCCAACATGAGTACATCAGATTAAAACTGTCCATGCAAGAACCATTATCAAGTGATGAAAGCAGAGCAACTGAGCAACAAGAAATATCCGAGTTGAACCTTAAGCATTTTATCAAACAAACCTAATCATTACGTAGTGAAAAGTATTATAAAATAAATTAAGATCTCATTAATGCTTCAGTATCAGAATAAAAAATATGGGTCCTATGATATGTATAGTACTACCAAATCCTGCATAACAAAATTAATTAAACCTATCCTACAGAATCTTTCTTTGAAAAAAGAAAGAAATGAGTAATTAACATTTAGTGTGAATCACTTAAAACTGACTTCATTTTCATGTCTGAATATTTCATAAGAATACATCTTCTTTCTAATCCAATGAGCTTGATGTATTTAAAAGATACTGAAATATATGTTTGCCAACAACCATGGTTTTTTTGCTGCCAAAAGAGAATTATCACCTTCTGAGCATTAAACAAGCACATATCATGATGTTTATTTACTTTGCTTACTTGAAATCAAATGGAGAAGGAATCAGAATAGGAATCATAATGATGCCTTTTCAGTTTTTCTAACTACCAGGAATTGGAAGCAGAATCATGATGATTCCAATTTAAATGTTTATTAACTTTCAGGAATCAAAATCAAAATGAGTCTGATCACTAATCTAGTACAAAATAAAATATTTTAACTACTGACTAATAAATATTTCAAATGTCAAAAAGCACGTGTTATGACTCCAAAGAAGAGAGAGATCCTAACATAGGAAATTTCTATAGTTACGACACGACCCTTGAACAGATTATGTGCAACATATTCAACATGAATCGTGTCACGTAGATGAGCTGATGCAGCCAACATCTTTAGTATCTCTTTCATCATTAAGAAGATAATTACAAAAGGCCTTGTATTATATCTACATTTTAAGTATACAATGCATGCTAACCAAATTAACTCATTATAGGCAGGTCCAAGTCTCACAAGCGTTGAACAGAAGACTAGATGATAACATATAATGAAATCTAGAAAGGTCAAATAGAAGAGGATTTCCAAAAAGACTGTAAAACAACGTTACAAGGATGAATGCAAATTCTTACAGGATAATGCAGAATTAATGTACATACAAGTTCTGCTCAATATATAAACAGGATATGCAGGGGCAACCATATCTGTAATCAATTGCGTAAGGATGTAATTTTTATAAATACATGAAACACACTGCATTTGCAACACATATTGAAGCAAGAACTGGAAGAAGTCTCTTACCTGATTAGAGAGTGGAACTTGTCGTGAAACATCCCAAACAACAATAGAATTTTCACTAAGGTTGCGTCCAGATACATCACTAGACGATATAATCTGCTTGCCATTCGTGGTGAATTCAACATCAAGGATGGGATCGTGACCTCGAACGTATTCATGGACCACCTTGCCATTTCTAACATCCCACAACCTCAGACCGCCTTTGGACCCCCCAGAAACGAAGAGGTTGAAATTATCAGGATGGAATTTAACAACACTAACAACTTGATCCTCCTTATAAACCTGAGTCTCTATCCCCCTTTCAACATCCACTAGCTTTGATGAGGAGTCATATCCACAAGAAAGCACAAACAACCCTTGCCCCGACCATTTCACATCTTTGATAGCAGCATTGTGAAAATTCAAAACACGGGCTACCTTCTGATCACTGCTCCACACATTCCATATGCAGATTGTTTGATCCATCGAAGCAGATGCAAGAAGATGAGCTGTAGACTAACTCCAATGAACAGATCAATAAGGCAAGTGAGCTTTAAATGCAACTGGCATATACAAAATAGAATATTGCTTGTTTAAGGATTTAATCTAAACAATAGACAAAACAACCTTCTACTCAAATTAATAAACCAATAAATTTAATCGTCAGAAGTATTATAAGGGCATCCAAGAACCAATTTTTATAGCAAAATTCAGTGCCACAAGACCACTAATCCAAAAGGGTAAGTGTCAATACAAGAGTTGGTGAACAAGCAGAGCTTACCATGAGTTGGTGACCAATGTACAGCATTAACAGCTTTGGTATGTCTGCTTAGAGGCACAGACATTCTTTGAGGCATCTGGCCAAGCTGTGCACGACCCTTTTTTGCTTTGTTTCTCAACAATGACTTAATATCACGAGGAACATCAGAATCCGAAATACTCCCAAAAACTGCCAGCAACAACAACATGACTGACTACAACAGTATACCATACGCATATGCTATGCAAATATGCACATGAATGTGACATTGAAAGCTTCAGTGAACCCGTCATGAGCATTTCTTTTTCTTCCAAATTTAGTAATTTACGTTCTTAAGTTTCTACAAATAAATAAAAAAACGTGAATTTATGAATATTTCCAAATGGAAAGAACAAAGTACCAGGAGAGGTTGTCAGCAGCAAAGCATCCGGGTTCGGGTCGGAGGCGGTAGGTTGGGAACCCAAGAGAGAGCGCTCTCTCTTGGATACGTATCTACCAGGAACCGGAGCTTCTATATGGCGGGCCGGGAACTGGGTTGAGCCCGACAGAGGATTCTGAGTTTTAGTATGTGTAAATGGGTTAACGGGTTTGAGCCGCTTCGAATTCGGGGGCGTGAAGTTTTCGGGTCTGGGTTGTTTAGCCGATTCTTCTTCCTCTTCTTCGTTGTCTGAGGCGTTTGAGTATGCGTTGCAGAGAAGATCCATGTCTCAAGTCTCAAATCCAGGAGCTTTGCTGCTTCTCAAATTCTCATTGCCTTTTATCCTCTGCCATCGAGGTGGAAGCTGCGGCTACTCTTACCAGCTCAATCAATTGGTCTTTTGAGGTGTTTGTTAAGATTGTTCACTGTTTCAAGGGAGACCCACTTATGCCTTGGGCTCTTAAGCAAATATATGAGAGCAGAGCCTTACTGAAGTTGGGCTCAAGCATCTTGAAGACTCGTTTATAGTTTACAATACAACACAGTTGGCCCGTGATTTTCTTCAACGATAGTTGAGGGTGGGGAAATCAAACATATGATCTCAAATGCATGGATAAATAAATAATGCTAGGTTTATCATATTTTTTATACCATATTGTATACCACCTCTGTGTATAACCTCTCTAATATATTAGAGAGGTGGTACACAATGTGGTATGAAAAATGTGGTAAGTCTAGCATTTTTCTTGATAAATACTTTTAAAGAAATGCTAAACTTACCACATTTTGATCATACATTTTTATATCACATGATGTGGCATGTCCATATCATATGCCACATCAATTAAATCAATGAAGTGTATTTTAATAAAGAAAGTTTAATTAACAGTTTTTTTAAAAGTGTTAATAAATCATAAAAGAAAAGAAAATATTAAATAATTTTAATATCTGCCACATAAGGTGGTATGAGAATATAGTATACAAATGAAGTAAGAGTATCATTATTCATACTTTTTACCCCAAGTCTAGATCTTTTGTCCCCATTTTGTTTGTCCCCATTTTGTTTGTCCCCTCCCTGTACTTTATCTAAATTTTTGACACATGCCCTTTCAATTAACCCTAACATAACAATATTAGATTTTAATAAAATTAAAACTAAGGCTTAAATGCCAAAATGGTCCATGTGTTTTATCTATTGGCCAATTTAGTCTATGTATTTTCAATTTGACCAATTTAGTCCCCATGTTTAAAACCGTTAACCAATATAGTCCAATCTGTTAAATTTTCCGTTAAATAAACATTATCCACTTTTTTGTCTTTTAAAACCTATACATCTTTTTAAAATTAATAAAAATTTCAATTAACTTAGAAATTCCCAATTAACAGCACTTGATGGATGTAAAGAAACACTCATATTCAATATCATATCATAAATGACCTTTAAAAAATTGACAAAGGTAAGAGCATTTCTCCAATCTTCCTTAGTTGGTGGCCTTACCCTCTTTTTAGGTCTAGATGCAACCATCCCCTCATCTTCTCTAACCGGTTCATCTTCACCAAACCAAGATACAAATGGGGCATCATCATCTTCTCCCATTCTCACAAAGGTTTTTTCAAACCTTAAAGCGGCATCCAATATCATATATGTTTAATTCCACTTAGTTGGAATATCCAACATACAAGCCCTTTGTAATTCGCTCTTTCAAAACACAAATTTAAATTCCTCTAATATTTGTGGAGAAAATCTTACATATTTAAACGCATTTTTTATTGACAATATGCTTTTCTCTAGTTTTTTCAAGTCATCTTGAACAATCAAATTGACAATATGAGCACAACACCTCACATGCATGTACTTTCCTTCCAACACAAGACTACCATTCTTCCAATGACCTATCTTTGACTTCAAGTAATTTATTGCTTTCATGTTTGAAGAAGCATTATCGGCCGTGATTGCGAGTATCTTCTTTAAATCCCAATGAAGCAAACAAGTCTCAAGAAGTTTACCAATTGAGTTCCTCTTGTAGTTAGTAATGACACAAAAGTTCAAAACTCTTTTGTGCAAATTCCATTCACCATTTATAAAGTGTGCCTTGATCACCATGTAATTTATGTTTTGAACATTTGTCCAAGTGTCCGTTGTGAGGCACACTTTATGTGATGCTAATTATCATTTCAACTTTTGTTTCATCTCATCATACATAACTATAAAATGTCTTACAAGTGTCCTACGAGATGACACTTGGAAATGAGGTTTCAATGATTAACAAAATCTCCTAAACCCTTTACCTTCAACCACACTAAAAGGCAACTTATCCATCACTACCATTTCTACACAAGATCTTAGCCAATCTTCTTTAGTATGCCTGATTGTTGAAAGACTATCAAGTGCTTGGTCAAAAGACAAAATCTTTTGTCTTTTATCATTGTCAACCCTTCTGGGGTATTTCTTACATAGAGACTCAATATGTTTCCTCAAACTTGATGTCCCATTCAAGTTGGGGTCTGCGACATAAGTAATAGAGCAATACTTGCAACTAGTGGCGAAGCCACAATGGGGTTGCACGACCTCTTGGAAGCCATGGAAATTAGCTTAGAGGTCCCTTGGAGCTGCACACCAAGTGGTCGATGAAATGACTGAACGAAGGAAGGGTTTGCAACTGGAGAAGAAGGCTGCGCGAGGGACGGTTTTTTTTAATGACTTGCCCAAAACGACGTCATTTTGGGCCAGGTTTGAAACCACAAAAAAAAAAAAAAAAGAAAAGGAAATTGCCATCGTATCCTTCTCTCCACAGCACAAATTCCTCCATTCTAAACCCCCAATTTTTTTTTTGTTTTCTCTTCCAAACCCTAAGTTCCCAACTCCCCCAAAACCCTAAACTCCATCTCCTCCCTTGCTGCAGCCACTGGGGTGCCTCTGTGCTACCGTGTCGTCGCCGTGTGGTGGTGCTGCAGTTACTCTATTTGTTTTACTCATTCTAATTGTAAAATTTCACAATTCAAGTAAGTTCTAAACCCTATGGAAGCAATGGAAATTAGCTTAGAGGTCTCTTGGAGCTGCACACCAAGTGGTTGACGAAATGATTGAAGAAGGAAGGGTTTGCAATTGGAGAAGAAGGCTGCGCGATGGACTGTTTTTATAAAATAAAAAAAAATGACTTGGCCAAAACGACGTCGTTTTGGGCCAGGTCTGAAACCAAAAAAAGAAAAGAAAAGAAAAAGAAATGGCCAGCGTATCCTTTTCTCCACGACACCAATTCTTCCATTTTGAACCCCCAATTTTTTTTTGTTTTCTCTTCCAAATCCTAAGTTCCCAACTCCCCCAAACCCTCAACTCCATCTCCTTCCTTGCTGCAGCCACTAGGGTGTCTCTGTGCTACCGTGTTGTCGCTGTGTGGTGGTGCTGCCAGTTATTCTCTAAACCCTATAGAAGCCATGAAAATTAGCTTAGAGGTCCCTTGGAGCTGCATACCAAGTGGTCGACGAAATGACTGAAAGAAGGAAGAGTTTGCAACTGGAGAAGAAGGCTGCGTGAGGGACTTTTTAAAAAAAAAATGACCTGGCCAAAACGACATCGTTTTAGGCTAGGTCTGAAACCAAAAAAAGGAAAAAAAAAAGAAAAAAAGAAATTACCGGCGTATCCTTCTCTCCACAGCACAAATTCCTCAATTCTAAACCCCCAATTTTTTTTGTTTTCTCTTCCAAACCCTAAGTTCCCAACTCCCCTAAACCCTTAACTCCATCTCCTCCCTTGCTGCAGCCACTGGGGTGCCTCTGTGCTACCGTGTCATCGCCGTGTGGTGGTGCTGCCAGTTACTCTCTTTGTTTTACTCATTCTAATTGTGAAATTTCACAATTCAAGTAAGTTCTAAACCCTATGTTACTATGTATGATATATTTAATTTAATTGAAACCCAATTCAAATTTATTTTGATTATATTGGTGGTTTGATTATATTGTGAGTTTTTATTTTCATTATTTTGTATATGTAGAATATATTTAATTTAATTGAAATCCAACTCATATTTATTTTGATTATATTGATGGTTTGTTTATATTGTGAGTTTTTATTTTCATTATTTTGTATATGTAGAATATATTTAATTTAATTGAAATCCAATTCATATCTATTTTCATTATGTTGATGGTTTGTTTATATTGTGAGTATTTATTTTGATTATTTTGTATATGTAGAATTATTATGGAATGGTTTTTTAAGAGAAAGTCATCATCGGGTTCGGGTAGTTTGGATAATGTTGATAGTTCAAATAATGTTGGTCGTTCAAGAACTCCAAGTTCAAGACAAAGTCAATTAGATGGTGTTTTGGGTAATCTTCAAGCGGACAATTATAGCTTGTAATGTTGTTTCCGTTATGAATTATGAATGAAAGTACTATGATTTCATTTTCAATATTTTTTTCCATCCTAAATTTTTATTTGGACTATTACACTAAGACCCCTTGTGGTAAGATTCCTGTCTTCGCCACTGCTTGCACCTAGCTCTCTTTTTACACATTGAAGATTTTCTCCCATCCTTCTTCACACTCTCAACCACATCATCATATTTTTCAAAGTGATCCCATACCTCCGATTTTTCTCTTGATGATTTTCTAGTCTCAGAATGAGGTAATCATGGAAAACCACTCGATTTTTCTCCCATCATTCTTCACACTTGCACCTAGCTCTCTTTTTACATATCGAAGATTTGCTCTCATCCTCGCACTCTCAACCACATCATCATATTTTTCAAAGTGATCCCATACCTTCTATTTTTCTCTTGATGATTTTCTAGTCTCAGAATGAGGTAATCATGGAAGACCACTCGATTTTTCTCCCATCCTTCTTCACACTTGCACCTAGCTCTTTTTTTACATATCGAAGATTTGCTCTCATCCTCACACTCTCAACCACATCATCATATTTTTCAAAGTGATCCCATACCTCTGATTTTTCTCTTGATGATTTTCTAGTCTCTGAATGAGGTAATAGTGGAAGACCACTCGGTTGAGGAGGTGTTTGGGCTTAAGGTTGGGTTACTGGTAGGCTAGGTGATGGTGATGATGCGGATGCGAAAGAAAATCATACTTCATTACTGTTATTAGGCCATTGTTCAAACTGGTCCATCCCTCCTTTAATAAGAACCTAATATCAAAACAAAACCAACTTAGCAGCAACATACCCTAGTTAATAATTACGCAAGACTTGTAGAACCTAAAAAGCAATTAAACAAAAATCATAACCTAACAATCCAAAAACCCAAAAGTCAGAACCAAAACCTAGATTTAGAACACAAAAATATACTAATCTACACAAATCTACTTTAGAAAAAATAAATTTCATAAAAACAAAAACCAAACTAATAGAAACAAATTTCAATTCCGATTCAGCAAAAACAAAAACAGAATTCAGTACGAAACAAATTCAAATCATCATCCATTAATAAACATCATTATATAAAGAAATCTATTAAAACATATTTCATTATCAAACAAATTCAAATTATCAACGTTCTCATCAATTCATCATCAATTTATTTCTCATCCATTCGAATCATCAATTCTCAATACATCATCATCATCATCATCATCATCATCATTTCTTGTCATCTTATTTCATCATGATAAAACATATTTGATTATAGACTACAAATCATCTTGAATTCATGAATTCTCAATTCAAATCATCACATGAAGATATCAATCCATCAAACCATCATCAGATGAAGATATCAACAACACAACACAAACATGCCAGTCAATTACAATAATTAATAAAAATAAAAAGAAATGAAATCAAAGGGATAAAAATATATATATCTTTGGGAACAACAACACAAACAGTTGCAAGCCTAATTCCAAGCAACAACAACAACAACAATTTGAAGCCCCTGTCACAAATGGAACAGATATTAGAATCAACATGCCCGAATTGAAACCCTAAAGAACAAATCCCTAATTTGATACCCCAACCCAAAATCCATAACTGAAAGCCCAAATTGAAACATGTCAATCAATTCAAACCCCTAATCGTAAACCCTAATTGAAACCTCCAATTTGAAATTAAAATAAGAGAGCTATTCCAGTTCAAAAAGAGGGAAGAAGGAGAGGAAGAAGTTCTTACCTAAGCTGTGTCGTCGTCGTCGGCAAATGAGCAGTGAGGGAACAAGGAGTGAGGAGCTGTGTCGTCGGCGTCATTATCCTGTCTCTGTTTGTGCGTTGCATTTCGTATCGAAGAGGAAGGCAAAGAGAAGAGAGTCGAGACAGAGAGAGAAATGAAAAAAGAAAAAGAAAAAAAAAACCTAAGTCGATTTAGGCTTAGCAGCGCTTAGGGAGGAAACGTTACATGCAACCAGTTTTATTGTAACACAATAGAATTGGCCGAAATAATATATTAATATATATTATATATTATATATTATAATAAAAATATATATTAAATATGGTAATCGATCAGGTTCGGTCTGGTCTGTTGCTTTGAGTTGTGAAATCGAGATCAAGATAAGTTGAAAATGGTCTGGTTCGGTTTGGTTGCGATTTGTTGACTTTTTAGTCAATCAATTTTTGACAGTTTTTTCCCATTCGGTTTTGCTCGGTTTTGCGGTCTCAATGCCCACCCTTACTTTTGGCTTCCATCGACTTTCTGGGAAACTACGCAGGGTTTTAAAGTGAAAACACGGGAAATCAAGGTAAACCCATTACAAAATTAGACTGAAACAACCCAAGTGAAATTAATAGAAACATGGGATTTGACCTTGGCTCTGTGAGGATGATGCTGAAGCTAAAGCAAGTAATGTTGCAACCCCTTCTTTGCAAAATTGCAATCGACACTATGCTTTCATTAAAACACAACATTCGAAAAAGGAAGAAACATGAAAGATAAAAAAACAACATGAGGTAGTAAAGAGGCGATGGGATGTTCAGTGGTTGGAGAAATGGGAAAGGGTTTAGTTCTCTTGAGAAATGGAGATTTGGGGTGGATAGAGTTGCGGTAGTGAGTGTGGCTTGGGGAATCGGGGCATTGAGGTGTGGGTGGGTAATAAAGTGGTTGGGAGGTGGAGGTGACAGGGTTATGGGTTGTTGCTGAAAAGAAAGAAAGAAGATAGAAGCGTGGTGGCGGCTGGTATTAGTGGGCCGGAGGTGGATGGGATTGGATAGCGGTGCCTTGTTTTTTGATTTTTTTAATCTCATTTTGATTTCTTTAGTTATTATTTATTTATTTAAAAATTGAATCCAATCATTTATATTATGTTTTAAAACCTTTTTAACATCAAATTAACGGATTGTACTATATTGGCTAACAGTTTTAAACATGGGTACTAAATTGGCCAGCAAGGTAAAACACATGGACCCTTTTAACATTTATGCCTAAAACTAATAAAAACTAGTATTTAAGGAAAATCAAAAAACCCAGACCCAATAGCCACCAAAACTCTCACCCACCCTGTTGGCGGCGACCCCTCTTCTTCCGACCATCCACCTAATCCCGTCAGCTACCCCTGCCGACCACCCTATAAAACCCATCTCCCTTCTCACCATCAACCAAAAATAAAAAACAAAAAATCCCATTTCTCGCAACACGACAATTGTCATCAGAAAGTTTCATTTTATTTTTCAAGTCCAAAGTCTCCATTTTTCTTTTGAGTGTTTATGAGTGTGATCAAAGTCACTTAACAATCCATGGACACCAAAATCGGAGTGCTTTAAGTTTGCAAGCCTGTAAGCAATGAAGTGGGCATCCTCTACCAAACGGCGCCGCTATGGCAACTCCACCGTGATCAACTCGTCCGAGGCCACTCTGGGTAGCCACCTTGTTCACCGACCCGTCCAAATCAGCATCACCGATGTCTTCATTGTGCCCAGTGACTTTAACTTGACCTCATCGCAAAGCCTGTGCTTACGAACATTGCCTGCTGCAACGAGTTCAACACCGGCTACGCTCACTCTCGTGGTGTCGTCACTCTCGTGGCGTCAACGCATGTGTTGTTACTTTCACTGTGGGCAAGCTCAGTATTCTCAATGTGGTCGCTGGAGCCTACAGTGAGAACTTGCCTCTGATTTGTATAGTTGAAGGCACTGGTGGATCCATGAATTTTTCAGAGGAGGTGCAACATTCAAAAGCTAAATGCTCATTAAAAAAAATGTAAACAATAAAATCCCTTATAATTTAACTTGACGAAAATAAATATCAATTAAATATAATAAAAATGCATATAAATTTATCAATTAAACAAATAAATCAAAATACATACTCAAGTCGTGTGCCGTGCAGTCTCTTTGAATTTGCTACTAATTATATGAATACAGAAAGTGCCAAATAAAAAAAATGAATATATAGTGTAAATTACTCAAATGGTCCTCAAATTTGTACTCAATTTACATTTTGATCCTTCAATTAAATTATTCGTTCAAATGGTCCATTAACTATATATTAATTGCTCCATTGGTCCTATCGTTACATTTTGTCAATGTTGTTGTTAAAAATGAGGGCAAATTGGTCATCTCTCTCTCTCTCTCTCTCTCTCTCTGTGCAATCACCCACAAGCTCCAACCCCCAAACCCATCCCACAACCACTCTCCACCCAAACCCATCCAACAACCACCCTCCACCCTAGGCCCATGAACCCAAAATCCAAGCTCCTCCCCACCCTCCACCCAAGCCAACAACTATAGAAAAAGAAAAGAAAAAAATCTTCCACAAACCCTCTCCCAAAAAACCCAGAACTCCAACTCAACAAACACCCAGACCCTCTCCCCCTCCCCTTTAATTTCCCTTTGTTGTTGAGAGACAACCACCCACCGCCCTTCTCCCCACCTCATCACTCGCCAACCCCACCTCCCAAAATCACAACCACTGTCAATTTCTCACCCTCCAAGTACAAGTACCGGTTCTTCGGCCAAGACGCCGAAATTGCTGCAAGGATTTTGGGGATTTATGCCATCAATATCAAGGCCAACACTCCTACCACTCACTTGACCAAAAAGGCGAGCAATTTCTTCACCAACACTCAGACCACCGCCAAACCATCCTTCAACCAGCTCACCTGCAGTATCCTGATCCCCATTTTCCAGAATTCCGTCACTCTTTTGCCTACTTATTTTTTGCCTATGTTGATCCTCTTCAGCTCCACCACCATTTTCGCCATTGCCCACCTCCTTAGGAGCTTTCCTCTTCCTCTGCGTCTCTTCAGCAACCTTCTCCATCCTCCTTTGGGTCCTAGCTCCTCAGCAGCAGCAGCAAGTAGACATACCGCTTCAGCTTTTCGCACAAACCAAGTTATTACACCAAGGAATGATCAAAACGCCACCTTGAAAAATGAAACAAAACAGCTAACTGTTATCAAAGATCAGACCTTTGTTAGTATTATTTTGGACATTAATTGTTGGGCCGGATGGTTGAAGTCCATTAACAGACCATCTTTTACAAATGTAGTAATTGGAGAGGTCTGTGGGGAATGAGGGAGAAGAAATTGAAGGGAGAGGGTTTGGGTCTCATGATTTTTTTTTTCTCTTTTTCTTCAATTATTTTCTAATTTTGTATTTATTTTAACCCTATTTTATTTGTTAATTATGAAAAGTCATATATACCCTAAAATTTGGTTAAATTTAACAGAAAATTAGACGGTAGGATCAATGAAACGATTAATATATAGTTAATGGACCATTTGAACGAATAATTTAATTGAGGGACCAAAATGTAAATCGAGTACAAGTTTGAGGACCATTTGAGTAATTTACCCTATATATATTATACAGTCCTGATCTCTTGGACTACAGGGGTCCAAGAGATTTGTGGTCACACACCGTTGGATGTAAATTCAACAGTTCACTCACTCTTGCACTCCTTTTAAGAAATTTTTTTTGAACCATTGGATTAATATCCAACGGTGAGTGACCATAATCTCTTGGACTCCTGTGGTCCAAGAGATCGAGACTGATATGTTATATAAGAAAAACAAAAGAAAAAAAAAATCAAAACAGCAAGCAGTGCTGCAGTGGCGTGAGAGCCTCTTCACCTTGGATTGGATATGTAGTATTATGATTTACTGTTGATATCTTACAAGTTGCAAGAACTTGGACTCCTTTGTATACTGATTGATTTCCGTGGAGTGGAGGGTAAGGCTTGAGCATGTTTCGTCTTTCATTTTTGTTGTTGTAATTTTCAAAATTTTGCCCTGGTCCAAATGACATCGTTCTGGCAAAGAGGTTAAATTTACTTAAAAAAAATTGGAAACGCGCGTAGCGCATCAGTACAACAACGCAGCAGCAAAAATAGAAGCTTCACTAAGGCATTTCAACGCGTAGTTGGTAGGCAGCTCCAACGCAGACCAGAGGTGCAAACTCACCACCTCCAAGGTCTATTCTGCTGATAGGAGGTGCAGCTATACTCACTTGCGCCTTTGTGGGTTCACTATTGATTGGAGGACCAAACTCTAGTGACTATGGAAGCAGGATTCTTCACCACACTAGTATTATTGGGTTGCCTGATTTTAGCCAAGAGCTTAAGTGCCCGACAAAAAAAAGAAAAAGAAAAAGGGGAGACATAGAAAATGAAGCTTTGTTAGTCGTGGGGAGGAGAGGGGGTCATCGCTGGCGGGGTGGGGTGGCTGACGGTATTGGGTGGGTGGGAGTTTTGCTGGTTGTTGGGTCTGGGTCTTTTGATTTTCCTCAAATAGTTTTTATTAGTTTTGATTTTATTAAGATCTAACATTGTTATGTTAGGGTTAATTCAAAGGACATGTGTCAAAAAGGTAGATAATTACGGGACAAGGAAGGGACAGACCAAACATGGGTACAAAAGATCAAGACTCCGTATTAGAATAATATATTGTAATTGAAACGTTATTATTGTAATATGTTAGTTATAGCCATACATAGAGTAGTTCACTTGATATAGGTGGACAAATCCAAATTAATCCCTAAGATTGAGGATCACGCTATGATAACTTTGTAATATTAGTAGTATATATTTTGATGTACTTTACTATTGTCAATATAACAAAACCTTTCAACCAAACATTCTTTACAGTCCTTAACCCCTTGTACTATAAGTTCCTTGCGAATGTGAATAGGATACAATTTAGATGGGTTGATGTGATATTGCAAAAGTTTCATTCACATTGTAAAGATAAGATGGGTTAACTCTATGTTCAGATAATTGGCTTGTTGACTTCCTTTAATAAATAAAAACACATTAGCTTGTTGATATTAACTTGGGATTCGTTTTTGGTTTTTGGTTACAGATGGAGAGAATATAAGGGAGAAAATGAGAGATGAAGAAGGGTAGAGGAAGAGAGGTGGGAGAGATGATGTTGAAGAAATGTGTATGGAATTTACATAAAATTAAAACTAAAAAACACTTTAAAATTTTTTCCATCTTCATTTCTCCCTCATCCTTCCCACATGCTCCCTCCACCCTCTTTCATATATCTCTTTTGCTCCATGTATTTCTTTTGTATTTCTAATAAGAAATGGCCCGTTTGATAACCATTTGAACTTTAGTTTTGAGTTTTCATCTTTTGTGTTAGAGTATAGAAGAAAATGAGAGTGATGGAGAGAGGATGAGAGGGGAGGATGAGAGGGAAGAGTAACAAAAGTTCAAACAATCTCAAATAGATTTAAATTTTTTGCTTTTTGTTTTCACTTTTGTAACTCATTCCTCTCATCTTCCCTATCAATCCTATCTTCACTCTCTTTCTCACTTCCATTCTCTTTCTTTTTCCTTTATACTCTAGCACAAAAAATGAAAACTAAAAATTGAAATTGAAATGGTTATCAAACTATCCCCAAAAGGTTGCCAAACAAGCCCTTCAATTATAAATTTTAAAATATTTTAATAAGGCAAAAGGAAAGAGAAAGGAAAAAAAAAAAAACTATTTTCATTAATTTATAAATTTGATATAGTAAGTTATTTTTATTTTTATTTTTCATTTGTTAATAGTTCGAGAAATGGTTTTTGCATATGAATCCTTGAGTGTGCTAGTGGCTGCCATTTGGGTCTTGCGCTCATAATGATCCAGAAGATACAACTTTGTGGCCATGGGCATGGGTGTGAAGCTTCCCCTAAACTCAATCTGGGAAGTGGGTATATTTTACAGCCCATGGCAAGCCCAAAGGAAGAGATGAGGGCGACGTTTAGAATTAAAGTGAAAAAGATAAAGAGAAAATAATGATGGTCATGTGATTTTGCTGGGAAAATGTAGACGACAACTTGGAGTATGAAAACTAGTTTGAACAGAAATCAAAGATAAGGCAGAAGGGAAGAGCGCCTTCATCAGTATCCATCATGACAGCTGAAGAAATGGTCCATATCCAAAGCCCTTCTCTTCGTATTTTCATCATGATGAGGCCTTTAAAATTATATCTGAAAGCTCCCATACACTTTCCCTCATTGCTTTTGCAACCCAAAAACATCTCCTTAAAATAAGGGCCAGCTCCAAAAATATCCTATAAATTTCAATGACGCCAATCTGAGGTCATGCTGTGTGCACCTGATTATCGGGTAATTAGGAGCTGAATGAGTCTATGATACAAATACTCTTTCTAATATAAATTATTGGTTCTAACCATGTACTTTTGTGTTTAATTTTAACTTAAGCATATACAATTAGAGCTCGTTTAAGAGTGCATGTCTCAACAATTAACACAAAACGAGAGTTTTGCTCGTTATAGGACTCGACCAAACATCTCACGACACGAGCTGACGACAATCATGCAACACCTGTGTGAAAGTAATTTTGGAAAGACCAAAATCACTTATGGGGAGAAGCACCTCCCACTATTCACTTAAAAAAAAAAAAGACAAAAAAAAAGGTGTTCCTCCCAATCATTAATGTACATCACTACACATATACTAACCCACTCAAGAGAGTTTAAGAACATTAAGTGAGTTTCTTTTTTCTGGGTGAAACTTGATTTCTTCCACATATATATATATATATATATATATGCATATATGTACATATATCAATGCTTAGTTGGTAGATACATGACAAAACATGTGTTACATATAAAAGTGGTATTATTGGAAAGTAGACTTGGATTTAATATTCCACAGACCAGAGGAGAAACTAGACTCCTGATAACATAATTTGCAGAATTTTTCTCTTTCTTTTTGAGTGAGATGCATGTCATCACTTCCTACTAATCGCTTTAAGTTGTCAAGAATAAGAAATTGCCATAGAGCATCAACCACAACCAGAGGACAAGAGAGAAATAATAGAATGGTTGAAGTTTTTTTATATTGTTTCTGGAAAGAAAGGCATAAGAGGACAAGCTATAAATCAGCATTCCAACTTTCAACCCATGTCCTCAAATATTGTAGGATTATAAGAAGAAGGCTCGCAAATACAGATGGGGGGACCAATAATGACCAAGGGAATGTTTCATCGAAGAGGGTCAAGATCCTTGTCAACCCCACCAGGTGGGGGAAGACTCGTTTTGGTGACAAAGCATCATCAGCCCACTAGTCAAATTATTAATTCATGATCATCAACCCATTGAACCAACAACAAACTCTTTTTCTTTCTTTCTTTCTTTATGTTTCAAATGCCACTGAAATTTTCAAACCCCACAAAATTCAAAAACAAAGTCAATGAAAAGAGAGATGGTCGCATAAGGCGCACAAGTAAAAACCTACAACACTAGCTAATGTGAAGGAGGAGGAGGCCCCTTGCTCTAGCATGGCTTACCTACAATTACCAACTAAAAAAAAAAAAAAAAGAGTTTAGGAAAGGTTGGTGAGGATGACAAGAACTTAGACAAGTTTAAAAAGAGGGGATATTTTCACATTTGCTAAATACCACACGTTTAAAACTTAATCAAACTACTAATGATCATTATGACAATGCACTTAATTTATATTATTTTCCACTAAGGCAATTTTGTATCTTACTTGAATAAGAAAGTATGGCCTAGGCAGGTCTACGGCTGCCTTGAATTCTTTTTTAGTTGTTATATGTATAAATATCTGTTATATTTATACATATCCATAAAACTTTGTCCTTTGGAGAGCCAACTTTTAGAAAGTTGGCAAACAGTCTTTCGGCTAGTATTAAACAAATTGTACAGTCTAGATGAACAAAGTGGAAGTCTTAGTTGGTCTCTTTAGGGAAGATTATGTGTGATGGGTGGGTCGTCATAGTGGCTGAGTAAGCGGAAAATAGAATATGAAAATGCATAACATATGTGTTTCTGTTTTGCTCGAGTTTGAAGGATGTTGATGAGGTTTCACCACAAAATTAATTGGCTATGGGGAGAGTAGTCTGACTCTTTATAAGTCTTTACAAAGTTTTTTAACTTTTTAATATGAGACATTTTACCTTCTTATTCTCAGAGTCTTGATTCCTTTTACCGTTATTATGAATTCACCAACATTTTTTTGGGTCAAAAAGAAACAATATATACTGACGTAGCTCAAGAAGAGTCACAATCTTTAAAGAGAACATTGATCCCAAATGAAGTTAGGGGAATCCTCAAATCATAACACATCAGTCTTGAGAGACAATCCATATCTAGCTAGGGTATGGCCACTCCACAATGAATATAGGAGGAGGAGGAGCCATTTCCGTTGACATTATTTAAAATATCTCTGACATATCCTCAATGATAAAGAAAAAGACGGATATGGCATCATTGAGGCACCTTTGCCCGCCGTCGTGGCTAGTTGGCTATGATCCACTAGAAAGAGATGAGAGAAAGGGGAATAGAAAGATTTTATAAAATTAATTTTGTTCTTTTATAGCTTTTTAACAAAGATGAATAGTGTAATTTAAAATTTACAAAAAAATTTGAAGCATGACTGAGTTCGGATTCAAATAGAATCATCTTACAAATTTCATCTCCTTATTACTCCATTTTTATTTTAATGCATAAGTGTTCACATGTAGAGAACTAGTTTGAAGTTGTTAGCTAGCTAAAAAGAAAATATATACGGTCCTTTTTTTTAGGGATTCTTCAAATAATTTTATTTGAGAGACACTCTTTAGGGTCTCCTACAAAAAAAATTTCAATTATCCAAACAATTTATTTTTTAAGTCTACATTCATATATCAATCCCTGCAAAAAATTAAACAAATCGGAAACCATTTCGACATCTAATTGTGTCCTACAAAATCAATGAACACGGTGCTTCAAGAAAGTCTAAAATTTTAATAATTTAATTGAGTGGTCAAATGATATCGTATTCAAGTAATTTTTTTGTAGATATGATCTTTGATTTTTTGACAAGTTGTAGAAATGATCTTTGAATGAATGTCTACAAAATAGACGGTTTGCATTAGTGAAATACAATGCAAAGTAAGTCCTACAAAGGTGTTCCTCAAATAAATTTATTTGAAAAAACCTTGAAAAAAAGCTCTATATATAATTATAGAAAGTATAATATGAATAGGGTTATCTTTTCTTACATGCAAATCAGTTAAATCAAAAGTCAAAACCCATTGATCTGAACCATCCAAATTGCTCCTGACCCTGAAAGTTTGTCCATCCCCATAGTCAACCTCCAAAATCATGCCCGTTGACTTGTGAAATGTTTAAATAACATATTGACTTGTGACTTAGCAAAACGCATGGCCCCATTGGATCGATGATCACTACTAGAATACATCACATCAAAAAACTGAAGCTCCATTAACATTTAGCTAGCTGATTAATTAGTGAATTAAGCTAAGCTCCAATCAGTTAATCTAGTTTGGAATAAAAAGAAGACTAATTATAAGTTTGGTGAATGTCTTCCACAAACTAGACCTACCCATTGAGAATGGAGGGCGTGTACGCGGTGCGTGCATCACTCTATTAACTTGTGTGGTTGACCTAAAAAAATAATATAAAATATTAGTAAAAAAGTGTGAAAGATGAGTAAATTAGTCAGATTAAAGCAGCTTTGGATTGACAAAAATTCATGGACCTAAAATAAAGTTACAAAGGTGAGGCAGTATAGTTTAAATTTGCGCAAAGTTTTCTTGTATTTGCATGCTGCTCAATGCTCAATGCTCAATGCTCATGTCATGTGCTTTGTATTTGCCGTCTCTGTCAATCAAATGTGACCCGAAACCAAAAGACCCCACATACATGGTCAGCTCATCATCCTACTTCTTCAACTTCACGGTCTCTCTCTCTCTCTCTCTCTCTCTCTCTCTCTCTCTCTCATACGAAGGATGTCACTACTTTGTGTCTCAATCCCCTGAGTAAGCATCTTTCAATTTGTCAGCTTGCACACCTCAAGCTTACTGCGATATGACATCATTCTCTTTTATTTTCACATTGGACAACCAATGACCTCCTCCGAACATGAAATCGCACCAAGCTAGAGGCTACCTGTATCTAATAAAAAATTCTAATTGGCGAAAAAAAATTATGTTGACATGTTTACTAACTTGAAATCGGAGTTAGTATGAATTAGAATGATTGTTTAAGACTCCTAATTACCAGGAATCATAATACTACTATCCTTTTATTATAGAGTCTCACTCATAATCAGGATTGTGATTGCGAATTTTATGCTGGTCTCACTCTTGTTTTTTATTCTCAAAGTGTTAGTAAACACTATAATGACCTTGAATAGGACTGTCTCCCATTTTCTGTTAGTAAACATGTCATTACTTCCTTACCTTGATCTTTCTTCTTATTATTGAACATGTGTCGAACTGTGATATGTTAATAAGGATGAATGGTTTCTTTCCAAACAAAGAGACAATTATGTTCCTATAAGAAACGAAATTGTCCTAGCTACTTCTTAAACTCTAATGAGAGGAGAGGAGTTCTTTCACTTATTGTCTCCAAATCGCATACATGATTTTCAAATTGGTTCTACTGAAGTAAAGGTTAATATCAAATGACGTTTATTTGTAATTATCATGCTTTAAAGTGAAGGAAGTTTTGCAATTATAATGACCATATGATCTGAAGACATTTCTTTGAGAAAGTCTTGAGTTGGACAAAAATTATTGTTTAAAGAAAAGTTTCTCCAAAAATCAATTGAATTCTTCATACTAAAATTTTACAAAAACAAGAGCATAGGATTTGGTAACAAAATATCCCTCCAAAGACAAGGAGGGAATCACACATATTTACATTAAAAAACCTGTAAATAATTACTCAACAAATAGATGAGGCGTTGACAAGAGTTGGTTTGTTTTTGTATAATTACTTGGAACTCTTTGAGTTTTGCTTGTGAACCTTGTTTGATGTAAAAAGTTATTTAAACTTCCGTTGGTTAATTGTACTTTGATTTATTAAATTCAGTTTTTTATTTTTATTTAAAAGACCTTGTGTATTCTTAGGGACGTGAGAATACAATGTCTTGGAATTAGATATTGTACTTTCGCGTGTCTTAGGGTGCACGATGCTGTTACTAACCTAGTTTTGGGGCGTGATAAAAAAAGTTAATGGGAGACAGTGCGTCACTATTCTATTTGTTCATATCACGTACTGTCAATTAGTAATTAAAATTTAGGTAATAGTGTAAAAAAGAAAGAATAATATTTAGTGCCTCTAGTATTATTGTTTAAACTCTCGAATACACTAATGCGATCTCAATCGCATGATTGATTAATTTGTTAACTGATGCATTTTTCATTATACATACATTGTAGCCTAAAAACTCTCGCATTAAGTAGACATATTCATTATCATCGCGAATACTTTTGGTATGTCTCTTTTTAAAGATTCAAGCATTCAAACCCAAACTCGATTTTTCGTGGAGTTGCATGGATTGCAAAGTGATCACACCAAAGATTTTTGTGTGTGTGTAGATATCTCATCACCTATAAATCTGAACATAATTGTACTGGAGTAGTTAGCATATTTAACTAGAAAACATGAGAGAGAGAGAGAGAGAGAGAGAGAGAGAGAGAGAGAGAGAGAGAGAGAGAGAGAGAGAGACTTTTGTCCGTCAGCACAGCAATGAACATTAGGGGCTCGTGTTGAGCACGAAATTGACAAATGTGTAATGGAAGAAATTCAGAAAGGGTTGACTACAATGTGAAAACACATTAAATATTAATAGATCAAATTAGGAAAAGTCGTGAATAATCTATTGAAATTTGACTAAGTTAAAAGTAAGGGTCCAAAAGGTTATTCATCCTTCTCTTTTTATACTTCTTTAAATGATTGATAACATAAATTTGAGCGTTTAAAGGCCGCATTGAGGACTTTCTAACGAAAATTAGGTTGAGAGGAGGAGAGGGATATTTTGGAGTTTATGATAGAATACTTTTTAGTCCAACTTGAATGAATTATGTAAATTCTTCGTTTTAGTAATCGCCCTTGCTAAATTAAGAATTTCTAAAGAACGAGTCGTGCGTGATTGATTAACTGAAGCTCTTCAATTAAACTGTAAATATGAGCAATATTGACAATCAATTCAACAAACTTTCACAAATTTGGTCCTTACAATATGATTTCATCATGTCCCATTTGTTAACCCTAAAACCATGATACCACTTTCAAGTAGTTCATGTCCCATTTGCACCACTTGTTTGATCACCATGTTGATATGTACAGTTTAATTTTGTCTCTCCTTCACACACAAACACACAGAGACAAAAACAAAAAACAAAAAACAAAAAACAAAACGAGGAGTGAGTTTAATGTGATGATTAAGATTAGGGGGATATTTTTTTTGGTGATGAAGACGAGATGGAGGGAGGTGGGTGCATATTATGTGTCATGTGTGTGTTTGGGTAGGCCAAATGATTAGGATGGGAGAAGAATATACAATCCGGTCACTTTCAGGGCTCTGACTCTTAGGGTGGCTGGAATTTTGAAAAAGTAGGTCCCATGTGTCTTCGCACGCTTGCACGCCTCCTGGCCCCCACTCGTTGACTCTGGTTTCCGAAAGTCATAATAATATTAAAAATCTAATCTAATCCCCCACCCCCTGCCGCCTCTTCATCCCCGCGGCCGGCCCTTGTTTTTAGTCAAAATTTAACATGTTTTCATCATATGTGCATTACACGTCAATTTTAGAAATAATTATCTAATTCACTAACTTGGAAAATAGAATTATGATATGTGAATAAATTAAATACTACTACAAGTAATTACAAAGTAAATTGATAGTTTATTACCGATATTGGAAGATTTGTGAGGTTTAAATCTTCCTCCTCACCATTGGCGAACAAAGCAAATTGATTTAATTTTGTTTAATTAAAAATATTTTAACGAAGACTTAGTTAATATATTGGATTATTAGTATGTAATTATGTACATAATTAAGATCACTAGCACTCTCAATATTAAACTTCCTCCCAAATATAATAATTAATCAATAATTTTTAATTTTTATTTTGAAAAAATAGATTTCACAAAATATGAATGTTTGAATTCTATATAATTATTAAATTAAATCCCAACAAAAAAGAAAAAAAAATCTGCAATAATAGCTTAAGTGGTTAATAATAGTTTGTATTTAGTAAAAATATTATATTTTTAAAATGTAAAATTCATAATTAAATTTCTGAAAAATTGACATTATGAAGAAAAAACATATCGAGCATAGAAATTTAACTACACAAATCAATTTCCAAATTTCATTGGCCAAGATTTATATGGAAGTCAACTTGCATGATCTTACGCTTGACTATAGTTAAAATAATCAACTTAAAACACACGCAAACATTGTATTCCAGTTCCAACGGAAGTCATAAAATAATGGTAAATAATTCTACAAAAGTAATTCCACGATAAGAAATGGAATTCGTCATATTAAATGAGTCAGTTTTCCACAAAATAACTTACTTAATTAGCAGTGATCACTAGGTAAACTGTGGACTTCTCAAGCCATAATCTTCAGCTGATGCGACAGTTTGACCCCCTACTGCTAACAAATTTGCTTGCCAATCCTTCGTCAGTAGAAAATTAATACAAAATTAAGTAAAAAGTCAGACGTGTTTTTTGGGTTGAATTGAAAATTCCTTTTTATTAAACAAATATAGATATATAACAAGTTATGTAAAACTTATGTGTAGACAAATACCACCTTTGCTCATATCTTCCGGTAGGCAAATTTTGTGGCCGAAGCTCTGGCGGATCATCTCCCTCCTGCTGCTTCTAGAGCAGTTTTTTTGGGACTACTTGTTTGTGAGTTGCCCTCGTGATTTTGCTTTGTGAACTCTTTATTTCCTTGTCATAAAATAGGGGTCACTCTCACTCCTCTTCTTTTTCTCTCTGTGATTAGGACTTATTTGATAATGTTTACATTTTTCTATTTCTAGTTAAAAACGAGAAAGAAGTGAGAAAGATAAGCAGAAAGATATGGACAACACAAAACGAAAAAGTAAGATGAAAAGAAAAAGTATCTTGTAATTCTCCTATCGTTTGTGTAAAAAAACAGTTATTATTATTCTTGATTATTGGGTTTTAGTTCTCACTATTCTTCCTTCTTCTCTTTAATTAAAAGGAGTGGAAAAGTATAATCAAACGGGCCCGAAGTAAATTACAGCAAAGCCTTACTTTTTGTTTACATAGTTTAAAGAGGTGATTAGGATGATTGTAGGTTAAAAGTGGTATGGATCCGTCCAAACCCAGAAGGCCTTTCTTTATTTCAGCAAAAGCAAGCACTCTCTAGGTGAAGCTTTATAGCTCAGAGGGGTTTTGCTTAAATAATTATGGACCATCAAATCCTAGAAGGCTGGAATGGAACTATTTGCTCATTAGCCAATGGTGCATCAGGACGAGGTGGTCGATCAATATGTACCTATGAATGTACGGGCTAGTACATAAGAAAAAAGCTTCATTTTTTTTTTAAATATGATTGATATGTGGGTAAAAATCATTACCCACCACTATTAATTCTCACTTAATACGGTACATATATGTAGTGGTACTTCGGTTTGTGCTATTATACTGATGCTGATGCTGGTACCTCTTTTTGTGGTACCACTATTGTGGATGATAATAACAAGGCCTTGCGAGAACAATTCATGCTTATTTATTTATCTCTTCGTGTTAAGTTACGGGTCAATATGAAGAGATATTGAGGGAGAAATGAATTCGAACACAAGATTTCAGTTGCATGCAAGAGTAATCGTTCTTAATTATTTGAGCTACAAGTTCCTTCCTACGATATTGTTTTATTGCACAATATATCTCGTAATTATCACTGGATGTAAGAACATCGCTGGACATATGAAAACTTTTTAGTACAAAAAAAGAAAATAATTTGAAAATTTGAAAATTTTAAATACATAAAGCAATAAAAGACAAAAGAAAATAATGAAAAAGAAATTGGAATTGAAATTGTCCTTTCGTTTGTCTAATCACCCCCTGAAATGTCAACCACATTCCGGTTACTTCTTTCATTCCTTCACCCAAACGGTTGAACTTCACCTAATAAAAATATATATAAATACTGAGATGCAGCGAGCCGCTTTTCATCATCATTTTATGAGACCACAGCAGCACAGCTTTGTAGATTCCACAGAGAGCGGTAGAGTCCAAGAGGTTGAAGACAACTCCCCCAAAAGAACACTCTAGCAGTCTACCAACTGTTCAATTAATTTGGTTTTCTGCACCAAGCTTAAGAGCCATGGCAGATGAATTTCAGACCACTGGGAACTGGTGGGATTCATCATCAAGAACCCGGTTCGAGACCGGGACATCACCGCCAGCTTCAACCCTCAATAGCTTGGGAAGCTTTGGATGGCAACCAGACATGGTTGACATCAAGGCAAGGTCTTCTATGGATTCCGGGTCTGTTTCGGGTACTTCTTCAATGGTCTTCCATGGTGCTCACAAGCTGGAAGAAGGCCCTGACTCCGCCACGGGAAGCGGCGGAGACCCCAGCTTGCATATGATGGGTTTAGGGCTTTCCTCCCAGGCGACAGATTGGAACCATGCCTTATTGTAAGTCCAAGATTATTTCTATTTTATTTTTTCGGATATGAACAATTATATATATACAACTTGATCATGGTCATGAATATATAAAAGTTAAAACCCTATAAGGGAATTAATCCTTCACTTTTTTTTTTCAACTATAAATCTTTCTATATATGTTTTCATGAAATTTAAATGTGAATTTGTGTGATTTGATGTGTATAAACAGTCGTGGGGAGAAGGCGGAGACCAGTTTCCGTTCAATACTACAAGAAAACATGAATTCTAACACAAACTTTCATCAAGAAAATGACCAACAGCTCCAATGGAGGGACAAGTTGTTTGCTGGTGGTTGTGGAGACTCTTCTAACAACGAGTTTAAGCAAATGAACCGGGGTTTCTCTTTAGATCAAACGCAGTTTAGTCCTCAGTACAGCTCCGGCGACAGCACGGTGACGTGCCAAGGCTTGCCTTCTAGCTTTCAGATGGATTCAGGAGCAGCTTTGTATGGAAGCCCCTCAACCATATTGCAAGGACTATTGGGGCCTCATCATGATAATCAGCAGCCTAACTCAGCCCCTATGAATTTTCCTTATCAAGCAAATTATGGGGTAAACTCTAGTGATCAGCTATTGCCGCCTTGGTCTAAAGTGCCTCAATTTCTAAGAACATCACCCCCAAAACAACCTCCTCAAAGCCATTTACAATTTTCTAATAATGCTACCTTCTGGAATGCACCTCATGAGGCCGCCATGAAAGATGTCCGCCCGAGCTTTTTCCCATCGTTGCAGCCGCAGTATCCCACGGCACGATTCGAAGAAAAACCCAAGGTAATTATATTGTTAGAGAAAACCACTGGATCCTTAAAGTTTAAGCTGTTAAGGAATGGGCCAACATTGTATATCGTAGCTTACAATTCTAGGATTACTGAGTTTCTTCTTCATGATCATGATTAGGGTTTTGATTACCACGATTGAAGTTTATTTAACAATATCTAAATATTGGGTTGAACAGAATATATCTGAAGTTCAGGAATCGGGTGCAGTGGGGAAGAAAAGTGGGAGTGAAACAGCAACCAAAAGGCCTCGGAATGAAACCTCATCACCCTTGCCAGCTTTTAAGGTACAATAAGACCAATAAGTCTTTCTCTTTCCATTTATTTATTTTTTGGTGACAAGAGAATGAGTTGTGTTTATAAGCTTTTTCTTTTATCATAGACATAGATGAGAACTTGTAGCTTTGGTTGTAGGTGAGGAAAGAGAAGATGGGGGACAGAATCACTGCCCTCCAACAATTGGTTTCACCTTTCGGAAAGGTAAATTTAGCTCCTAAACGCTATCTATCTCCTTTACTTTCACAAAGAGCTAGCTATACGTATAGCTAGTAGAGTGAGATACCATTCTCTTTCTCAATTCAAAAAGAGCACTTTCCTCTTTCTTTCATTTTTTTCCTTTTTTTTTGAAAGGAAACAAAATTGCCTGTGTTATATGATGATTTTAAATCATGTTTTGTTGTGTCAGACTGATACAGCCTCAGTGCTCTCTGAAGCCATTGAATATATCAAGTTTCTCCACGAACAAGTTAATGTAAGTGCCATAAACAATGCAAGCCATTTCCTATGGCACAAACAAATATATGCTAATTTATGTCTTCCCTTATAATATCAGGTTTTAAGCACCCCATACATGAAAAGTGGAGCTGCCATACAACACCAGCAGGTGTGTAACATATGCTCCTTCCTCTGCTATTCAAAAAAATAATACCCGTATGCTGATTCCAATGCCTGCGATTGGTACTACTTAATTTTTTTTGTTTATAAATAATTAATTTGCTGATTTTTTATTTTGTTTATGCAGAATTCTGATAAATCTAAGGACCCAGATCAAGGTCCGAAGCAAGATCTTAGAAGCCGAGGACTGTGTTTGGTACCGGTTTCGAGCACATTCCCGGTCACACATGGGACAACAGTTGATTTTTGGACGCCTACATTTGGAGGAACTTTCAGATAGAGCAAAGTGGAAATGGTGGAAATATATGTGTATGTGTCTTGTCAAAACCCTAGCCAAGTTGGGAACGATAAGACGAATGAAAAAAAGCAGAGAGGAAACAGAGATATGCCCACATATGTGATCTGGTCCGGGATGGAAAAGAAGTGATAAAACTGGTGAGGGGGCATAGAAAAGGCAGTGAGGACCCTCTAAAGAACATGACATTGTTGGGTCAGCTACAGGCAAAATGATGCAGGTTTGGCCATATTGGGACCAATTGGGAGCATATTAATTGTTGTAATAATTGAAGAATTATATGATTAGAGGTGGATTAAGAATAAGAACAGATGCTGATTAGAGCTGATTAGTTTTAGAGCAAAATTAATTTCTTGTTAATTATAACAGCTGATTTTAATAGAAAGATAAAGGAGCTTTTATTCCTTGTTGCTGGCACTACCTTTATTAGTTTAACACAAAAAAGAAAGATGGAGAAAATTTGGAAGGAATAATTGGATTTTAGAATAGGAGTGAGTGTGAGTGAGTTTGTGTGGGGATGGCATTTGATTGGAGATCTCACTTTTGGATTTGTTTATGTGCTGGGAATATGTTAGTGGAAGTCAGAAGATGGCCCACACCTCCTCCTTTTTCAAGTTTATTTCCTTTTTTTTTTTTTATTTATTGGATTTCTTTTTGTTTTTTAAATTAGGAAATTGTAATATGTTTTTTTTATTTTATTTTAAAGATGCTATGGGTCATGATCTGTGCTTTTCGAATGGTCACATTGAGGGGCTTCCATTGGAAGGTACAGAGAGGCCAAAGCTTTCTTCTTTCTCCATCCATAGACATATTTTCTATCCTGGCTATGGTCTTCTGGAAATTATGAATGGTCCCCTCCTTCTCCTTGCATCTTATGTAGTGGGCTTTAAAATTATTATTATTGTTCCTTTTTTTTTTTTTTTTGAGATTGTCATCGGCTTATATGTATCATGATGTTTTATAAGTATATATTTCTAAATGGAATAAATAAACATACTAAGACGTAAACCAAACATAATAATAATTTTTTAACTAAGATTATGCTCTTGTTTTTGATCGTCACGTTTGAATTGTGCATTGACTATTCTAGTTATCCATCTATTACACATCTTATGAGATTTGTTCAATACAATATATTTTCCTTAAAAAAAAAAAAAAAAAAAACTTGTAAGTGCATATTTCTCCTCATTTGAATGAAGTGAGCAATGTTAGTTTTACTACATGGCACAAATCCGAAAATGAGACAATTTCTAGCATGAGTAATTAATTAATCTCGTGTTAACGTTGAACACGAGTAACTTGCTTTTGACACAAGAAACCTATTATCGTTTTAAATTTTTTTAAAAAATTTCTTGGCTTTGATATTTATGAATATATCGTTATAGAATTAGAGGTTTTTCCTCTTAGTTTTGCTACCATTTGGATATGGTAAGCTGTTATTGTTCTTGTTTTAAGTGTGTAACACGACAGTAATGATTGGACTAACTAGGCATGATTGATTGAGTTTTTTTTTTTTTTTTGGCTAAAAACTAGCCATGATTCGATGTCCTATTTATTTTATTTGAGAAGAAAAAAAAGAAATAAGGTTGAGGATAAATGAGTACAAGGATGATCACTTCAGGACAGCTTACCAGAAGACAAGAATATTTTTACAGGGAACTTTTACGAATAACCCAAGTTCTGAAAAGATAAATGGCCCCGGGCCGTTACACATACCATAATAATGTAGAAATGATAAGAAATTACCCAAAGAATTCACGAAAGTTTAAAATATAATACTTGGTTTTGCTGAAAGATTGCAATGCTAATATCGATGATAAGAATAATTTGTGAGTAATTTGTCACAATGGAAGTGGGATCAAAGGAATAACTTTTGTAAATGACCTTTTCAAACATCTGATTAGTTATCAAAACTTTAAAATTAGATCTATTTGATTGGGATAATCTTGGCACCTACTTTACCTTGGGATTGGCACCTTGTGATTGAGTACTCTACTAAATTGAATTACAAAAGAACCATTGAATGATTTAGGTTAAATTGTAAATTAAAAAGAACCATTGAATGATCTAGGTTAAAGTGTAAATTAAAACTTAGACAATGTCGTCAATAGAGTCTACCACAGTAGAAATGGCATTGACTTGCAGACTAATGATCTGAGGTTCGAATTTTATGGCACCTTAATAGTGTGTGTATAAGAAAACTTTTAGAAAAACCGTATCTTTTAAAAATTCATCTAGTAACATCAACTTTAGTGAGAAACATAAGCAAACAAATGTGATCATCGCATAAAAAAAAATTCTAAGCAATGATCATTATCATTCATGCTACTATAGCCTATGTGATAATGTGAGATATTGTAGTATCTTATAGCTTACTTTACCAGCTACTAAATTTTGTCTTCTCTTAGAAGTTAATTACCAGTTCTTAAATATTGTAGCTTTCCGTTGTCTTATTACTAATGCCAGCGGTGAGAGTCTCTTTCTTGGTAACTACTTTTATCCCATAACAATCATTTCTCTGTTAGAACTTAGCAGTCATTGTTTATTAGCATTGAAGCTTTACTTCTTCTTCAAGAGTAAGAAATGCATCAGCAGTGATGCATGCTCTCCACGTCTTGCATACGTACATGAGAGGGGGACGGAAATATTGCTGCTCAAGTTTCAAATCTTCTAATCCGTGAACCAAACGAGCTCTTGATACCAACATAGTTAGATTCTTTCTGCTTGGGCTAAACACAATTCTTACAGTTGCAAAAGGTCCTCACTAAACGAGTAGGAGGACAAAAGGTCTAGAGATTGAGTCTTTACCAGCCAAATGTGAGGTTATCTCACTAGCTGCAGAAGCCAATATGAATGAATGGCCACAATTACAAGGCTTTCCTATGGATATTATACAAGTTCAATCAACCAACTAATCTTGTTTCAACATGAACATGCAATGGATATGAGAAAGGTTTGGGATATATTTGGAATAAGATTGGGCTAAAAACTTTATAAAAAACTAGACCGATAGGATTGGTTTGGTCGTGGAAAATACCAAACCCAAGATAGCCCAACATGAAGAAACCTTGTTGAATATGATCATGTAATGTTTTGGTATTGTCACTATATCTAAGGGTTTTTTTTTTTTTGGTTTTGAATATATCTAAGCTTTTAGGTTGTATTGATTGCAGGTCAGTTTTCTGTTAGCCGTTGTTAGCTGGATGATCTGTTAGGTCTGGTTTATGGGCCTGTTTTGTCGGTTTAGTCTGATTTCCTTTGTTTCTTTAAGGCTCTTTTGTTTTGGCTCTTCTGTTGAGCTTTGCCCTTTGTATTTTTCTGTAGGGCTTTACCTTTTGTATCTTTCTTCGGTTAATATATTCTTCACTCCTCTGTGTTTTTCTTAATACTGTTTTGTTGGGCCATATCTTCGTTTACCATTTTCGAAAAGAAAACGGAAACCAAATTCAGAAACTCAATAACTTACAAACTCACACATGAAAGGACTAGGCAACTGCAAAGCATGCAAGTTATTTGATAGCAGAGGGGCCAAAATCCTCATATATATATATAGGTCAATGTTGCCACTAGAATGAGATGTCCCTGAACAAGGTCCAAGAAGAAAAAAAAAACAGAAACAGAAGTTGCAGATGTCGTCCACCATCGAGATCAACCGTAAATAACACAACCAGAACACTTTATGAGGAAACTTGAAAAATCAATCAAATAACATGGTCCTGATCTTATTGTGCATATCCTGCCCAAATTTGAAGCATTCCATCCCTTTTACATTGTTGAGAGTAGTAATTACACAGATTGATTAATGATGAGAAAAAAGTAAAGCAAAAGGCAAACGTTCACAGGCTAGTATCATGAGCAAACTAAAGCTTTTCATTGTGAATAATAATTGTATTGCATAAAAACACATAGAAAACATATAACAGATAAAGCAAGAATTATACTTGCAGACAAATAGAAATGGAAACTGAAATTGTAGGGAGAAAGAATTGATCAGGCTTTCTCTTTGAGTATCTTTGTGCACGTAGTATTAAGCAGCTCCCTTGAGCTTCTTTGTGATGGTGGCAATATACTTCCCTTGGTGGAATGCTTGCTCCAGCTCAAGCTGAGTTGGCTGTCTTGATCCATCCCCAGCAAAAGTTCCGGCACCATAAGGACTTCCACCTTTGATATTCTCCATTTCAAACATGCCAGCTCCAAATGTGTATCCAATGGGTACAAAGATCATTCCATGATGAACCAGCTGAGTGATGGCGGTCAATCTATAAAAGTCACAATATCATTACTATCTCCAACTAAGATACAGACACATTTTTTTAAAGTTCTTTTAGTTGATTAGATGTGACATCAAAACTTACGCAGTGGTCTCTTGTCCACCACCTTGAGATCCAGTGCTGTAAAAGATCCCAGCAGGTTTGCCAGCAAGCTGTTGTGTTCTCCATAAACCGCCAGTTGCGTCCAAAAATGCTTTAAATTGAGCAGCCATCATACCAAATCTTGTTGGAAAGCCAAAAATGAATCCATCTGCATCAGCAAGTTCATTTGGCGAGATGATTGCTACATCACTCTTTGGTGGTGCACTCATTTTCCCAAGCACGTCCTCTGACAGTGTCTCAGGGACCTGTTTCATAAGTCCATTTTACTCAGTCTTATTGTGCATTCATGTTCAGCAGATTTAGAAGACCAGTTAATCATGAAATAGAAGAGAATCAGCTCTAATTGAACCCCAAAAAAAAAGAAAAGGAAAACTCTCCCGTACTAAGAACCAGGATCTTCATATCTATGCAAACAAATGAGCAAACTAAAATCATGATTTCTCAGAGGCACGAACAAAATTAAAAATAAAACTAGAGAAAACTACACGGTACACACAGGTATTGCCAATCTTGAAGCTATAATATAATAATTAGCACACCTGGCACGATGTTGTTGAGGCAGAATGAAGAAAGAGAGAGAGTAAGTAAGAAAAATACAAAAGCTTATGATGGTGAACAATATACAAGTTCATCAAATATAGACAAGCAACCCTGATACTCGGACAATCAGTCAAGGAGAAGCATTCAACTTTTCAACAGAACAGAAGGGCACTGATCTGACAATTCTAAGAGAGCATATGAAATCTCTAGCACTGATGGCAATGGGGGATTTAAATGATGGTCAGCTTTAAAGTTCAAAACTAGGCCTTGGGAAATAATTGTCATGACTATTGAGTGCTGACTAACCATCAAGCAAGGTGACAACCTTGAAATCTTAGTAATAGGGCTAGGTTTAACGTTTTCAATCATCTTGTGTTTACACTCCCTTATGCAAAAAGATAAGTTTGATGTTTTTCTACAATGGCTTGTTGCTCAAAATAAACGTTCTCACTTTTAAAGCTCAAGCTCAAATTAAACACGGGCTGAAATTTCATGAAATGTTACAGATCGCAATACATGGATCAAAGAAAATGCACACTCACCTGCCATAGGGTGGCTTCTACACCTTCAACAGATGAAGCTCCTTTTTTAATTTCTTCTGCTAGTCTCCCTACATGCCCGTACATGGAGTAGTACCTGTAAAATCAACAAACGATTTTGATAAGGAGGTTTGTTTTTATGTAGAAGAAATATAACAGCATCCTTGAGAATCAATTGAATGTAAAGCTTACTGTTTTTCTTTTTAAAAATTCTTTCTATGGGTTAAGAAAAGAGAGAGATCAAGTGAAAACATATCAATGCATGAATGTGCAACTGTGACCGACTTACATTCAGTCCCCAACTCACCATCCTTCTTTACAAATTACTGGGAATAATATTTTTCACAAAAGCAACCTCGAATTGAAATGCTGGATTCTGTCAGCGTTTCCATAGCCAATTATTTCATTATTTCACTAAACAGAAATTCTTCCAAATTTTCAGATATATTGTCACAATTTTGAGAATCTTAATATGCATTCATATCCATCCATATTCAGATATGAAGCTTGATCCTCCGTAATGAGGAAATTCTAAGTTCGCCGTAAAACTATTCAACCAACTCCAACAGTAGTCTAAAACCATTACATGCCCCACTAGTTACTAAGTTATGATACAACTACCTCCAGAATCAAGATCAACTATCTTGGACACACTATGCGCCAACCCACAGGCATGTGACTAAGTTCATGTCGCAACAAAACAAAAACTCATAAGGTTTTAAAATCAACCATAGAAGCCCCCACACAATCAAGAAGGATGTGGATTGACATGTGCCTTTAACTACATAAGAAGCTGTAAGCATTAATGCAGGAACTTTCCATTTAATAGAAAATGTTGAGAATAGCTGTATGTACTCTTACTAACAACCTATTTCCAAACAAACTTGCAATGCCATTTTCTTTTTTAATTTTTGAGACATTAAATGGGGCATAGGAAGAACTACCCAAGCATAAAATAATTGCAAGTACATATTGAGGTTCTACTAAGACAAAAGAAACTAAATGTGTAAAGAAACATGAATTGAGTCCAGAAATAATTCGGGAAGGGAATGATGCAGCCAATCAAGCACACCACAAAATGTGAGAAAGTAGCTTCATAAGTTCCATTAGGAATTCTGTACTACACCTATCACTGCACTCCATGCATAACCATCAAAACAGATTAAAGCAGTTTTGTACAATCATGGAAATGACACCAACTGAAGTGACTTTGCTTCTCTTACTAAAATTTCAATCAACACTGACTGTAGTGACTTTCAGAGAAATGCCAATCAACTCTGCCTTTCCCTTCAATCCCCTCTCTTATTCGCCGTTTGCTTTTACTTGATTTAATTTTCCTACCTTTCAATTCCTAGCCCAAGTGGTTTCCAGACTCACAAATTCCACAACAGGATGAACACATTAAACAAAAATTTTTCTCCATTAAATCGTTATAAAACCACACTATGGCCATAAGCAAAACACAATCATCATAGTTTTCTACAGCACAAAATCAGATCTTGGGGGTAATCCAACCCTCTTCTACATGGATCAATGGAAGAAAACCAACAGTCATTCTGTTATATCTCACTTATATTGATGCAATAGTGTAATTCACATAAAGAAATAACCTAAACACAGAAAATTATCAGAGATGCATAAATTTCCCAATTCTAAACACAGAAAGCCACAGCCTCTGCCTCACCATCACAAAAATCTTCCTAAAAATATAATTTTCAAAAACAAAAATATAAAGATTCAATCTTCAAACCTTTGTTAACTATCAAGAAATACCCAATTCAATAAAAAGTGCAAAACACAAAGATCCAACAAAGATAAATCAATTTCTTTCCTTCTACTTCAAAATTTCGACCAACCATATTCAGATAAAGCAGCAACTAACTTAAATTTTTAATAGCTTGAAGCTCTAACAGACTAAAAATGATCATTACCCAAGTAAGAAAAAATCAAAACAAAAGGCCCGATCATAGAAGAACACATTCGCAGTTCATAGTAAATTAGAATTGAAAACAAAAGTAGAAGCAAAGAATTGGTACGTACACAATATACACTTTGGTAGCCATGAATGCAGTCCTCCGGAGTCGGTGATTTTACTATTTGCTGTGGTTTGTGAGCTAAACGTAGGGAACGTTGAAGATTTTGATTGCAGCACTAGTGGAAGAGCCAGAGCCCATTTTATAGTTGAATATCGGATTAGTTTTAAGTGTTTTTTAATCTCATGGTGGCTGATTGTTTTGATTAATTTGCTGACCCGGATAAACGGTGCCGTTTCTATCTGAATTTTGTTTGAAAAAAAAAAAAAATCAAACTTGTGATCCTTTGGGGATATTGGGCTCAAGAAAATTTGCTCTCTATTTTTGTTTTTTCCTTTTATTTTCCTTGTTATCACTAGAAAAAAAAAATAAGAAAAGAAATAATGATGATGCTAGAGTGGTGTCATGCTCATCATCATGATCGTTTCAAGCAAAGGCTCTAGAAAGATGTCATTTTCTTGAGGATTTTAATTAGTATTCCACTTATTTATTGACTTTTGTAATTAGTTTTGGCTTATTGGAGGGAATATATAAGAGGAGAAGACAAAGGGAAAATGTTGATATGTGAGGTGAAGTGATATGTGGGGTGTGCTTAAGCATTAGAGGTTGATTTCATTATTAGTACTTTTTATGAACTAATTTTGATTATTAAATAACATGACCAAGTGAACGACGTCGTTAACATATGAAAAAAATTTAAATTAAACAGATGATATATACTTTGTAGACTCAAATTTAAATATAAAGAAATCAAACTTAGTGCCCTGACCAACTAATCTAACTTGCATTTTCAATTACATTTTTACCTTATTTAAGTATTATATGGAAAAGGAAGTTAATGGCCAAAAAAAGACAAAGGAAGTTGATGGCATATGACTTTTACAAAAATAATGGGGACAAAAAGGATGATGACGTATCAGACGCTGCATGCTGACCCAAACTAGCGAAATCACTGAAATTACAGAAGTAACCTACCTACCTACCAACTCCAATCTGTTAATTAAGAATTAATTAATTAATTAATTAATTTATTCAAGGTTACATACAGTACAGGTCATACCAAGTTGGCATGCCTTTGACCCAAAAAAAAAAAAAAAAAAGGTTGGTATGCCGGATAATTAAAAAAGAAAATCATTTCATTAAGATTTGTCAAACTTGGAAGGAAAGACCTTAAATTTATATGTGAAAGTCTGTGCCCCAAAATTCTAGATTCAATGGCTGCAATTGAGTTTGTAACTTCAATGATGAAATAATGACTCACTCATTTGTCATCTTTGTTAAGATAAGAGCTAGTTTCATTTTCCTCTAATAAAGCTTAAAAGACTTACAATGAAGGTTAAGTATCTAATAAAATCACTCATTGAATCTCTCAACATTATTAACCCTTTTATATTCACCAAAAATCGCATTTTAGCACCATTTTTATTTATTTCTCAAATAAGTTCATCCGAATCGAGAGACATATTTGTTGAGTAGACTTACGCTATCTATTTTTCAAGTCTTTATCAATAAATCACTCTTGAAAATATTATACAAACTATTAATTAAATTTTTTTTTTTAGAAGAAAAGTGATTTTGTTTATAATCCAATAATTTCATACAAAAGTTAGCATGAGAGCAATAGTTTCATTCATAATCAATTTTTCATATGAAAGTTTGTGCACCAAAATTCTAAATTCAATGGCGGCAATGGAGTTTGTAACTTGAATGATGAAATAGTGACTCACTCATTTGTCATCATTGTTAAGAACTAGTTTCATATCGGTTGAGCTAATAAAGGTTAATAGACTTATAATGAAGGTTAAGTATCTAATAAAATCACGGTTAAAATATGGTTCGCCCCCTAAATTATACCATAATTATCAATTTACTCTCTAAGTTTTTTTGGCTAAATTAAGGACTTCAACTATATAAAAATGGTCAATTGGGGACTTACTGTCAATTTTTTGAATCTCCATCCAAATTTCCGTATATTTAAGGAGTAAATTCATAATTTTAAAGAAAAAATAATAATTAAAATATATTAAAAATTTTCAGAAGAAAAAAAAACCCCACCTCCATCAACCATACGACCATTGACGCCCACCCAGCCACCTCCTCCCCCGACGACAACTCACCAGCCACCTCCAGCACAACCCCTACCCCTCTCTATGATGCACGTCGCCTACCAACCCAACACCACCCTCAATCCACCTCCCCCCCTCCCAGCCCCTTTATGTCTCTCGACATTATTAAACTTGTTATATTCACCAAAAATTACATTTTAGCATTAATTTATTTATTTCTCTAATAAATTTATTTGAGAGACACATTTGTTGAGTAGACTTATGTTATTTATTCTTTAAGTCCTTATCAACAAATAACTCTTGCAAAAAAATAAGACAAACCCTTAATCATTAAACATATAAATGTGATAGAAATTAAATAAACAAAAAATTTTGTAGAAGAAAAAAAAAATTCCTAAAATGAAATAGTTTTCTATTAGGTAATTTTGTATAAAAATAATCTTTGAGAGAACATTTAAAACACCAATTATTTAATCATTAAATAATATTACATAGTGGGTCCTAGAAAGAACTCCTCAAATATGAAGCACCTTATTTTTATTATTATCTAAGTCCATGATAAGGGTGTTGTAGGAAATATATTTTGGTCAAGAAAATCCAACTTCCAGCTGTTTTTTAAAAATGTCAAAATTGCATATCCCCAAATCCCAATTGGTTCAAAGCCATGGCATGCAGTCTGCCAAAGCGGTTGATTAATCTCGTCAGGTCAAAGGCAGGCTTCACATGAATTTTAGTGCCTCCCCTTGTGCTCATGATGATGTATGGCTGCTCCTTTGAAGTTGAATTAAATAACGAATTTCCTTAAATTCCTCCCATAAAATAAATCAAGTGAAAGCAAGTTGTATATAAAACACAAAGCCGGCAGTTGATTAATACCAATTCTCAATTTCTTTTGCCTTTTGTTTTGTGCCAATTTTTTTACTCTCAATTTTTGAAGGCATAAATGCTAAAATCCTCCGTGTTTTAATCGGTCAAATTGAAAACACAGGGACTAAATTGACCAACGTACTAAAACACATAGACTATTTTAGGATTTAAGCCATTTTGAACTTAACTTGATAAAAACTCAAGCTGGAAGGAGAAATCTCAAACTTCATACCCAGTCAAGCTATTATTGGTAATTTCTGAGTCAATTAAACGGAAGAAACAAAATGCAATGTAAATTTTTTATAAACATATTGGAGAAAGCAACTGGGGAATTGATCGAGTCCAAGTATTTCATTTGTTTGGCATCGACCATTCCATTATACTTTTGTAAAAAGCAGAATTTGTAGTCATCCATGAACATATCTCAACTCTGATGGGCTTCTCTTGCCCTACAAACAAAACTAACTTTTCAAACATTGATGAGAAAAAGCAAACATGGGTTTCCCTTAGATTATCAGAAACATTCATGCCTCTTTTTATTATCATTATTATTCATAATTCCTTGAATAGGTCCACCAGTAAATAAAAAAGAAGAAGAAGAAATTGGCTTTTGCTTCAAGAATTCTGAACCTTGTCCCATAATGTTGTAGGGGAGGGCAGCTCACCTTCCTTGTCCTCAAAGTTACATATTTTTACTCTTAAATCATTTGGGTTCAATCATCCACAGCAATTAGCAGCAGCTTAAAAGCACTTAGAACAGGTATTGGACAGAAGCTGTGACCACATGTCCAAGCTACCTCAAATTGACATGACAAGCTTTTTTGGAACAAAGACATATGATATGATATGTATGAAAAGCTTTTGTCCATCACAATGATATCCCTTACAGCCACAGGTAAGTCCTGGATAAGCTTCTCTGCTGCACTTTTTCCAGTCTCTTGACCAACTTTCTCTGAAGCTCATGATCATTTTGCATCCATGATCCATCCAATTTCAATAGAAAGTGTATTTCTAATTAAGGGGATTAACAGCTTTAAATGAGTTAATCATTTGGAGTTACCATAATTGTCTTTGGAAATATGGGGTACCATATGTAACAGATCACAAGTATTTGCTATTGTCTAGCAGTAAAACAATAATTTCATTCTAACGGGTCCAGTCTAGTGAAAAAGGGCCTTGACTTGCAGACCAGTGGTCTCGAGTTCGCTCTTGCTTGATGAGGAATCTACTTAGAGAGAGACCTTTTTCCTATCAAGAAACTAAACCAGGTTATTTCAACAGTATCCATACCTAAACCAAGCCCCCCTAGCAATTCCACAGATTAATTTAGACAACAACTTTAGAAGATTGACATTTTTTCAAATTAAGGATTGTTAATTTCTCTAACTTGATTAAATGTTTAAGGTTTTGTGGCAATGGATCAAACCAAATATGAAGGATTCAAGGCCTTTGATGGGCATATATTCATAAATCAGCATTTTCTATTACCTTACAAGATTTTGATCCTCAAGTTCGGCTATCAGAATAAGTTCATTCCTGAGCTCATTCTGTATACAAAGTCGTTTTCAGTTTGGGCTTTATTTATTGTTCTTATTTAGCATTCCAATGATCTCTAATAAAAGAAATGGCCCAGCTTCACATAGATTCAAATTGAGAAGAGAACCCAACTATTTTATCTGGATCAATCATATTATTTGACCATTTCTAATGGGCACCTCTTTTAGACCATTCCTACCAGATTTATATTGATAACAGTAACCAGAGTTGTTATAACAAGTATGTATGCATGAACTCTATACTTCAACAAGGGTCTCTGAAATATATGTTTTGCAGAGGCGTTCAGTTCAGAGTGGTTACTTACTTTTTAGACCAAACTTATTAATAAGTAAACTCAACATTTTTTTTACAAAATACAAACGATATTCTATTATTTATATAATCTAAAAGACGGGACGGAGGATTTCAACTCGGATGTAGAGTGGGGAGTACATCCGCTCTAATCAACTAGGCTAAGCCCATATCTTCGTAAACTCAACATTTTGATAAATAATGAAAGCATATATGATTCATGATAGCATGGGTTGGTGTTCTTGGGCTTTAGCAATGAGGCTTAATTCTAGTCTAGTCCAGCCTAGGCCGATCCCACAACCTTGTTCAAGCACGAAAGAGTCAAGGCCCAAGCTCGACCCAAAAACAAAAATTACGGGCCCAAAGTAATCTAAATGGAGGACCAACATTTTTAAATTTTTTTTTTTTGGTGATGAAGAAGGGGGGAAAGCCCCGGAAACAAAAAATCAACTAGCCAACACTAATCATCTGAGGCTTCACAGCCCGCAACAAATCATCAATAAGGATAGAACTAATCCAAACCGGAGCTTCATCAAAATAGCAAACCCCCAAATCCATATTCAGACTCCAATTAGCCAAACAATCTGCAGCAACATTCTTTCCCCTATAAACATGAGTAAGCGCTCAACAGATTCAAACTTACTCATCAAAGCAACACAACTTGCAATCACCCCAGCAAAAGGAGGACCAACACTTGAGTAGAGTGTTCTCTAATCTTTCAATGCGACAAAAGAACACTCAGAGAAATTTCAACTCAAACACCTCAAACTCTAACACATACCAATTTCTTTAAATTCATCAGCAAAGTGCAGCAGAGATGAGGCTTTTGCTTTCATGGTATATCATTGAACTTCAAATGTACATGTCCATTCAACCAATAATGTGTACTAGCATCCAGCAATTTCAAGCCAACAAATTTGAGAAACACATCTACATCTCTGTCTTGGCAGCTCAACGATTTAAGTAACAATGTATCAGAAAGACAGTCAAATTAAGCTATGCCACAAATACCTGTCTGAATTGTCATATTTTTCATCTCTTAGTACTAGATTTCCAGAATCTAAAAGCTGCATAATTGGAGTTTGGACAACTTTTGTTTGGTTTGCTGGCCAAACAACTGCGTATTTTTCTGGGCAATAACATCAGTTGCACTCAAGAGTTGAGGCAAGAAAGATCTCCATTGCTTTCTTGTTTTTTGGGGGGTCTTTTCTGCTTAGAAGTCAATTAAAGACATGATGAATGAAACATCTAGAAGGGCATGTAAAGAAACCCCGATGCACGAGTTGTTGACTTGAGTGACCATTCTATAAATGAAAATTCGGTTAGGTGATGACAACACAAAACGGGTACGTTAAGTTATCCACACTTAAATACATTAAACATTGTTATCAAGATGTTAAATTCAGAGAGACGGTTGGGTAAGGGGTAGAGGTAAACATGGGCTAGCGACTCACTACTAACGACACCGATATTGTTCCCAACTTAATCACCTATAAAGCCCAGTAGGTTTGAGGTTTTATCACAAAAGACCTCGGTAATATTAGTAGTGGAACCATTTTTATTATATCTTATATTTTATTTAATCAAGTTTCCGATATGAGACTTATATTCTTCAACACAAGAAAGATACATTCACTATATACCTATCTAAAATACACTATTTATTTATTTATTTATTACAGTCCTGATCTCTTGGACTACAGGGGTCCAAGAAATTTGTGGTCACTCACCATTGGATGTAAATTCAACGGTTCATTCACTCTTGCACTCATTTTAAAAAACTTTTTTCAACCATTGGATTAATATCCAACGGTGGGTGACCACAATCTCTTAGACTCCTGTGGTCCAAGAGATCGGGATTGTTATTATATGTAATTCATGCACAAAGGCCATCAATAACAATAGCCAGTTAAAAAAAAAAAAAAGCACTATTTTTTTAGTTTATCTACAAATCATGCTTTGATAACATAATACATGAGAGCATTCAACTCAAAATTAATTGACAATAAATAAAAATACGATATTAATGAATGTTGACTATCGTGTCGAGTTCCTTTTTATTGAACAACACAATACACTGGTCATCAATGAGATGTGAATCTAAGACATCCTCCACAAAATCTGGTTATTAGGAATTTTGAAGGTAAGCAATAAATGAGGAAACCAAAATGAGGGCAAACCTCAACAAGAGTACAAACACAAGGCATGCAATTTCCAACAAAACATAAGAAACAAAAGCCAAAGACCCCAAACAACTTATACAAGAGGCAATGTTGACCTGTGTGGGGGTTGTGTATCCCCTCCTTTGTGATTATGATGGTGTGGTCTCTGTTCTCTTTATAGTGACGATAGCTTTATTTTGTAATTTGTTTTGATTTCATGACGGGAAAGATTATTGTACTAGACTCTGCTGATTCTAGTCTAATCTTCTTGTATTTGTGGTGCTTTGTTCCTGTATGTAGTCTTTTCAACTTCTGTATTCTTTGTTTGTTTCTCTCCTATTTTTAGAATTTAAATAAACAGTGATTGATTCGGAAAAACAAAGACAACAAAGCCAAACCAATCACTAAAACACCAGAACAGACCATAGTAATTGATGATTGATTTCATGGGAATGACTGATAAAATCTTTCCACAAGCCAGTTGGCAAAAGTTATAACTACCACCACGAAATATATATTTTTCTTTCTTGTTTTTTGCCCAATCTTCAAAGAAATGAAGAGACTTTCTTTGAATTGGATAAAAAGCCAGTGGAAACACCATGACATTCATGTTTCATGGACGTCTATGACAGCAACATGTCACCTAATTTCCTTAAGATAATTGAACACATTCGACTATTTTCTATTTTTAACAAAGACAAATCTTTTGAATCGATGCCAAATGACGTATTTTCAATGACAACGTATATTTGGAAGCCACATGATCATCGAATCCTGATGGACCACAGCTGTTGGATACAGACCATAAAAAACCTATCATTTTCCTCCTGTTCTGACACGTGCCACTGACAAAATTCAATTTAAGGTGACAAGGGCACCTGCCCTTTGTTTCATCTTAAATTCAAAGGACAACCAGAATAATTACACTTGTCACATGCTTTGATGCCCCAAATCCAATTGTAGCGAAACTAGTGGGGCCCAAAAATGGACCAGAAAAGTCACCTGGCTTATGGTTCATGGTCTCTGGTTCACTCCATCAAAATCTAATCTAATATTTTTATTTTTGATTCGACAAAATGTAATCAAATCCGGAACTTTGTAAAATTTGCGTAGTAGTCGTTAGAAGTTAGCGGTCGGCAGTAGGCATAAAACCATGACCATTCCTTGTTTCATGTTCATTGGAATTTATGTGTCTGTCTCTTTCTTCACAACCTCATATGCAGCTGATGCCATAACTCAATCCCAAACCCTTAGAGATGGCAAAACCTTGGTTTCCAAACATGGCAGCTTTCAGTTGGGTTTTTTCAGTCCAACTGCAAGTGACACCAAGAACCGCTTCTTGGGGATTTGGTGCAAGAATTCATCAGTCTCATCAGCCACAACTGTTACTTGGGTTGCAAATCAGCACAACCCCATCAATGGTTCATCAGGCCTTCTGATGATCAACAGCTCCGGAAATGTTGTCCTTCTAAGTCAAAATAGCACTGTTGTTTGGTCAATAGCTTTGTCCAAGCAAACCCCGAATCCCATTTTGCAGCTCTTGGATTCTGGCAATCTTGTCCTAAGAGAAGCCCGAGATGGGAATTCAAGGAACTACTTGTGGCAAAGCTTGCGGTGGGACGAGAAGGCCGGTCTTTACCGGAGTCTATTGGCTTCGAGTTCAAGTGACATCTGTGACAATTATGGCCGTTGTGGCCCCTATGGAATGTGTGACATTAGCAACTCAGAAGTTTGCAGCTGTTTAAAAGGGTTTCAACCCAAAGATCCTGGAAATTGGAAGTATGCAGACAACTCAGGAGGTTGTGAGCGTATTACACCATTCGTGTGCCAAAATGGAGACGGGTTTGAGAAATATGGTGGGGTGAAGCTGCCAGATACAACACATTCTTGGGTCAACCAAAGTATGAGCCTCAAAGAATGCAGGGCAAGTTGCTTGAACAGCTGTTCTTGTACGGCTTATGCAATCTCTAATGTCAAAGGGGGCAGTAGCTGCACTATCTGGTTTGGTGATCTTATCAGCCTTAGGAAGCTTCTTGATGAAGGGCAGGATCTATATGTTCGAATGCCTGCTTCGGAATCAGGTGTGTGATTTAATCTTTTAACTTTATGTGTGCCATTTTAGTAATCATTTTTGTTTAGCCTAGGGCCTAAATAATTATGTAAACTTCTCTTGTTTTGCTAGTTCTTGTATCAGTTGTTTTGTATTGCCTGATGAATCCATTAGCTGCTCTAAAAACTTTGATTATGTCCCCTGCTTTATAGTTCCCGTATATTTAGTTGATGCTGTGATATAACTCTAGTTGCTTTGCCCTTTTGAAATAACCTATGAAGACACAGACCGTCCGCGTAAGACGAAGATAATAGTGATAGCTGTAGCCGCAGTGTCCATTGTTTCCGGGACGTTCTTAGCTGTCTATTGTATTCACAGAAGGAGGAGAAAGCTCAAAGGTAATATTCTTCTCTAAAACATATTCCCATTAGTCCATATCATCTTTTTGTTCCCAATTGGTACATTAAAGAGACTCTGCCTACATTCTGCAATGGAATATCCCGAACAAGAGGTGCTTTGATGTGTTCTCATTTAATCTCAACTTCTAATGCTTTAGCAAAAGTATTAATAAATATTGTCACCAACTGAAGAAAATTTTTACATTGCACATAATGATAATAAAATTCCTCAGGAATGCTATGAGACAGGGCTTAATTCAAGTCTGGAAGTTCCATTGCAATTGTAACTGAAGCTCTTGTTTTAACACTAGAATGAATTCAACAAAAGTTGCAAAGTTAAAGGGAACATCTGTCGACGTGAGTATATTAACTTATCTGCACTAAAACCAGAACAAGAATAAGACTTAAGGAAATAAAGAAGATTGATGAAATCAAATGAGCAGCACAGGCCTTAGTATATATTTCATATTGATAGAGCCGAGAAAAATCATTTAACTACCAATTGAGGAAGATGCTTGATGTAGGGTAAGAAGAAGGCAAAAGATTCACTGGATCTGTATTTTCATTAAGGGTCAATTGACATGTAATAAGTTTACATGTATCAAGTCAATTCCTTCAACGCTTTTCGATTTTATTTAAGAGTCTATTACTGATTTATTGTACCTGATGAGAAGCTGATCTTCTTTGTTTTTATTCTTTGTGTTAGAGAAACTGCGGAAAGATGGAATGATGGGTCAGAACAATGAAGGACAGAAGGAAGACCTGGAGCTACCATCCTTTAGCTTGCCAACATTAATCACAGCCACTGATAACTTTTCGTTCAACATGAAGCTTGGAGAAGGTGGTTTTGGATCCGTGTACAAGGTAAATTTCTAATTTTGTGATCCCGTAAATATCAATGAAGCAGTTGTTTTGTTCAAAACTTCATAATGCTTTTGCTAAAGAGAATTTTCAGGGTAGACTAGTAGATGGGCAAGAGATTGCAGTGAAGAGGCTCTCCCAAAGTTCTAGGCAAGGAATCGCCGAATTCAAAAATGAAGTTATACTAATAGCCAAGCTTCAGCACCGAAATCTTGTAAAGCTTCTTGGCTACTGCATTCAGGGAGAAGAAAGATTGCTCATTTATGAATATATGCCCAACAAAAGCTTGGACTTCTACATTTTTGGTATGGATCCTTTGTAACTTACTAATACTGTTGGAATTAGATATTGCACTACAAACATCGTACTTTTGGTTCTAAGACGCTTGAATTTGTACTTCTGAGAATTCAAATTAGAGTGACATGAATTAAAACTTTGCCAGATCAAAATCAAGGTAGACTGTTAGATTGGTCTCAACGCTTCCCCATTATCTGTGGGATTGCAAGGGGTCTTCTCTATCTGCATCAAGATTCCAGACTGAGGATTATTCATAGAGATCTTAAAGCAAGCAATGTGTTACTTGATAAAGAGATGAACCCAAAAATCTCAGACTTTGGCATGGCTAGAATATTTGGAGGAGATCAGACTGAAGGAGTTACAAAGAAAGTTGTTGGAACCTAGTAAGTATCCTATGCATCTCTGCCTATTATCTACTACTTTCTGAATCATTAAAGTTTTTGTTTCTTGTGACATACTGCAGTGGTTATATGGCACCAGAATACGCCATTGATGGTCAATTCTCCGTAAAATCCGATGTTTTTAGCTTTGGTGTTTTATTGTTGGAGACACTAAGTGGAAAGAGAAGTAGAGGGTTTTATGATCGAAATCACAACCTCAACCTCATTGGACATGTAAGTATCAACTATTGAGTTTCTTATTTTACTTGTGTTTCATTTTGTGACTGTCAAACATGTTATATGTGCCTTTAGGCATGGCGATTATGGAAAGAGGGAAGGTCCTTAGAGATGATTGATAAATGCTTAAGTGATTCGTGCACTCTCTCAGAAGTCTTGCGTTGCATACATGTTAGTCTTTTATGTGTGCAACAGCTTCCTGAAGACAGGCCAACCATGTCAACTGTGGTTCTGATGTTAGGTGGTGAGAGCGCCTTGCCTCAACCCAAAAAACCAGCTTTCTTTTTAGGAAAACATCCATCCTCCGAAGCAGGTTCTTCTTCAAGTAAGAACCAAACGTCCTCAACTTTCGGTGTGAGAAACGAAACATCTTCAACTAATGAATCTTCGATAACAGTGTTGGAGCCTCGATAAGATTCGCTAATTTTACATCTAGTACCATGCTAATTTTGTTTGATCTGAAGGAACTATCTGATTTATACAAGGTATAATTCAATTCATATCCTCATTTTGTACTCCATAAGTATAAGCAAAGAATTTGAACTCAAAGTAACAATGTAACCTGATGTTCAAACAGGCAGCCTGATTTTTTGTTGACAGACAGCTTCAAGATAGAAAGATGGGAATTCAGGGATCTATTTGTGACAGAGCTTTGACTATCCCTCTGAGACATTTTTACCAGGAAATTGAATGAAGCTTGGCAGCTGGAGCTTAAAAAGACAGGTCTTGACTCTTGACCAATTACTTCCTTGTGCTCTACACGAGAAATGTGGCAAACTCAAACTTGAAATGTCTTTGCTTTGCTTCGGTGCCAAGAATGCTATGACCATTATGACCCTTTAGGTGCGTTTGGAAATTGTATCATGGGCTTCTTCAAGCATGTACCCAAACATTTGTTTTGTTTTGTTTTCTGTTTTTTTGTTTTTGTTTTAATTTGTCACAATGTAGTTTGTTTTGATTAGTATTTGATTTTATTCCCATGATGATTCCAATGCTTCATTACATTAAATAGAGGTCATGATGTATGTCATGTTATATAACAATCATAAACTCTTAAGACACAAGAAAAAATAATTATTTCCACTTTGTCAAGGTGTTTTCTATAATTTTTATAGCAGCAAAAAACATTTTTTTTTAAATTTTTTTTTTTTTGGTTGCCGAAATTAGGAAGGAGGAGAGGGGAAAACTCACACACACGAGTGGGAATTGAACCCACGATCACCTGGAAGCACGCCAAAAACCTGGACCAATCTAACTAACACTCAATTGGTTAATAGCAACTAAACTTTATAAAGCTGAAGTTGCAGCATGCATAAATATTTGGTTGCCAACCCAGATAATTTATATATTTTTAAATCAGAAAAAGGAAACAAATAAAATTTAATAGTAAGGATTATAATATGGTAGACTACATAGTTGATTTACTAAATAAAGAAATGAAAAATAAATATGAGATTAGTGGGATGACTAATCATAACACTTGATATTAAAGAGATGAAATTTAAAAATGATTAGTGGGTCAACCAAACCAAGCCATGTAATAAATCCAGATATTCCATGTCTTCATTTCATATGAGGCAAATACAAGACTTGGTCAATTTCTTTGTCACATTCCAAATTTCAAAGCTTCAAAGCCTTCATTCTTTCATTCGATAACTTATCAAAATCACACTCCAATTCAAAAATCATTTTACATCTCTGCCCTAATTCCCAAATACACAACAGAAGCAGGCAGGCAGGCAGGCAGGCAGGCAGAGGCAGGGCACAAGTTGCAGCAGTAAAATAACAGAAATCAAATGAGATGAAGTGAGGAAGAAGACCAGAAAGCCCCAAATCCCTCTCCAAAAAAAGAAAAGAGCAGAGAGAAAATGGAGAACGGTCACGATTGGAAAATTGCTGAGAAATTCCCAGGTTTGACGATTGCAGGCGCTGACCCAATTCGTTCTTCAAACAACAGCACCAGCAATCAAGACGGAAACTTGCTTCAGGTCATGAAAGCCATGGAAGCTGCAGAGGCCACAATCAAGCAACAGGTTGAAGAGAACATCCGATTGAGGACCCAGCTCGAACACAAGATGCTCGAGCTCCACAGATACAAGCTCCAGGAATCCATGCCCACCCAAATGCCGCCTTCTGTTGATCCATGGGCCCAGCGCCTCCATGGATCTCATGAACAAGCTCATCAACCAGTTGCCCATGTCGACAATCAAATCGATAGGATTGCAAATCCCGCGCAGATTCATAGAGAATCAGAAACCCGAGAAACCCAATTGGGTAGCAGCGAGATCAATGGAGCCATGAAGGTCGTTCGAGTTTCTGGTAATCAGGCAGCTGCAGAAAACGCCAGCAGTGGCATCTCTCGGTTGTCTTCACCATCCACAACGACGTCGCTTTCTCCGGGAAGGTCGAGCACCGAAGGGGAATATGATCCTCAGCGTGTCAATTTTTCTGGACATGGGTTGATGCCATTGACTGAAAGAAACAACCCCAGCAACAGCCTGTGGAAGAAGGATCTGGTTGTTAAGGTTCATGAACATGAACAAGAGATTATGCAATTGCGAAAGCATTTGGCGGATTATTCGATCAAAGAAGCGCAAATTCGAAATGAAAAGTATGTGCTGGAGAAGCGCATTGCTTATATGCGTTTGGCATTTGATCAGCAGCAGCAGGACCTTGCTGATGCTGCATCAAAGGCTCTGTCTTACAGACAGGACATTATTGAGGAAAACATTCGGCTCGCTTATGCCGTGCAGGATGCACAGCAGGAGAGATCGACGTTTGTTTCCTCTTTGCTGCCAATTCTGGCTGAGTACTCATTGCAGCCTCCGGTTCCTGATGCACAGTCCATTGTTGGCAATGTCAAGGTTCTGTTTAGGCATTTGCAGGAGAAGTTGCTTCTTACTGAGTCCAAATTGAAGGAGTTGCAGTATCAGTTAACGCCTTGGCGATCAGATTCGAATCAGCAGCCTAATAACATTAGCATTGCTGCGCCTCCTTCACCACCATCTCAGTCCATTGGTGGTGGAGCATTGCTAAATGTGAGCAGAAATGGGCTTGAAATGGTTCCTCAGAATCAGCCAACATATGCTTCCAATGGTGGAAGAGTGCCAGCTTCGGCTTCTGATACTCAGACAACCGCGGATTGGGATCATCATCCTCAGAGTGGTTTCGGTGGTGGTGCCCCCAACAATGTGGAAACCAATGACTTGGGATTGGGGAGGTATTCACCTGTTCCAAGCAGGACTTCAGCAGGCCAAGATCAAGATGTTCCTGTTAATCTTGCTGTTACTCAAGGTGATACACAGCGGGTAAATCAGTATAGTGGAGGGACAAGCAATAGACAGGTCACCTTTCGTGATCCGGTTGGGAACACACACAGAGAGATGGATGATCAATATGCAGAGGGGAACCAGAATGACAGAGAAACCTCATCCAATTGGAGTGCAGGGAACTCTCCTTACACATCCCCGCTTAACGATTCCAGCTCCCCGTACCCTCATTATCTACCGCCGGTTCTCGAAGAGGGTGGTTCATCTTCATATTCAGAGGCTGCAGATGATGATCCATTACCAGCTATAGAGGGCCTCCAAATTTCGGGTGAAGCTTTTCCGGGGCATGAACTTCAAGCGTGCGGGTACTCTATCAACGGAACAACCAGTTGCAACTTTGAGTGGGTGCGCCACATGCAAGATGGATCTGTCAATTACATTGATGGAGCAAAGCAACCAAATTATCTTGTAACTGCTGATGATGTCGATACATACCTTGCTATCGAAGTCCAGCCTCTGGATAACAGGAAGCGCAAGGGAGAGCTTGTAAAGGTGTTTGCCAATGAGCACAAGAAGATCACTTGTGATACTGAAATGCAAGGCCAGATAGAGAAGATTCTTTATAAGGGTCAGGCTTCATTTAAAATATTTCAGTTCGCTGGATATCTTGACATTTGGGAACCTGCTACATTGGCCATTAAGAGGGGAGCCTACAGCATTAAAGGCAGTGGAGGAACTAGTGGAAGTGGTGTTGTAGTTACAGAGAAGTTTTCGCCGAACACATTTGTCACAATTCCTTATGGAAGTCCTGCAGAATTCATAATAGTTAGCGGCTCGGATGGTGGTGGTGGTGGTGGTGAGTATCTCTTAAGAGCAGACAATGAAAGCTGTTCTAGAGATACAGTTGTGCTCACATTAAGATTATTTATCCATAGGGCTGATGTGAGAAAAAACTCGAGGAGAGGGAAAAAGATGTTATTTTTTTAACAAGTAGCTGTTCCTGTTAGGCTCAGCATTCAGCAAGACTGTCTGTTGTTATTTGTTTTAGAGTCTGGGTGTCCATTACATATTTGGGGTGTTGGGTGTGCAGTTGAAATCTCGATTTGAGTAGCGTTGTGAGAAATTTTTGACTGAAATTGATGGCCTCATCTTTGCTCATTATTCTTTGTGGATGCCAATGACAAGCTCTGAGAAACCCACCATTTGAAGGCCCAATGTTCTTTTTAATGGTCCCAAAATTTCAACATGATCCATTCCTGCCAAAAGAATTAAAAAAATCCAAAGCATCTAGTATTAGTACTTTTTTGACCATGCTTGCAGAAATTACAGAACATTCAAGCCTGCATTAGACCATCATCAGCCTGGAAGCTATTTTGGTGTAACAGTATCACATATACAATCACTGGCCACTTGTCTTTTCCCTTCTTTTACTCTAGTAGCTACAAGTTTTCCAATGTTCATTGAAAAACTACTTCAATTTTTATATAATTTGACTGTTTCCGTGGGAAAATTGCACGCCAACACAGCTATGAATAATACCTCGAATAAATTACATGGTGCAAGATTTGCAATTAATTGCATCTCATCGAGCCTCAGGCAACGTTATGGTAGAGTCATAGGTTGAAGATGGTTCGTTAGTTGAAGATGTTAAGTTCTTACTTGAAGAAGAATCTGCTTCAGACGAATATTTTCCACCAAAGAAACCTGGTTTTTTGGGTTGAGGCAAGGGGAACTCATCACCTAACATCAGAATCACGGATGACATGGTTGGCCTGTCTACAGGAAGCTGTTGCACACATAAAAGACTAACATGTATGCAACGCAAGAGTTCGGATAGAGTGCATGAGTCCCTTAAGCTTTCATCAATCAACTCTAGAGACCTCCCTCCTTTCCACAATCTCCATGCCTAAGGCACATAATATGTTTGTTAGTCACAAGATCAAACACACGTATATGAGGTCTTTGATGGAGACTACTCACATGTCCGATGAGGTTAAGGTTGTCATCCGGATCATAAAATCCTCTACTTCTCTTCCCGCTTACTATCTCCAACATTAAAATTCCAAAGCTAAAAACGTCTGATTTTACAGAGAATTGACCATCAATGGCATATTCTGGTGCCATATAACCACTGTGGTATTAACAAGAAACAAAACACATTAGTTAAGAAACTATTAGATGATAATTAAAATGCTATATGAGAAGAAACAAATCGCTTGAACTTCGAAAATAGCATGTGATAAGGAGAGTTATAATGGATACTTACTAGGTCCCAACCACGTTTCTTGTAACTCCTTCAGTCTGATCTCCTCCAAATGTTCTAGCCAAGCCGAAATCTGAGATTTTTGGGTTCATGTCCTTATCAAGTAATACATTACTTGCTTTAAGATCTCTATGGATAATCCTCAGTCTGGAATCTTGATGAAGATAGAGAAGTCCCCTAGCGATCCCACGGATAATGTGGAACCGTTGTGACCAATCTAACAATCTACCTTGAGTTTTATCTGCAAGTTTTAATTGAAATTACTCCAATTTGAAATCCCAAATGAACAAGCTGAAGAGTTTTAGAACCTAAAAATGACTAGTAAAACTATTTTTAACAATATATAGTAAGTTTTAATGATCCTAACCAAAAATGTAGAAGTCCAAGCTTTTGTTGGGAAGATATTCATAGATAAGCAATTTCTCTTCTCCGTCAATGCAACAGCCTAGAAGCCTTACAAGATTCCGGTGCTGAAGTTTGGCTATTAGTAGTACTTCATTTTTGAACTCATCTGGCCCTTGTCCTGAACTTTGCGAGAGCCTCTTCACAGCAATTTCTTGCCCATCTTCTAGTCTACCCTGAAAATTCTCATTAGGAAAAGGATTACATCAGGAAAAACAAAAAAAAAAAAAACTGCTTCATTGTTCTTTACAATTCTTATGCTTACATCTAGGAAACTTACCTTGTATACAGGTCCAAAACCACCTTCTCCAAGCTTCCTGGTGAATGAAAAGTTATCAGTGGCGGTGACTATTGTTGGCAGACTAAATAATGGTAGCTCCAGGTCGGCTTCCTGTCCTTCATTGTCCTGACCCATCATTCCATTCTTCCTAATTTTCTCTAAAAAAATAAAGAAGATCAACTACTCCCCAAGTATGATGAATGAGAAGCAAAATATGAATACATTTAGAGTAATTACAAATCAAAATGACCATATAATTAAAATATAAAAGCTGTGTCTCTTTTGTGTTTTCCTATCCTGTACTCATGCATTCACTCTTAAAAGGGTCACTGTTCCACTCAGGTAACAGAGCGTATACAACAAATAACTGCAAACTTAAGGAATCTAAATCCACATGAGTAATGAGTTTAATCTGCCCAGAAGCAAATGTCATGGGGAGTGGATAGCGCATGATTCAGTACACCATGCTATGGTTGGAAGCTAAATACACCATCTTAAGAAAAGAGATCATTGGTAAAGTCAAATGAGCAGCGCTTGATGCAGACGTAGGATGGAACCCAGAAATATTATATAATTATCAATTAAGAAAAATGCTTGATTTGAAGTCAACACAAACTAGAATAACAAGAACCAACCTCTAGTCTTCTGTATAAAAAGAAGTCCTGGGTGGCCTTTTTTTTATTGTTTGATCATTGTGTGATTGAAATTCATGAAGTGTGTATTAGTTTCATCAAGGCAGCCTCACAATTCAGACAGCGGCTTGGTATTTTTGGCTGGTGACAACGTTCAATAATGGAATTCATTTCTAAAGCACTGAAAGTTGAGATTAACGAAAACACATAAAAAAATATTCTTGCTCAGAATACTACATTGCAGAATGGATGTAGCAACCTCTCTTTATAATATTTTATTGAATAAAACTAAGGTAAAATGGCAATAGTTTTACAAAGTTGAAGGTCATAGAAGAACTAGTACCTCTGAACTTTCTCCTCTTTCTGCGAATGATATAAACAGCTAAGAGTGTCCCGGAAACAACCGAAGCAACAGCTACAACTATCACGGCTATCTTTGTCTTAGGCCAGTTAGCCTCTTCATAGTTAATTTCAACAGAGCAAGAGAACTACTGTTAAATGACAGCTAGAATGACAAATATGAGCAGAACATAAAACAAGTGAAATGATCAAAAGTTTACAGAAAATTATGGTTTCATCAGGCAATACACAACTATTGGCTTAATGATTGAGCCCCTAGGAAGAAAATGATTAATGATTTAACATTAGTAGCGCACCTAATTATTTACTGAGGAGAAAAAGAAAATCTGTTGCACATACTTAATCCTGAAGCAGGCATTTGAATATACAGATCCTGCCCACCATCCAGGAGCTCTCTGATGTTCATCAGATTACCAAACCAGATGGTGCAGCCACTGACTCCTCCTTTGACACTGGAGCTTGCGTAAGCCATACAAGAACAGTTGTTCAAGCAAATTTCCCTGCATTCCCTGAGACTCAAAGTTTGGTTGACCCAGGAATTTGTGATGTCTGGCAACTTTACCCCAGGATATTTGATAAACTCATGTTTATTTTGGCAGCTCAAAGGTTCAGTACGCACACAACCTTCTTGGTATTCTCCGAAGTTCCATTTTCCTAGTGCTTTGGGCTCGAAGCCTTTGAAGCAACTACAAACTGGGGATTTAGTAATGGTACATATTCCATTGGGTCCACAACGTCCATTACTGTCACAGTAGTCTCCTGAAGTTGATGTGTCATGCTCTACCCTTGAAGCCAATAGACTCCTGCAAGCCCTAGTCTTTACGTTCCATTCAATCTTCATACCCTGAAACAACTTATCAGAGTGAGAGTCAAAGCTTTGCCACAAGTAGTTTTCTGAGTTTCCATCTTTGGCTTCTCTTAGGACAAGATTGCCAGAATCCAAGAGCTGCAAAATCGGATTCCTGGGTTGTCTGGACAAATTTATTGACCAAACAACAGTCTGATCTTGGCTTAGAAGGACAACACTGCCCGTGCTGTTTATCATCAAAATCCCAGATGAACCATTAATGGGGTTTTGCTGGTTTGCAACCCAAGTGACATTTGTGACTAATGAAACAGAACTCTTGTACCAAATTCCCAAGAAGCTGTTTTTGGAGTCAGGAGCTGGTTGACTGAAAAATCCCAATTCAAAACTGCCATGTTTGGAAATCAAGGTGTTACCATCTCTAAGGGATTGGGATTGAGTAATGGCATCAGCTGCAGTTGAGGTTTTGTTGAAAAAGAGGGACACATAAATTCCAATGAACATGAATGAAAAAATACTGCCCATTGTTTTCTTTCTAGTCTTGGAGTTCTACATCATCTATGCCTGCCAGCCTACTACTAAGTAGAATCTTTACAAGTTCAAGATTCTTAGATGGGTAGATACGTACAAAGATGATGTAGTATTGTATCCAGAAGGGGACATAATGCCATTGACCGCCATCCACAGATTTGTTGACTTTTGTCACGGCTTGGCCCCACAGATCGAAGTTTAGCGGGTGACGGGCCTGCCTGGGAATTGGGAAAATTATATTCTTTGCAAATATACATGCGTAATACTACTTAAAATGAAACTGGAAAGAGTAAAGTAAGTCCATCAGATTCTGGAGCCTCAAACTCAGACAATAATAGGAAAAAAGCCGAAGTTGTAACCCAAATAAATAAAAAACGGAGAGAGAGAGAGAGAGAGAGAGGGGGAGACCTGCAATTCCTTCTTTTCCAGGAGAAGAGAAGACCCAAGAAGATTGTTGGGGTGTAATGGCGCGAAGGGTCCTATAGGGTACACACAATTGCGTTTGGACCGAAAAAGAAGATGAAAGTGAAGTGACCACAGTAGACACGCGGGCCCTATTTGATTTTAGTGGGTAGTCACATCACATAGAGCCTACTGCGAATCTCTGATAGGGAGAAAGTCAGAAATAAAAGGGATTAAATGATGTGGGGATGAAATTCCTAACTCATTTATGAACTCGATAAAAATCTACGGGGTTGACTGAATGATTAAACGTGTGTGATGAAGTTGAACAGTTACATGAATGACCGAGGACTAAAATTAAGTTCATAGATCATTGGTAACTATAGGCATTAACTTTTTTTTTTTTAATTTTTTTAATTTTTATACAAGCAAATTGGCCTAACTCATGTCTGTTTGACGAACGAAATTCTCATGCAACGGGAATATTATTTTTTACTATTCTAGCTAATAACACAATGATACGAGAAAAAAATTAGACATTAACTATTTAGATTAATCATCGTATCCCTTAAAACAACTGTTGTAGTCCACAATACATTTGCAGCACAGCATCAGGCTAGCTGGTTGAGACATGGTGAATTGGTTAAATATCTAGTTTTGGTAAGTAATGGTAACTTCAATATTGAGTCCATTGTAGCAGGTAAAGATTGATATTTAGCCCTTGAAAAAAAAAGTTACGAAAGGAGTGACTTAGCTTGGCCAGTAGAAAGATCTATGCATGGAATGTATGATAAACAACACTTCATATATTTTTTCTGCATCAAATCTTTGATATGCATAGAATGTATGCCGTTCATTGCAATTGGTTTAACATTCATAACAAAATGGATATTTTCTGTTTTCATTTCTTGCTGCTTTAGCTGATTTATTAGTGATTCTATTACAAGTTATACGAGTAGGATCTCTACAGCTGTTCTTGTTAGGCTCCATTACATGTTTGGCTGTTGGGTGTGCAGATGAAATTTGTATCCCCTGACTGGGACTGAGAGCTAATATTGATGGCCCATCCTTCCTTGTTCATGATCATTCTATGCCAATCACAAGCTTTGAGAAACACATCATTGAAGAATGTTAGGACATTGAAGGCCCAAAACTGTTTAATGCACCCAAATCTGCAACATGATCCATTCCTGCCAATCTTTTTTAGACCGGTGCTTGCAGAAACTCCAACTATCAAGCTTCTAACAGAACATGAGCCTGGAAGTGGAAGCTATAATGTTACGTTTACTCCGAGGTGCATTCAAAAAATATATTCCATGTGTTAATATAATTTGACTGTTTCTGCAGGAAAATTGCACTGCAACTGGGGGTGGGTACGGTACGGTACGGTGTTGAGCTCGTACCGCTACAGATACCGGAAATTAAAACCGGTATGGTATGGTATGAGATTATCGTTTGTCAAAGTTAATACCGTACCATACCGTGCCAAATCGGTATCGGTATCATTTCGGTACCAAAATGACACAACTAAAAAATAAACAATAACAACATTTAACATTTAACATTTAACATTTCACAGCTTCAGAAATTACCACATAACAATAATGAAAGACAAAGCAAAGGACAAGTCATGAAGAAAAGAGCATTTCTTAGTCAAAGACAGAGACTAAGTCCAAGAGTGATCTGAATTCTGATCACAAGGAACAAGACACTCACGTGTAGACCCCTGCATGGACCTTGATGACCACTCTCAAGAGATTGATGAATGGGAGAGAGTCAATGACGTCCTGAATGGTTGTGAAGTCTCCAGCAGCACGGTTCTTAGCCACATGCAGAGTGTAAGAAGGGAAGAGCTTATTTTTGGCTGTCCTGAACACAGAGTGCTTCAGCCTTCCAACAAACCTCACCCACTTCATGAATTGCTGTTCTGAGAATTGGGCTTGTGTCATGTTCTTGGTCAAATATACTTTCCCAGTTGAATTCCCAGGTCGAAGTCCCTTGCTGTGGCATTGTGTTTGGGTTGAATTGAAGAGAAGAAGAACAATAATAACATAGAAAATGTGTTGGAATGTTGGCATTTAATTTTAAAACAGAAAAAAGAATAGGGGCTGATATGAGAAGGAGTGAATATGAGTATAAAGAGTAAAAAAAAATTATATTGCAGTATTCGGTTTGGTACAATATTGACTGGTACCAAATACTTGATACCGCTACCATACCATACTTTATTGATACGTTACGGTACCGATTATCTCCCCATCCCATATGAAACGATATGGTATGGTATGGTTAGTGTACGATTTCGGTATTTCGGTTTTAGATGCCCACCCCTAACTGCAACACTGTTATCAACAATACCTAGAAAAGTTTACATGGTACAAGATTGAATCTTATCGAGCCTCCAGCACGGTTATTGTAGAGTCAAAGGGTGAAGATATTTCGTTCTTACTTGACGAAGAATCTGCTTGAGATGAATATCTTCCACCAAAGAAACCTGGCCTTTTGGGTTGAGGCAAGGCGCCCCCATCACCTAACATCAGAATCACAGATGACATGGTTGGCCTGTCTTCAGGAAGCTGTTGCACACATAAAAGACTAATGTGTATGCAGTGCAAGACTTCTGATAGAGCGCATGAGTCGCTTAAGCTTTCATCAATCAACTCTAGAGACCTCCCTCCTTTCCACAATCTCCATGCCTAAGAGGCACATAATATATATTTTTATCAGCCACAACATCAAACACAGGTAAATGAAGAATTTGATGGAGAATACTCACATGTCCAATGAGGTTAAGGTGTTCATCCGGATCATAAAATCCTCTACTTCTCTTCCCACTTACTATCTCCAACAACAAAATGCCAAAGCTAAAAACGTCTGATTTTACAGAGAATTGGCCATCAATGGCATATTCCGGTGCCATATAACCACTGTAGTATTTATAAGAAACATAACAAATTAATTTAAAAGCTAGTAGATAATAAGGAGAGATGTAATGGAGCAAGAAGCAAAACACATTAGTTAAGAAACTAATAGATCATAAGCAGAGATGTTCTGCATACTTACTAGGTTCCAACAACAGTTCTTGTAACTCCTTCATTCTGATCTCCTCCAAAAGTTTTAGCTAAGCCGAAGTCGGAGATTTTTGGGTTCATCTCCTTGTCAAGTAAAACATTACTTGCTTTAAGATCTCTATGAATAATCCTCAATCTTGAATCTTGATGCAGATAGAGAAGACCCCTGGCAATCCCACAGATAATGTGGAAGCGTTTTGACCAATACAACAGTCTACTTTGAGTTTGATCTAGCAAGTTTTATTCATGTTACTCCAATTTGAGATCTCATAAGTAAAACTGATATAAAAAGTATATAGTAAGATAGAAAAAGGGTCCAAACCAAAAATGTAGAAGTCCAAGCTTTTGTTGGGCATGTGCTCATAAATCAGCAACTTCTCTTCGCCCTCAATGCAACAACCTAGAAGCCTCACGAGATTTCGGTGCTGAAGTTTGGCTATTAGTCGTACTTCGGTTTTGAACTCGTTTGATCCTTGCCCTGAACTTTGTGAGAGCCTCTTCACCGCAATTTCTTGCCCATCTACTAGTCTACCCTGAAAATTCTCATTAGCAAAAGGATTACAGAGTTCAGAGAAAGAAAAAGAAAAACTGCTCCAGTGAGGCTTAAAGTTCTTCTGCTCACACATAGGAAATTTACCTTGTATACTGGTCCAAAACCACCTTCTCCAAGCTTCTTGTTGAATGAAAAGTTGTCAGTAGCAGTGGCTATTGTGGACAGACTAAATAATGGTACCTCCAGGTCTTCTTTCTGTCCATAGTTCTGACTCATTGTTCCATGCTTTCCCATTTTCTCTAATAAGAAGCATGCTAGATATAAGTTACCACAAATTGGAAAGAAACTTCTTGCCCATATTAAGCTTATATCAACAACACTCCCAGATAGTTTTTTTTTCTTTCCCTTTTTGGTTTCTTTTAATCATTATTTGTAATGCAAGTCATTCCATATCCATTAGTTTCACCATGCCTGCCTCAGAATTCAGAGAGTCACTTGAGATGATGTCGATGTGCCAAAATCTCAGAGTGTTTACTTATGGCGTTCTTAAGCGTAGAAAGTTGAAACTAAATGAGAACACATCAAAGTATTCCTGCTCAGGATATTAAATTGCAGAATGGAGAAGTAACTCCCCTCTTTACAATATCTAATTGAGAAAAGAAAAAAGCAAAGAAGGTGGTGATAGAAGAAATATTACCTTTGAACTTCGAACTCTTACGGCAAATGCAACAAACAGCTAAGAGCATCCCAGAAACAATGGAAGCAATGGATACAACTATCACTGCAATCTTTGTCTTTCGGCAATTCGCGTCTTTGTAGTTTCAACAGGGAAAAACAGTTATTGTTAAATCACAGCTAAAATGAAAAATATGTGAAGAGCATAAAGCAGGGGAAATAATATAATGGATTCAGCAGGCAATGTGATTAAATAAATACATAATGGAGAACCTAATTATTCATTGAGGACGAAAGAAAAACCTGTTGCACATACTCAGTTCCGAAGCAGGCGTTCGAATATACAGATCCTGCCCACCAGCCAAAAGCTTTCTAATGTTGATAAGATCACCAAACCAGATGGTGCAGCCACTGCCTTCTCCTTTGATACCGGAGCTTGAGTAAGCCATACAAGAACAGTTGCTCAAGCAACTTGCTCTGCATTCCATGAGGTTCATACTTTGATTGACCCAACAATTTGTGATATCTGGCAATTTCACTGCAGCATATTTCATAAACCCAACTTTAATTTGGCATTTCAAAAGTTCAGGCCGCACACAACCTTCTGTATATTCTCCCAAGTTCCATTTTTCTGGTCTTTTGGGCTTGAACCCTTTTAAACAACTGCAGACTTGTGAATTACTAATGTCACACATTCCATTGGCTCCACAAAGGCCATCGTTGTCACAGTAATCTCCTGAAGTTGATGCTAATAGACGCCGGTAAACCCCAGTATTTAAGAAACCCAATTGAAAGCTGCCATGTTTGAAAATCAAGGTATCAGCTGCAGTTGAGGTTCTGCAGAAAATGAGGAACACATAAATTCCAATGGAAATGAATGAAAGAATTTTGTCCATTTTTTTTTAGTTTTGGACTAGTATGCCTACTAATTACAATTCACAACTGTAAAGTCTTTAATGTGAGCAAGTTGCAGATGAAGATGATAGCTAGATGGAGACATTATGAAGGAGCTCAACGGCATAGACCTCAACCACAAGTTAGTTGACTTTTTGACCCACTTAATGGTGAAACCAGATTTCTTTGCCTGAAAAAAGGAGCTAGAAGTTGATGGGGCAGTTTGTCAACATGTGATTTGATTAATGTGGTTGCTGCATCTGTAATTCCAGGGGCTATTGGACCCAAAAATTATAAAAAAATTGGAAGAGTAAAAGCAAATATTGTTTGAACTGGATGCCAAAGAAAGTCATCCAAAAAATTCAAAGGCAACTAGAACGAATGTCAAAGAAAGCAGCGATGTTGAAACGTTAAGATTGGCATCCCAGCAACTGAAATGTCAAGAGCATAATTACACAATCTGCAAGTTGTGTGGACAATTTTAATTTTTTTCCTTTGTTATAGTCAAGTGGCAAGTAAAGTATTGTATAATATGTGCAAGGGAGTCAAGTTTCAAATAAACCTCCCCTCTCCTTCTGGCCTAGTACTTAAAACAAATATTTGCAGGGGTCTCATTGCTGACAAATGACGTGCTGTAATATGCTGCAAGCTGGGCTACCTGCCTGAAATTGAGGACGAAGTGCCAAGAGTTTTGGCATGTCCTCTGGATTCTTGAGCTGAGTGATAAGCTACAGGAGGTGTCTTACATTTGCAATTGGAGACAGTTATAGGCACTAACTTTTTAGATTTATCACCATAAACCATGGAAACAACTTTGTATGTCCACATTACATTTGCAGCACAGAACTGCTTGTAGCTGGTTGGGGCAGGGTGAATTGGGCAAAAATCCAGTTTTGGTTTGATTATGGACAAGTAGAGGGAAAAAGGCACTGATTATTTCAATATTGAGTACATTGTAACAGTTAAAATTTTACAAGAAGGACTATTGTAACTTGGGCATTGGAAGACTTAAACATACACACAATGTCTGACAAACAACACTGCATAAATTTATATGATCTAATGATCCTTAACGAGGCTCGAGTTGTGTAATGGTTAAACCATTAGAAGATGGTTCGTTGTTAATTAGGGGAAACTCTCCGTTGAGTAAATCCTTTTCTGGAACAAATCCTGGTTCTTTGGGCTCAGGCAAGGCACTTTCACTACATAACATCTGAACTACAGATGACATGGTTGGCCTGTCCTCAGGCTGTAGTTGCACACATAACAGACTGACATGGATGCATCGCAGTACGTCTGATAGAGTGCACGAGTTCCCAAACCCTTCGTCAATCAGCTCTAATGGCCTTCCTTCTTTCCACAATCTCCATGCCTAAAACATGTTGAACATATTTGTCATTCGTTCTTTTAACATACATAAGAAAAAAGAAATCTTGGGCTTGAACTTACTGGTTTAACTTACATTTCCAATAAGATTCAGGCGGTGGTTCAAATGATAGAACCCTTTACTTTTCTTTCCACTTATTATCTCCAGCAGTAAAATACCAAAGCTAAAGACATCAGATTTCACTGAGAATTGCCCTTCAGTAGCATATTCAGGTGCCATGTAACCACTAGATATAGAAAAGATCATTGAAACAAATTAAGCAATGTTAAATTACAAACAAAAGGAGAATTGTATAGAATGCAAAGAAAATGCCAGAAATACTTACTATGTTCCAACCACTCTGTTTGTATTTCCTTCAGTTTGATCTCCACCAAAAGTTCTAGCAAGACCAAAATCTGAGATCTTCGGGTTCAAGTCTCTATCAAGTAAAACATTACTTGCTTTGAGATCTCTGTGTATAATCCTCAGTCTGGAATCCTGATGAAGATAGAGAAGCCCCCTAGCAATCCCACAGATTATTTGGAAGCGCTGAGGCCAATCTAACAATTTACGTCGTGTTTCATCTGGAAAGTTTTAAACTTGAACTGTCAGAGGAGTATTGTACAGTAGGCTAGTCCCACTACACTATCAGAATTTCAAGGGATCAAACCAAAAACAAAGTCCAACTAGATTCAGAATTTTAAGGGAACAAACCAAAAAGGAAGTAGTCCAAGCTTTTGTTGGGCATGTATTCATAGATCAGCAATTTCTCCTCTCCTTGAATGCAGCAACCAAGAAGCTTTACAAGATTTCGGTGTTGAAGTTTGGCAATCAGTATTACTTCATTTTTGAACTCCTTTATTCCTTGTCCAGAACTTCTTGAAAGTCTCTTGACTGCAATTTCTTGACCATCTACGAGTCTACCCTGAAGATTATTCATATTTGCAGAAAGATGGTGATGTCCCAGATGAAGCAAGTGCTTCCTCAAACTATGGTTCTTATACTAGCAGATTAAAAACTACCTTGTATACAGGTCCAAAACCGCCTTCACCAAGCTTATTGTTGACTGAAAAGAAATTAGTGGCACCCTCTATTGTTGTCAAGTCGAACAATGGCAGCTCCAGATCTTCGTCTTTCTGTTCTTCAATGTCTTGACCTTATATAACCAATAAAAAGTAAAAACTATCAGTCATTATAGCTACTCTTGTTCAAGATAATGAACTAGTGATTCTATTACAATTAGTAGGAAAATCTTCCTGCAAGTTTTTTAAGATAAATATGGCTCTAATTCTATCACTGCAAAGGCTGTTAGAGTAGGTAATCTTACCTTTGACATATTTCCTGCCTCTGGCTTTGAGAATGCAACAATAGCCAACTAAGAGCATCCCAAGAATAAGGGCAGAGGCAGATGCAATAATCACAGCTATCTTCCACTTCTCATCTTTCCCTCCTTCATGTATGATTTTGTTGGAGACAGTATGCAGACATAGTTAAAATCAAGACAAAACTTACACATAACAGAAAAAGTCATAAAGATCAAATTGGAACATCCATAAGTTCATACCTAGTTCTGAAGCAGATATCTTGATATATATATCCTGGTCACCACCTGGCATTTGCTTGATATCGACTAGATCATCGAACCAGATGGCACAACCACTGCCTCCTCCTCTCACATCCAAGTTTGTATAAGCAGAACAAGAACAATTAGATAAGCATTTGGCCTTGCATTCCTTGAGATTCATGCTTTTATCTACCCAACTATGCGTAGTATCGGGCAATTTCAACCCGGGATACGTGGCGAATCCATCATTCTTGCAGCTCAATGGCTTCCTGCGCTCACAGCCTTGTGAAAACTCATTTAAGTTCCAGTTCTCCGGTGATCTGGGACTGAACCTATCCAAACATTGACAAATTGGGGATGAACTAAGATCACAATTGCCATTACCACCACAGTGGCCATAACTATCACAAGGGTCTCTTGGAAACGTTGCATAAATTGTCCAATTCCGGTCTGCTTCGGACCAAATCCACTCCTGTCGATACGGCGTCGACGTGGTTTGGTTCATGATCATCCTTCCAAGTACAGACTTATTCACCATGTCGATTGTCAAGTAAACCTCATCCTCATTGGAAATGAAACTGAAGTTCAATGCAGGAAGTGCCTTGGCTGGTTTACCACTGAACAAAACACCATTCCATGGGCCACTTCTCAAGTACTCTTTGGACCCTTTCCACATAACTGGCTCAGGATACTCATGCAGCTCCATTTCCCAGATGAAGTCCCCTGGAGAAGGGTCATCTGGACTTTTCCATGCCGTTAAACGTCGATTAAGTCCGGTTCTCAAGTCCCATCCAAGCTTCATTCCTGGCAACAAAGTATCAGATGGGTAGTCAAAACTCTGCCACAAGTACTTTTCTGAGTTTGCATCTTTCTCATCTCTGAGGACAAGATTGCCATTGTCCAGGAGCTGCAGGACAGGGCGCTGGCTCTGGGACTGTTTTGATGAATTTGTAGACCAAACAGTCTGGTTGTTGTTGTTGACAAGGACAAGATTGCCTGTGCTGTTGATCATCAAGCTGCCAGTGGAACCATTGATTGGAGTTTGCCTGTTTGCAACCCAAACAACAGTTGGAGTTGGGATGTTCTTGTACCAAATTCCCAAGTAGCGGCTCTTGGAAATGCCTGGACTGAAAAAACCCAGCTCAAATATTCCACCCGGAGAAGAAACCAATGACTTGCCATCACTGAGGGACTGAGATGAAGTAATGGTATCAGCAGCTGATGAAATTCTGCTCGGAGAAAAGAGTAAGCAGATACTGAAAACCAAGAAACAGAGGAGCTCCATTGAAATCTATTCTAGCTTTCTCAGTATCAAGCTTACTGCTTACAAGTTGAAGTATTGATACTATTTGGTGGAGCATTAAGAAGAACCCAAAGACCCGGAACAGCACGCAGTCGACTTGTCTGTACCAGACATTTTTGGTCCCTTCCCTGTCTAGCATTAACAGCGCATGACATATACGTGTGAGAAACCCCTCTTATTGTAGTTTAGACTATCACTTGTTTTTTTTTAAAATTCGTAATCATTTTCTTACAATGAAGATTTTGTATTGAAAATAAAAAGGGAACGTTTCTTGAAATATTTATATTTTAGTGGGAAGTTAAAAGTTTTATTTTTTCAGATAAATATTACGAGATGTCCCCACTGACAATTTAGAGTTTTTCTGAAAAAATGTATCTCTATTCATCGAGAATTGCCCATTATATGGACAGAATACAAGTTAATTAGGAAAGAACACAGCCCCTGAAAACAGCTCATCTACCACATATACATGTATCTAATACATGTATCTAATTATAGCTAACCTACCACATATACATGTATCTAATTAATAAGAGAATCTGCTGGCATTTAAATCTGATTTCCTTTGACATCCCCCTCAAATTGATGCTGGTAAATCGACAAGCATCAATTTGCTAACGAGGAAATGATGGCGCTGACGTGGCATGGATTTGGTGAAGATATCGGCAATCTGCAGAGTAGTGGAGACATGTGGAAGGTTGATAACCTGATGATCATAGGCTTCTCGGATGGAGTGACAGTCAACCTCGATGTGCTTGGTGCGTTCGTGATACACGGGGTTGGCTGCAATTTGGATGGCACTGGTGTTGTCAGCATGCAATGGAGTAGGATGAAGTGGACTGAACCCAAGCTCTGTGAGGAGACCACGCAGCCAAATGATCTCGGAGCACGCAGTAGACATGGCGCGATACTCTGCCTCAGTGGATGATTTGGAGACGTGGTCTTGCTTCTTGCATTTCCAAGAGATAAGGGCATCACTAAGAAACATACACCAGCCAGTAGTAGATCTCCTGGTGTCTGGGCAACCGGCCCAATCAGCGTCACTATAAGCCTGAAGCTGAAGAGAAGAACCTGTAGGGAAGAACAAGCCACGACTAGGTGTGCCAAGAATATAGCGAACGATGCGGCGAACGGCAGAGAGATGGTGATGCCTCGGGGCTTGCATGGATTTGCTGACAGTGTGAACAACATAAGAGATGTCTGGTCGGGTGATGGTTGGATAGATAAGACTACCAACCAGGTTCCGATAGGTAGTAGGATCCTCAAGAAGCTTCCCGTCGTCACATCGATATTTCACATTAAGTTCCATGGGGTGTCAACCGAAGTAGTGTTGGTGAGGCCGGCTAACTGAACCAGATCTTGACTGTACTTGTGCTGATGCAAGAAGAGACCATGAGGTTGATGATGGACCTCTAAACCCAAGAAATAAGTGAGCTGACCAAGATCTTTCATGTGGAAAGTAGAATGCAACAAAGTCTGAACTGCAGAGATTGCCTCCAAGTCAGAGCCAGTGATGACAATATCATCCACATAAACAAGAAGAACAACGATACCCATGGATGTCCGTTGTAGAAAAAGAGAGGAGTCATACTGACTCTGAGTGAAAGAAAAACCAAGCAAAGTGGAGCGAAACTTTTCAAACCATACTCGCGGGGCTTGCTTCAAACTATACAAAGAACGTTTCAGTTTGCAAACATCATTAGGGGAGGAAGTAGGCATACCAGAGGGAAGTTTCAAGTAAACTTCTTCCTTGAGATCACCGTGGAGGAATGCGTTCTTGACATCCATTTGATGTAAGGGCCAGGATTGGGATGCAGCAAGGGCGAGTATGGTGCGGACAGTGGTCATTTTGGCAACTGGTGCGAAGGTCTCATCATAGTCGAGACCATATTCTTGTTTGTTGCCAAGTGCCACTAACCGAGCCTTATAACGGTCTATGGAGCCATCAGAATGAAGCTTGACAGAAAACACGAACTTACTGCCAAGGGGTTTCACAGAGGAGGGACATGGAACAACGTCCCAAGTTTGGTTTTCCTCAAGTGCGAGAAGCTCAGTTTCAACCGCTGTCCGCCAACACTCATGCTTCATGGCCTGTGTATAAGACGAAGGAAGAGAAATAGAAGACAAGGTGGTAGTGAAGAGGGAAAGAGGAGAGGAACCAAACCTATCTGGTGGTCTACGAACCCGAGTACTCTGTCTGAGAGGGGGAGGAGCAGTTGCTGGAACAGGAGCAACAGTCGGGGAAGGAGCTGGAGGGGGCTGGGGAGGTGCTGGAGGTTGATGGGAAGTGGCGGAGGAGCGTCGTTGATACACTAAGAGAGGCTGAGAAGGGACTGGAGCTGGAGAAGAGATATTTAAAACAGGAGCTGCAGAAGAGTTAGTAAACATAGGCAAAACAGAAAATGAAGGAGAAATGGGGTCCTGATGCGTGGGAAAAAAAATACTGATTTTCTAGAAAGATTACATTTCTAGAAACTCAAATGCGTTGCAAATTTGGATCGTAGTAAAAAAAACCTTTCTGGTGGACTGAATATCCTAGGAAAACACACTGGATCGATTGAGCCGTGAGTTTTGTGTGTTCATGTGCAGGAAGATGAACATAACAGACACAACCAAATGTACGAAGGTTGGAATAAGATGGAGGGCGACTAAATAACTTGGTGAAAGGAGAGTTGTGGTGCAATGTGGGAGAAGGCAACCTGTTGATGAGATGGACAACAGTGGAGACAGCTTCACACCAAAAACAAGAGGGCGTAGATGACTCTAACAGGAGAGTGAGAACAACATCAAGAAGGTGACGGTTCTTCCTTTTAGCCACCCCATTTTGTTGAGGTGTTGAAGGGCAAGACCGTTGAGAGATGATGCCATGAGTCTGTAGGAAGTCCTGAAACAAATGAGACATATACTCACCCCCATTGTCAGAACGAAGGATTTTGATATGGGGCGAAAATTGGGTCTGAATATATGCATGAAAAATCTTAAAAACAAAAAAGACTTCATCTTTAGAATGTAGAAAATATATCCATGTGAAACGGCTATAGTCGTCAATAAAAGTGACGAAGTATTTGTAATTAGCATGAGAAGTGACTGGTGCCATACCCTACACATCACTATGTATCAAATCAAAAGGTTGGACTACATGGAGTGTGTGAATAGGAAATGGCAGAGTCTTACTTTTGCCAAGTCTGCAAGAATTGCAATCAAATTGAACAGCACTAAGAGATGATGATTCTTTATTCCCAAGAAAACCAGATTTCAGTAAATCATGAAGTACAATAGAGTTTGGATGTCCGAGACGTTTATGCCACGTTCGGTAATCAACATGAGTAGAATTACAAGAGACAAAGGGTGAAAGAAAAGACAAAGGAAATTGAAGAGGAAAAAGACGTCCCACTTTAGGCCCCCTCGCGATCATCCTCCCTGACTGTTGATCCTGCACAACACAACCATATTTAGAGAATTCCACTTTGCAATCATTATCAACCAACTGACCGACAGACACAAGATTGGTGGTAAGACCAGGAGATACAAAGACATCAGTGAGAGAGGAAGAAACATCACCAGTGGCCGTGATAGGTAAATGATTGCCATCAGCAGTATGAATTTTAAGATTTCCAAAATATTTGTTTACATTGGTAAGAGAATCAGCATTGTTTGTCATATGATGGGAAGCCCTGGAATCAAAGTACCAAGGAGATGATGTAGAGAAGGGTTTACCTGAGAGTCCTAAAGCTGAAAATGCAGAAATGATCATTTGTTGAATCATGTCAGGGGTCACAGGTTGAACAGGAGCACTTTGTGTCAGCGGTACTGCAGTCACAGAACTACCAGCACTAGAAGAGCCAACGGAGACAGTATATGCGATCTCTGATTTCTTGGGGGGTCGAGTAGGACATTCCTTGATGATATGGCCATCCTTTTTGCAATAGTGGCAGAATGTTCGGGGACAATTTGCAGCATAATGACCAAATCCCTTGCAACAAAAACACTGAACAGTGCTCATATCCCTGCCTCGTGGCTTACCTTGTGCTGCATAGGCCACAGGAACAGATGTAGACCGCCGTTGTTCCATGGTGGTTTGAGTGAGAAGGCGCTGTTCCTCGCGAAGGAGATCATTGAGGCATGTATCCAAGGAGGGGACAGATTCTCGGTTCATAAGATTGGATCTGGTGCCTTCAAATTCAGGTCTCAGTTTCATTAGAAATTGATCCCTCTGGGTAGTTTCATGGACAGATTGAACAGAACTAAGACCTTCGGATGGTAAGTCAGCATAAACTATATCAGTGTATTCACCCCAAAGATTAGTGAATCTAGAGTAAAAATCAGAGATAGAAGGCTATCTTGTTGGAGAGCGGTCAATTCATGTTCAAGCTGGAACCGACGAGCAGTGTTTCATTGACTATAGATCTTCTTTAGGTAAGTCCACATCTGAGCTGCAGTTTGAGATGATCGAAGGTTCAAGATGATATTAGGTTCGACAGATCCTAAAATCCATGTCATAACTTGAGCGTCCTTGACTTCCCACTTGGCGTGCTGGTCTTTGTCTTTGTTTTTGTTAGGAGCTGGGTTACTTCCATCAACATGTCCCCACGCCTCCTTACCTTTGACGAAAATCCCGAAGTGAAACGCCCAAGCAGAGTAGTTCTTGCCATTGAAACGAATCAAAGAAACCTCAGACTTATCCGAAGACATGATGTCAAGAGAACTTGATCAAGAATAACCGAGACTAAGAGACTTGAGAGTAAGAGATAATTCAGAGCTATAGCTCTGATACCATGACAATTTAGAGTTTTTCTGAAAAAATGTATCTCTATTCATCGAGAATTGCCCATTATATGGACAGAATACAAGTTAATTAGGAAAGAACACAGGCTGATATTCAGCCCCTGAAAACAGCTCACCTACCACATATACATGTATCTAATTATAGCTAACCTACCACATATACATGTATCTAATTAATGAGAGAATCTGCTGGCATTTAAATCTGATTTCCTTTGACACCCACATCCGAAAGGTAAGATTAATCTCCACTTAGGATTCGACTTGTCTATGACTACAAAATGCTTTCAATGAATTTCGAATCTTTACCATTAAGGCACCAAGTAACTCGCTAGCTAAAAATGGCAATTTGCCAACCACACTACACCTTGTGGTTGGAAGTTGAAAGCTTTGATGTTGCCCGTGGATGGCTTTCAAATTGCAGTAAGGGATGTAATTGTGGACTATGCAGCAGACTAGTTCGGAAAAGACAAGGCGTCCCCTTTTTCCATGCTAATATTATTGACTAGAGTAATGCTCTTGGTCAAGGTTTACTTCAGATCTTGACACTTTTTAATAACGTGGTTGGCTGATACTTTTATGTATCAACTCCAATATAGTTAGATGTATAGTTCTTCTAACAGGATACTTGTCCCTCGTCGGATGCAGCGAGAAAATCTTATTTCAATTCAATTTTCTATAGATTGAATTTTATTTATTGGTGTAGTCTTTAGTCCAAAATGCAGTACTTAAAACTTAAAATCGAAAGTGATGGAGTTTAGCTCAGTAAAAAAGACTCAATTATTGGTGTAGTCTCATAGCACCTTCATAGTGTCTCCGTTAAAGGAGTTTGAACACAGATATAAAAGTATGCAGACTAAAATGAAATTTTGGTTAAAATTTAGGGAGCATTCGTATAATTTGCCCTTCCCCTTAATCAATCATTCATTTAAGCATTGCACATCCTGCACAGTTCTAGTTCATTTTATTATGTTTTCAGGCTTACTCTCAACCTAAATAAATAAAAATTCAAATTCAATTGTTAGTCGAACTACTTTGTTGCTGAAGTGTCAAGCTAATTAAAGGTCGGTTAAATTATCACCAAAAGCAACTCATCATCAAGACGACTTTGTTTTTTTGTATTTTTATCTTTAATATCAATAACCCACTTGGACTATTCTGTCTGAATTTTCAAACCACTACATAATATGTCATTCTAGAAGAAGAAAAACTCTTGGCCCGACGACCACGTCACTCGTCCGATTGCTTTCATGAGCAAACAAGAGTTCCAGCATTTGGGTGTCATCCGGACCTAGGTTGATTTAACTCAGAAAATACTGGGATCCAACCAAACCAAGCTATTCTAGAATGAAGGTTTTGCTGTCATCAGCCTCTTCTACCAAAAAGACACTACGCTACGTCTAATACACGTGCAAGACTAACTCATTAAAATTGCAAAATAAAAAATTTCTGCACATATATATCTGACTGTGATGTGTCTGTAAGAAAAGAGCCAAGTATTTTCCTTCCGGAAATTCTCGTGTGATGCACTTCAGAAACTTGGATTGTCAATGGTTTTATTAAGCCTGTTGTTTTTAACTTGAGTCAAAAAGCTTGTGGAAAAATGCATCACATGCCTATGTAATTTATAGATTTCCACAGACATTTCATTACGCCTGTTATTTTTCCTTGAGTCAAAAAGCTATGAGAACAATGACTTGTAAAAATTTATCTAAATCAAATGGGCCCTAGATTTTGATAACTTGTGGATTGCGATGGGTATTTCTTTGTTTTTCTCTACAAGTCAACCACCTTTTGAAAAACGTACCCTTTAATGGCGGTACTTATGCAAATTTAATTGGATCCAGTTTCTTTTCTTCAGCTTTTCAGTGACCGAGAGACTGAAATGTTTTAGGTTTTATATAAGGAAAATGCTAGGGAGACCAACTTTAGATACCAACTTGTGTACCAACTCTCTAATAGCTTGTGAGACCTTTACATGTGGTGGAGCACATCAAACTTGGAGGGTCGATACATCAGTAGCAATAGACTTGTGTGATAATTATGGCCTCTGTGGAGCCAATGGAAATTGTATCAGTGGTGAGAATCTAGTCTGCCAATGACTAAGAGGATTCAAGCCTAAGTCTCAAGAAAAAATGGAATTTGATAGACTGGTGGGTTTGTCAAATTTAATGGCCTGAAACTGCCAGAGACTACACATTCTTGGGTGAGCAAAAGTATGAATCTCAAGGAATGCATAACTATATGCTTGAAAAACTGTTCCTGTATGGCTTATACAAGCTCAGATATCAGAGGATGAGGTACCGGATGTGCCTCTGGTTTGGTGATCTAATA